>NC_134085.1:55784745-56093976 GCF_000715075.1 Nicotiana tabacum
TATGAGAGAATAGAATACAGAAGTTTAGAACTTTGAAGTGAACAAATCTTCAAACGAGAAGGAATCAAAGAAGTGTGACGTTCCTAACAGTTCCATAGCCTTCCGAAGATAAGTACAAACATCTCCGTACCGATCCGCGAGACTCTAATAAACCGGTTTGTGACTCACAACACCTATGAACCTAATGCTCTGATACCAACTTGTCACGACCCAATTTTCCCTCCGAAAGATATCGTGATGATACCTAGTATCTACGCCTAGGTAAGCCTAATATTTGTGGAATAATAAAATGAAGACATAATTTAACAACTAACTGTAACAATAAAAACATAATTGAAAACCATGACACTCGGCATGTACAATAACAAACTCCTTAATACTACACAGTCTTCCCAAAACTCAAAACATCATGAATCACAATCTACAGAAGGAAACCTAATGTCTCTATATATCAGAGTCTAACAAAAGAAGTAAAGAAGATAATGGACATAGGGGAAAATAGAGGAGGACTTCGAGGTCTGCGAAGGTGGCCTACAGATATAACTTGAAGTCTCTAACTATTGCTACTCACTAATGATGTGGCTAGTAAGAAGTACCTGGATCGGCACATGAAAATATGTGTAGAAGAGTAGCATGAGTACACTACAATGGTACCCAATAAATGTTACACCCCATGTTTTTGTACGTAGAAGTACGCCATAAGTAAATTGATATAAGCTCGGAAATGAGATGTTACATCCCGCATTTTTCGTACGTTAAAGTTTTGTTGTAAGTTAAGCGACATAAGTTTGGGAATGAGATTATTTTGGGATTATAAGTATTACGTTATTTCAAACATGTGATAAGTAAATTCGTGAAGGTGAGAGGGTAAGCAAATAGAAGAAGATGAGTTTCGTCGAAGTTTGGCAATTTGAGTTAAAATACGGCCCAAGCTATTATACCTGGTATTTATGGACTGGTACCATACAAGGTAACACATGACCATGATAGTGAGGGGTATAAGGTGTGCTAAAAATGAGTAGTATTTTAAGTAATTTGAAATAATTCTTAATTATGTGGATAATTGAGTAATTATGGATTTTTAGTGGGAGATTAACTAAGTAATTAAGCTAATTAAATAAATCAAGATCTTGGATAAGCTTAGCCAAAACGTGGTAGACAAGAAGATTTAGATAAATATGACTCTTAAGTCATGTACTTGGTGTCACAATTAGGAGATTTTATGGCCAAGTCATCACAAAAGGTGGGGTCCAAAAATCTCAAAAATAAGAAATTTTAATATATCTTCTAAGTGACAAAAAGCTTATGTTGCTAAGACATTTAAAACCTCAAAAGGTAAGAGCTTTTCATACCTTGATTGCTTATGAGTTTTCATACGGATAGAACTCAAGTAATTTATTTGAGACTCATGATGCGATAAAGTGTGATATTTGCGATTCTAAGGGAGTACGATACAATCTTTCTCAAGAATATCATACGAATTTTTCCCTACTTCAATCCGCCGTTACGTATTTTCGCAAAAGGCATGTGTTAGAGGGATCGTCAAGAGAATCGATTCAGGTATGTTAAGGCTAAACCTTTCATTTATTTTGGCATGATCTTGTAATTACATGTGTTTGATAACAAGACATAAAGAGAAGTTCGTATTTCTGAATTTATGCACATTATCCTAGTCTCATAAGTTACAGTATTCTCCCTTATCGGGACTTTATATTCAGTTAAGTATTGTCTTCTTCCAGTCAAGAGAGCAAGAGTCTATATATACAGTATTTTCACCACCATCAAGCTATAATTAGTGGGCAGACCCCTATTGGGCAATCTCCAATCATATGGTAAGTTATATACCGAGCCTACTATGGCCGAGCGCCTATGAGCAATCCCAGCATGGCCGAGATACAGAGCCTAGTATGGACGAGCGCCTATGAGCGAGCTTACTACGGTAGAGCAGTTATATATACCGAACCTTATAAGGCCGAATAGCTATTTTACTTACTATATTGAGATAGTTGAGTCAATATCAGCAGGTGAGCATATCTTCAGATTATCTTTGACTCCCAGTTACTTTCAGTTATTATATTATCAATTCAATTTTAGCTTTCAGTATATTACCTCACATGCTCGGTACATTATTTTGTACTGACGTCCCTTTTCTAGGGGCATTGCATTTCATGCGTGCAGGTTCAGCCAGACAGACGGGTAGACCTCCTCATTAGGTGTTGCCCGAATTCAGCTTGATCGGTACGCTCCATGCCCTTCGGAGTTGCCAAGTCTAGAGCTTTATGTACATCTTGTGTATATATGTTATGAGTAGGCCGGGGCCTTGTTCCAATCACAATATATCCATCAATAGAGGCTTGTAGACATTCTGTCAATTAATGCAGTATGTTGGGCTTGTAGGCCTTTTATGTATATTTTGTTGGTTTGCCAGCTATAGTAGTTATGACGGCCTTGTCGGCCCAGCTTTATATTGATGTTTAGTCAGCATTTGCAATTGTCTTGCAATTTGGCCCATGACCAAAGTATGACATTATATGTTCAGAGTCCCTTAGTCGCAAGTTGGTATGCAAGGATAGGTGAGGCACCGGGTGCCAGTCTCACCCCCTCCCCCCAGGTTTGAGGCATGACAAAACTAGTATCAGAGCAGTTATGTCCTAGGGAGTCTACAAGCTGTGTCTTTTAGAGTCGTGTTTATGGGTGTGGTGTGCACCACACTTATAAGCAGGAGGCTATAGGGCATTTAAGATTGTCACTCTTTCTTCTTACTCTAGATCGTGTTGTAGAGCTTTTCACACCTCTTTTTTCTACCCGAAAGGGGGTATATGGGAGTTTTTCCAATTAAAGTGACAATAACCGAAATGGAATTATTTATTCAGATACAAAGTCACCACTTGGGATAATTTATGGTGTCCCAAGTCACCAGTTTAAAATCACGAATTGAGGAAGTTTACTCTATTTATGGTCAGCGAAACATAGAAATCCGAGTAAGGAATTCTGTTAACCTAGAGAAGGTGTTAGGCATTCCTGGGTTCTGTAGTTTCAGCACGGTTGCTCAACTATTATTAATTGGCCTAATTATCTAATTTATTACATGTTTTAAACCTATTGTGCATTTTTAATTTTATAACCGCTTTTAAAATTTATGGAGTTATTTCTTGAACAAGTCACGATTGTCGTACACTTGTCGTTTTGGTACACATTGTAAACCGCATCACGAGAACCGTACCTGCGATCTACAACATGTTTATTTTTATTAATGTTCGAAGTTGTGGTTGGGTCACATGAAATGTGCACCCGAATTTGGAAATTACATATCATAACCATGTCACGGGAACCGTACCCATAGTCACGATGATTCATTATAAATCGGGCCGAAAAGTTTGCCTATCTACGTGTAGTCGGCCCAGATATGCTACTGGTGACTAAAATAATAAGAATAAAATAGAATGACATTAAGTTTGATTCACAGTTTATGGCCTAGAACCAATTTCGATTTTTATGGAATATCTCCCATACCCCAAAACTTCAAAGTCACGCCATTTGCATTCAAACTAACCTTTCCTTTTTTCATTTTTTAAGTGTATAGAACAGAAGTTATCAAAACATAATTCAACAAATAAAAACCAACTTAAACAAAATAACAGTGAAAATGACCAATAATAGAATCATAGTAGGCTTAAACTCACGGAAACACGAAATGTATCGATGGATTAATAAAAGGGATTGAAAGAAATGGACCTTTATTCGACCTCGACAGACCGAAAATAAAAATGCCACTGCGACTTTCAACCTCGAATGGCAACAAGGCTCGAATCGGAATCAACGTCGAACAATCTGTGCAGAAACCTTTGGAATTAACTCAATGAGTTGCTGTAAATTTGCAGCTTAACTGGAGCCTAACCAATACAAAAATTGTTCAAAATAATGGAACTCGCAGCAACATCAGTTCTGTTATCAACATACTGCTAAAACTTCATGAAGATGATCGATCAGTGAATCAGTGATGTGCAGCTCATGTTTGCGTCTTCAATGTCAGAATTCAATTGGTTTCAACTGTCGCAAAAATCAGAAGCTACAATTTTGTCTTCTTCAAGTTCTTCAACTAATTTGATCGTTCAATCCAAATCCAGCTCAATCACTGAATTGCGGAGGCAAATTGTTTTGCGTGGCGATGCTCGACTTCAAATTTTGAGCCAAAAAATTCAATTGTTTGAGTTCGTCAACTAGTTCAATTTAATCGAACCAAAATCAGTTAATCCTTCACAAAATCGAGCCAAACTTCAAATATGACTTCCAAATAACTTCACGAACAAACTCCAGTGTTCAATTTCTAGAGACGATCATGAAATTAGAAGAACCCAGCTCGTCGTCTTCTCCGAGATTGAGTTTGAAATTTTTTCTTCGACCTCGACAAATCGGAAATGAAAATTCCACTGCGACTTTCAACCTCGAACGACAAGATGGCTCGAATCGGAATTAACTTCGAACAATATAATTGCAGAGAAACAACCAAATCAAACGAAATAAAGGTCTAGAACACTTATTGATGAACCTTAGGTAACGACAGAGTAGCAGCAATAGAAAAACAAAAAACTTCTTCAAATCAAACCAACTTTTAGAACCCAAAAATTATGTAGTAGTAGACAAAAATCAAAGACAACTGTTGAATCTCTTTTTTTGATTTTTTTTTGGAGTTTTTTGACTTCCAGATCTGAAATTTAAATTTTGGATTCAAAAATTGATTTAGCTAATTGGGACTGTGAGCTCTTTCGCGTAAGAGTGAGGATGAGTGAGTCTGTATGTGCAGATGAGAGAGGCTCTATTCTAAAAATGGTAATGAAGAAGAAACGACAATGGGGGGGGGGGGGTCAGAGAGGGTCACTGATCGTCGGAGAAGAAAAAGGATGGCTGCTGGTGTTTTTTTTGGAGTTCCGGTGGGTTTGGTTGAGTAGCTGGTGGCGGATTTGGTTTTCTTCAGTGGGGTGACGGCTGGGGCTGTTGCTGTTATGGTGTTTGGGATCAAGAAGAAGAAGGGTGGTAATGGTTGTTTTGTTCTTGTGTGTGAGAGATGAGAGCTGCTCTTAGGTCTTAGGTTTTTTTAATGTCTAGGTTTAAAATGTGTGTTAGGGTGTATAAGAAGAAGGGGAAGTGGGTCTTAGGGTTTGGGCTTTAAAATTGGGCCATCTCTTTGGACCTCTTCAATTAAGACAAAAAAAATTAGCCTCAAATTTTATACTCTTTCTTCTAAAACAAGACTAAAAATACTACACTATTTACTAATTAATCCTTCTTAAGTAAAATAACTATTAAAATAAAACTAATCGTTTAAACAAACCTATTTTTTTGGTATTTTTCAAATATCATACTAAAAGATAAAAATGGAAAAATCATTGTAAAGTTAAAATAATATTCCTGAAAATAAAGTGAAACTATTTTTGTATTTTTGAATTTATGTAAGGTAGATAAATTAAAAGTAGCTAAATGAAAAAAAATATTTTTGTAGTTTTTATTTTTGTGATAAAATAAAGTAAAAGAGTCAAAACTATTTAGAATAGTGATACTAAACCTAAACTAAATATTTTACGCTAAAATGTGTAAAATTTTAGGGAGGGTCAAAAATTACATGTCTACAGCTGCCCCTTTTTGACTAGAAACGCGAAGAGTTTTCAGACAAATAACGACGAGGCAGATTTTTTGACCCGACCCTTATTTAGAGAGACCAAAAACTAAAAGAAAGGAGAATGTGACCGAGCCCTGGTATCTGAGCTGCCTACATATCCTTGGCTATAAAGGAATCAAGCCACGTGTAGTTCAGAAGTAGGAACAATGATGGAGTATACCAAGGTGGAGGGCCGATTGAGGTGCCATTCCGTCGAGGTTTCGGTCCGCGGTCCTGCTATTACATCGAAAACAAAATCTAAAATAACTAACTAAGCATATCAGCTATGAGTTACAAAATTCCTATCTATATGTCTTCAAAACTTGATCTTGAATCTTCTACAACTCATGCTGTGTATCTTGAACTGTTGGCTCGCATTCTCGAGGCGAGCTTCTATTATTCCTAACTTGAATTGACCCCATTCTTCAGGCGGGTTCCTGCTGTTGTCTTGGGCTTAACTCTGATATGTATTCCCTCGTTCCTCAGGTGGGTTCCTGCTACTTCACTTGATACTTGAAGTGAATTCCCTTGTTTTCCAGGTGGGCGCCTGCAATTTAAACTTGAAATGAATTCCCTTATTCTCCAGGTGGGCGTCTGATGCTGAGTTAGAATTTGAAATAAATTCCCTTTCCAGGTAGGCACCTGCAACTTAAACTTGAAATGAATTCCCTTGTTCTCCAGGTGGGCACCTGATGCTGACTTAAAATTTAAGATAAATTCCCTTATTTTCCAGGTGGGCGCCTGCAATTTAAACTTGAAATGAATTCCCTTGTTCTCCAGGTGGGCGCCTGTTGCTGGCTTAAAATATGAAATAGATTCCCTTATTTTCTAGGTGGGCGCCTGCAACTTAAACTTGAAATGAATTCCCTTGTTTTCCAGGTGGGCACCTGATGCTGACTTAAAATTTGAAATGAATTCCCTTGTTCTCCAGGTGGCACCTGATGCTGACTTAAAATTCGAAATAAATTCCCTTGTTTTCTATGTGGGCGCCTGTAACTTAAACTTGAAATGAATTCCCTTGTTCTCCAGGTGGGCGCCTGATGCTGACTTAAAATTTGAAATGAATTCCCTTGTTCTCCAGGTGGGCGCCTGATGCCGACTTAAAATTTGAAATAAATTCCCTTATTCTCCAGGTGGGCACCTGCAACTTAAACTTGAAATGAATTCCCTTGTTCTCCAGGTGGGCGCCTGCAACTTAAACTTGAAATGAATTCCCTTGTTCTCCAGGTAGGTGCCTGATGCTAGCTTAAAATTTGAAATAAATTCTTTTGTTCTCCAGGTGGGCGCCTGCAACTTAAACTTGAAATGAATTCCCTTGTTTTCCAGGTGGGCACCTGATGCTGACTTAAAATTTGAAATAAATTCCCTTGTTTTCCAGGTGGGTGCCTGCAATTTAAACTTGAAATGAATTCCCTTGTTCTTCAGGTGGGCGCCTGATGTTGACTTAAAATTTGAAATAAATTCCCTTGTTCTCCAGGTGGGCGCCTGCAACTTAAAGTTGAAATGAATTCCCTTGTTCTGCAAGTGGGCACCTGATGTTGACTTAAAATTTGAAATGAATTCCCCTGTTCTCCAGGTGAGCGCCTACAACTTAAACTTGAAATGAATTCCCTTGTTCTCCAGGTGGGCGCTTGATGCTGACTTAAAATTTGAAATAAATTCCCTTGTTCTCCAGGTGGGCTCCTGCAACTTAAACTTGAAATGAATTCCCTTGTTCTCCAGGTGGGCGCCTGATGCTGACTTAAAATTTGAAATAAAATCCCTTGTTATCAAGGTGGGCCCCTGCAACTTAACTTAAAATGAATTCCCTTGTTCTCCAGGTGGGTGTTTGATGTTGACTTAAAATTTGAAATAAATTCCCTTATTCTCCAGGTGGGCGCCTGCAACTTAAACTTGAAATGAATTCTCTTATTTTCCAGGTGGGCGCCTGATGCCGACTTAAAATTTGAAATAAATTCCCTTTTTCTCCAGGTGGACACCTGCAATTACAACAAAACAAACAAAACAAAAGAAATTTTTCTGCCTTAGTTTGGTATCGGGAACATCTGTGAGTGTTAATCGAATCATGTTATCCATAAGAGCTCTAAGAATTTAAAAGCAAAATCCCATTATCCAGGAGGGCCCTGAAAACTAAAATTAAATCTCATCTTAAGAGTGAAAACTTGAAAGCTAAATTCTATTTCCTAAAGGTAAAACTTACGCTAAATATCATTATCTATGAGGGTCCTAAAAACTTAAAACTAAATCCCATTATCCAGGAGGGTCCTGACAGCTTAAAACGACATCCCATTGTCCATGAGAGTCCTGAAAACTTGAAATTAAATGCCATTATACAGGAGGGTCCTGAAAATTTGAACTTAAATCCCATTATTCAGGAGGGCCCTGAACTTAAAGAAAGTTAAAAACTCTTCTAACTAGGGAGAATGCCTAGGAGGTACGGTTCTTCTCGACTAGGGAAAATGTGCAAGAGGTAAAAACCTTCTTAACTAGGGGAATGCCTAGCAAGTAAAACCTCCTCAAACAGCCTTTGTGCTGACAAAATGTGGGCACGACACTTGAAAAATTCAAGCTTCCAAGCTTTGATTTGGACATAGTCTTCGTCCCTGTTTCAAACAAAGAAAATTTGTGAGTTCAAACATGGTAGTTGGTTTGTGGCCTTGACTTTGAGGGCGATTGCTCCTTCACTTCCCATGATAACTTTGATTTCAACTCGAAAGACCTTGCTTGTTTATTGACTAACCACTTTCTCTGTCACCCTTATCACAGAATGCATCTGATCCGTTCAAACCCAATACCCTCTATCTGTTGCATTGTGCTCATGTTTTGACATATAACGAACCTCTGTATTTCACAATCCTAAAGCACGTCAATTGCCACCCACTCAGTGCGCATATTGTTCTTTCCTAACTTATGCCAATTTGATATGCTAGCCAGATTCCGTTTTATGCAATTGGAAGGCTGGTAGCAAATTTTGAAGTCATTTCTCACTTGTTCAGACCAAACAGACTCAAGAAGAGGGAGTAAACAAAACAAAGGGAACAGATTAAGGGACAATGGAAAGAGATGATACCTAGCAAGAAAATTACAAAGTAGAAACTTATTAGATGCGGATACCAACTCTAATGACCATAACATGCACATTTGGATTAAGTGGCCTAATATGTCAAGCAAGTCTAATGTTTAACTCTTGTTATACCTTTGAGTCGTAAAATCAGGCTCCAATGCTCTGATTATCCTATCTGATTTACGGTCCTTATTCAACTTGTAGTACCCGAAGGGTTTTCACTATCAAGCCTCTCTCATTTTGTTCTTTCTCTCAACTTACCGTCGCCTTATGGTGCCTGTGAAGGTTTTCACTGATAAGACTCTCTCATTTTTCTTTTTTTCTTTTTTCCTCTGATTTTGCAGATGGTAAATGCATTAACCATGATAGAAATATCATATGCTCCTAGCATGTCTGACTCAACACTCTCAAAGATTATCTGGGAGGTCTTTTGGACTGTAATGTGGCTTTTGGACAGGTTTAGAAAGAAGGGATATCATAAAGGCTCAAAATAACTAAGACAACGAGGTTAATTTATTTACAAATTTTGGAATCCATTCTAAAAACTTTGCCCCAATTTCTAAAACAAGGGAATTTGAATCTATTTTTGATTTCCCCCTTTTTTTTAGATGGAATTTTTAAGAAAGACTATCCCACTCTCTACTTCGTGGGATTATGAAATATTTTATTTGGTGCGACCGAACCTTAAGGCTGCCTACGTATCTTGTGGTGACAAGAATCAGGTAGAACGTAGTTCAAAAAGATACTTTTTGTTGCTATTTCCTTTCTTTTTCTTTTTCTTTTTCCTTCTTTCTTTCTTTCTTTTTTTTCTTTTTCTCTTTTGTTTTTTTTTCTTTTTGACTTTTCTTTTAGAATGAACTTTCTAAAACAAACCTATGGGGACATGAACTTTTTTTATGACTCTAACTTGATTCCAAAAGAGGGAAGGTCAAGAAAATTAGCACAAACTCAAGAGGGGTACCGAATGGTATAAAATGTTTGGGTAGCTGAAAGAGGGCTTCCCAATCTCTAAAAATGCCAAGTACAGTACCTGCAACTTGAGGATGAAAATTGAAGATCATGCACAACATTTTTTTTGCATCTTCGGCACTGATGTCACTGATATGCCTTCCACTTGTTTAATGTCTTGTCAAGTACAAAACCCTTGTTGGGTGATCCCCTCTTCACAATGGATACCCTCCGTCTATTTGGAGCAAAATACCTTGGCTTTAACTTGTTACTTGAGATGCACTTGAACTCAAAGTTGCTCGCTTCAAATTATTGGGACACACTCTCTTGTAATAAATTCTTGTCGTCCTATTAACTTCCCAAACTATCTGCCCCAGTTTCACACAATTCGGGCTTTAAGTGATCTCAAAATACCTTTACTTATTTCCCTCAAATGTCCCTATCATCTTCAAAATTATTTCATTGCTTCATAGTTAAACTAGATTTTAAGACCAGGTTGAGAACTACTCGTGCATGTCATGTCACTAGAGTCAGCAAGAAAAGAACTATAAAAGGAAAAGAGAACTAAATGAGAAATAACTAGAAATAATAGAAAACAGAAAATTGCATTAGAAAGACGGTGAAAGGGTTTGAACAACAAAACAATCATACTAAACTGGGGTTACAACCCTGGAACAAACCTAGATAACACTAAACGAGTTACTATGACTAAACGAACTAGACAAAATAAAAGGATAGAAGGGTTTGAGTCACAAGACAATATCCGAATTACAACCCTGAAATAACCCAGACAATAGAATTAACAACAAAATAGACCACCAAGACTCCCCTTCGGCTAACCAAGAAAGGAGCATCTTTCCAATTACCAAGCTTGACATCTTAGCCACTGAGTTCCACATCAATATTACCGATTTCATTACCAATTTCAATCACATTGACCTCAGCAAATATCTTTTGGGTCCCTTTTGCTAACTCGTTCTTAAGATCAACTTCTGGAACCGAGATTGATAGCCCTAAAGATTTTGCGGCAAGTGGCCCTCCAAGGAGCTCAGAAGAGTTCTTATATTCCTTTTCAACACAAATTATGCCTACCATATGCGTCTCATTATGAACAGACAATGGACTTTGGCAAGTATCCGCTATAACTGGATTTTGCACAGTAATGTCACCTGCATCAATAAGCTTCTGGACTGTTCTTTTCAGATGCCAACACTTTTCTATGCTGTGACCCGGGACATTAGAGCAATATGCGCACCTTTGAGAATAATCAAAATTCTTTGGAAGAGGGTTCAACATTTTTATCTAAATCGGCTTTAACATGTCCAATTGGCTCAATCTTTGGAACAAACTGGCATATGATTCTCCAATTGGAGTGAAAGACTTTTCGTTTTCCTATTGTCTTTTCCTTTTGTACTCTGGCCTCGGTTGGAACCTCTTGTGGGTAGGTGGTTGACATGCTTGAGGAGGCGGGTAAGACATTTATGGAGGTAGTGCAAGCTATTGTAGGTCTCGTGGATGTGGAGCATATGGCAGTGAATTGTGGATAGAGTAATTGGAAGGTGAGGTATGACTTTGGTGTTTTTGTGGAGGAAAGTAACATTGGTGAGGATTATCTAGGGTACGAGGATATTCATGGGGTCGGTATTGAGGCTGAAAGCATTGAGCAAGAATGTCCACTGGATCATGTCATTGGCAGGGGTCAGCAACATATTTTTTATTAATCGGAGGACTAACCCGAGCAACTTGTTCCTTTCATCTAAGACAAAACTCCCTAAATTTGCCTCGGGTTTCTTTTCCATCTGATATAGGGAGGATCCATCTGGGATAATGTCTACACTGTACTGATAGTGCCGAACAAAATCTTGAGCCATGTCACCCCATGCATGCCACTCACTGACATCTTGACGAATATACCATTCCAAGGCTACCCCATTCAAACTCTTACTGAAATACGCCATCAACAAATCCTCTTTCCCACCAACACTTCTCATTTCACTGTAATAACCCCTCAGATGGGCTACTGGATCTCCACGCCCATCATAAAAGTTAAACTTTGGCATTTTAATCCTCGCGGTAATATGAACATTAGGGAACATACACAAGTCATTGTAAGACATGTTAATCTGATTTCCCATCCCTTGCATGCTCCTTAAGGGTTGTTCTATAACTTTCAGCTTCCTAGATATCTCATCTCGCCCTTCTTTTCCTGTGAACTTTTCATTTTCAATATGAGGCTCATTCCAAGGGCTATGATTGTATGAGTTAGGGACCTTATGGGCAACCTATGAGGGGTAATATTGGGCATCATGAGTTTTGAGTGGGTGTTCATTGTTGGATCTATGAAGGGAAGCTTGTTGAGAAGTTATGAATACCCTGCAATATTACGATAATATTACGTCTTGCAGTATTATATTACGATGATGTTACGCCTTGCAGTATTATATTACGATGATGTTACGCCTTGCATTATTACATTATAGTAATGTTACGCTTCGCAGTATTAAGTTACGACGATGTTTCACCCTGTAATATTGTACGTTGAATTTGTCGTAAGGTAATTGACATCAGTCCAAGTAAAAGATTATTTGGAGATTATAAGGATTATGCTATTTCAAAAGTGATGAGTAAATTCGTGAAAGTGAGAGGGAAAGCTAAATCATAGAAAATGCGTTTCGTCAAAGTTTGGCATGGTGGGATAAAATATGGCCTGGGCTAAAATACCCGGTATTTATGGACTAGTGCCATACAAGGTACTACATGACCATGATAGTAAGGTGTATAAGGTGTGTTAAATGTAAGTAGTATTTTAAGTAATATGAGATAATTCTTAATTATGTGGATATTTGGTTAATTGTGGATTTTTGGTGGAAGATTAACCATGTAATTAAGGAAATTGGCAGATAAAATTTGGATAAGCTTAAATCCACCCCAATGTGGTAGCAACCCATGTCTAAAGTAATGACTATTGAATTACAAGACAAGGTGTCATACTTGGAGGGAATTGTTGGCCAAGTAAGCCTTATAAAGTGGGTCCTACATCCATTATAATAAAAGACTTCTCTAACAAAGAGAGATGATATGAAATGTGAGATTTCCATAAGAAATTTTCAGCAAGGTCCATTCCCCATTTCAAAAATAAAAGTATACTATATCCAAAAAGGCTTCAGCAAGATAACTTCATGAGCAACGCAAGGTTTCATAGGTTCTTCAACAATTCAAAATGTGAGATTTTGCAATTATAAGGGAGTACGATGCAATCTTTCTCAAGAATATCATACGGATTTTCCCTACTCCGATCTTGCTCATGTTTTGTCGCAATTTACGTGTATTAGAGAGATTGTCAAGAAAATCGACCCAGGTATGTTAAGGCTATCCCTTCTTTCTTTTGGCATGATCTATATGACACAAACAAAATGTGCAAATGCACAAATCCCATAAATGACTCTATTCATAGAAGTATTAGAGATATCTATGTTCTTGAATTTCCATGTGTTATAATATTTTATCATCTGTTCATGGGTCTCAGAAAAATACAAAAGTTGAAAAGTGTTTACTTTATGATATTAATCAGAGGCATAATGATCATATGCGTATCGAAAGATTTTATTAACGTATTTCATATGCATTTCATGCATTTATACATGCACATTGACCCATGACCAGATGACATTATATATGCACATATATATATATATGTATATGGGATATGGGAAAGGTTATGGCGTTATATATGCACCACCACCTGATCAGCTGGTATACGTTGATGATTTTGCCCACAGTGGCCGAGATGATATGATGGGATGCCCTCAGAGGCTGATGATGTTATGAAACATGTACCTATGCATGACATGACATTCATACGCATATGCATGACACTATAAGTATTTTATGATTTACAAAGTTTTCCAGGCTTATAAGTTGAGTCAATTACTCTATATTTCTTCCATGTCTGTTATGTACTTATTTATGTGTCTTACATACTCGGTACATTATTCGTACTGACGTCCCTTTTTCTTGGGGACGCTGCATTTCATGCCCACATGTCCAGATAGACAGGTCGAGATCCCTCCAAGTAGGCTATCAACTCAGCGGAAAATGTTGGTGCGTTCCATTTGCTTCAGAGTTGCTTGTTTGGTTTGTATGATTTAGACGTGTATTGTTTGGTATGGCGGGACTCTATCCTGACCTTTATGAAAATTTTGTATTCATAGAGGCTTGCAGATAGAAGTCATGTACGTAAGATATTGTATGGCCTTGTCGGCCTATATTCAGGGTACGGGTGGTTATTTTGGGCTTGTAGGCCCATATGTCTTATGTATAGATTGGTATTACATGTTGTATTCTACCTAGTTCACGGCAACCTCTTCGGCTCAGTTATTTATGATAGTATGACATGAAAAGATACGTCATGTTGGTACTCGGTTGAGTAAGGTACCGGGTGCCCGTCACGGTCCATCGATTTGGGTCGTGACAAAAGTGGTATCACAGCCAGGTTCTGTCCTAGGGAGTCTACAAGCCGTGTGTAGTAGAGTCTTGTTTATGGGTGTGTCGTGCACCACACTTATAAACATGACGCTACAGGGAATATAGGACTGTCACTCTTTCTTCCTACTCTAGATCGTGTGGTAGAGCTCATTTGTAAGAACTCAACTTCCTAAACTCTATCTTACTTATGGTACGAAGATACCTACATCTAGAAATATGGTTTGTACGAGATATAGCCGTAGAAGAGTTGAGTCAGAGGATCTTAATATTGCATCATGCTTATGATGGATGGATATGAGGTATTCAGCAAATCATGTGTATACTAAGATGTGTAAGCCTCTTGATAAGGATCCCTAAGATAAGAATGCCTATCCACTTTTAAAAAAAAAGGGAACAAGAGAATCGGAAAGTAGACATATGCTCCAGCAAGTAATAGAAGCAAGGGTGCGAGGTACCCAGTTAATGAAGATTATCGGTATTTTCAACTCAGGCAAAGAGATATAAGCATTTTGAGTTACCTTTAATAGTAACAGAGGTATATACAATTGGTCGCACCCATTCTAGATATGCCCTATGGGGGTTAACAGAAGTAGTATAAGAAAAGGAAGGATATTTGGGTCCGGCTGGGGTTAGAGTAACCCAAAATGATGGATGAATCATTCGCGTCAGTTAACATTTCCGAATGATATTGCAAATATGTTAATAGATCCCTTTATGAGACACCCAGATGGTGAACTCTAAAATAGTACAACTAGATATGAGTACTACAAAGATATGCACTGGAAGCCTTGAATGGATAAATATTACCTTAGTATGACTTCCGTCCCTAGTAGAACGAGAATGCTTGGCAACCCTAAGAGCTAATGGATGAAGCAAAGGGAGCTAAAAGCAAGAAAATGTCATGTTGAAGTTTTCAAAAGAAAGTGATAGGCAGAAATATTAGCAGGGAAATAAGAAGAGAGATAAGGAAGCATTATGAATAAGGTGATACATGGATAAAAACGATAGGAAAAAGAAAGAAATGACAATAAAACAGAGCCTATAGTCAGGTGAAGGAAGGGACGAGGGGTGACAGGCATTGAGACAACAAAAGAGTATAGGCCATAAAGTCGTATCCTTATTTCGAGAAATAAGTTTGTGACTCCTACGTGATGACTAGAAGGAAAAGTTAGATCCCAGAGTAATAGAAATCAGTATGGACTGGTGAACAAGACAAAAAAATTAGAGACTGAGTGATTTGATAATAGTTAGCATCATGAGAATTTTAGATTGCATTCTAGCGATGATAAAATAGACAACAGAAGAAGATCCATGATGAATTCAGAGAATGGTCACTTAGGAAGACGCTTCCCTAACGTAAGCAATGTGAGAAAAGTTTAGCTTAAGGGACTGTATGTGCCAGTTAAACTAAGTGTCACCATCACGAGTGAGAAATTTTGTTATCCTTGGTATAGAAGGATTACCGTAAGGCGAGTAAGGGTCATTGATGATGTGAAAGACGTCAAAGATAAAGAGGAAAAACATCCATAGGTAGGTCGTCATAGCTCCAAGTCTTAGTACTCCCCTAAATGGGGAAATATGGAATGATAAAGGAAGAATGCGATAAAAAAAATAAGGAAGGGATGAGATTGCACTTATCCAAATGTTACAATATTCTATGATTCCAGAATGTTATGTAAGCACGATGTCAAAAGAAGAAGTGAGAATTCCTGCCTGGGATGTTATCGATAGATAAGGAACCGGTACGTGGGGTAAGTTAAGACAAGGAAATAACCCAAGAAATATTATGTGGAAAATGTAACTGAGAATGGGCCGACGAGTAGTTAGTAGTTGATTCAGGAAGAGCCTAGTCATGACTAGACAAGAGGCTACAGACAAATCAATAAATTATGCAAGATAAATATAGTAAACCCCAACATGGAGAATTCAACCTCGCAGTAGTGTCATTATAATATTGGAGATACATTCAAATAAGTGTTGGGGTAGTTAAAGGTACCGTATGAGTGTTACGGAAATAAAAGAGAGTGCCACTAGGAAGACAGTCAAAATATCACTTCAAAAGCAACCCTACAAGCACAAAGGCATGGAGGTAAGTAACTACGGATAAGTATAGGCAAGAAGGACATCAGAAGGACCATCAAGTATACAATGTAATAGGCTCATAGCTCTATAGGAGTCAGAGGGTCTTACCTAAGTACTACAACGATGGACTAGCTGAGGAAGCAAGGAAGAAGGCTTCAACCTAAGCACAACGACCTAAAGAGGAAATGGTCGTGTGACAATAGTCTCCAAACAACATTGTATGCATTCCCTAAGAAAGTGGCACCTACCGTGGCTAATGAATAGTGAGTAAAATCGAAAGTGATATTCAAGATCATATGAGTTGTATGAAATTTCAATATGTGCGGAAACTAAGATAAGCTAAGTATGGACACAACAAAGGGGCAGAAAGACCAAGAAAAGTAATAGCCTACGTTTAAAGAAAGCTAAGATGGAAAGAAAGGAATTATTTGATCAATGATCCAGAGTTGGTTATGTTATGAACTCACTTAAGGGTTCAGAGTTTTATACATACATCATATACAACCATAGAAAATTCTGGTATACGTTAAAAGAAAGAATTGAGCCCAGGTCATTGATGAAGGATTAAATTGTTAAAGGATTGTATCATGCATATTCCATAGTTCCATGAAAGGCTAAAAGTAATAACTAACACCATGAGCCGCAGATCGGAAGATAGCTTAAGCCTACATAAAGGTTGATCAGAGGAAAGAAGAAACTAAAGAGTTGCATCAACTAAGTGAATCAAGAGTTTGATTATTGAACCTAAAAAATTATGGACATAGAGATTGAGAACATTGCATGGTCACTCTTAATATCAGAGGTACAGGTAGAAGAATACCAGCCTCATAAGAAGTTAGTATAAAGCTCTCAACGAATCATGTAAAAAGGTGCAAGTATTATAATAGAAGTTCAAGTTGTGGATGTGAATTCTACGTATATGGAAGGAAGGTCATGAAGGAGATAAAAGATGTGATGCAAGACTTTAAAGTAAGTAAGGTAAAGGTGAACAACGTACAAGATACACAAATGCAGAAGGTCGTGAATAGTCCATACTTCGGATAGAAGGCTAAAAGCACGGGGATTCAATATCCAGGAATGATAGCGGCATCGTTAGTAGCATATCTTATAGCCTATGGTTTCTAGGTACCAAGAGGTCTATTTAAGAGAATAAGAAGAGTTAGAGACAATGTGATGTTTTGCTTGATGTTCCAGAATAACATAAGGAAATCTATGGTGTAAGGAAGTTGAAGGAGCGCTGTGAGTAGTATAAATGGATATGTATGGGTCACAAGCTAAAGTATGATAGAGCGACAAGGTTGTAGGAAGACATGAGTAAGGATAAGAAGGGGCAAGTGAGAAGGTGATAAGGATGGATAAGCCCTCGGGATTAAGCCTACGAAAATGAGAGAAAGCTGATAGGTTCTATGAATTATATAAAGCTCAGTATAGCCTAAATGAGCTCAAAAGAGTCTAAGACTAGTAGCATTTTGGAGAAATGAAATGCTGACCTGTTAATAAAATGAGGGCATAATTGTGACAGATAAAGGATGACGTTTGGGCTTTCGTTTGAATAACGATTTGAAGAAAAAAGGAGAAAAGATTTCGCGGATGGCACGAGATTAGGATACCCCCCATAAGGTAAATCACATTGAGACACTATGAAATACGATTATGGAAATCACTTCAAATATTCCTCAATGCAACGTAAGCCCTAGCGGCAATGTATTACATAAAAAGTTTCAAGTCTTCAAGTGGAGGATTGTAGATCAACATTGAGGTGAATCAATAATGGACAGATACAAGTTACAAAGTATGACAGGAGATTAGGCCATCCTTCTTAAGACGAACGGTAATGAAAGAGCATTAAAGGACTGCGATTTATACCTAAAGGATAAGCAACAAAAGTAATCGGGAGTTTGGTAAGCATGCCTCAGTAACAATAAATTGAAGTAAGAATTATGGTATAATATGACCTATGTAGATGCAGTAAAGCCATACAAATGGATAACCAGATCTATGAAATAAGATATGGCCATATTCGCAAGTTCTACAAAGTATCGAGTGAAGAACTTCAGTACACCTATAGATGCCTAGAGAGGCATTTTATTAAGCCTTATATATGTTTACAAAGTAAGGCCTAGAGATTGACTAAAAACTAAAAGGAAAAAGTAAAGATGAATCGCATAAGCACACTTACAAAGCCAGGGTAATACAGGCCGCATGACAGGAGGTAGCAGCAGTGGCGAAATTAGAAAGATTTCGACCACAAGTCATGATATGAGCAAGAAGACTAAAGGGGGGAATACCCTAGACTTTGGATTTATTCATAGAGCAACTGCTTAAATGGCAAGGAGAGTATTAATATATTCACAAGAGATATAAGGTATGAAAATAATAAGAGCATCAGTCAATATTCGAGGACGAATGTTCCAAAGGGGGGAATGATGTTACACCCCATAATATTACGACAATGTTACGTCCTGTAGTATTATATTACAATGATGTTATGCCTTGCAGTATTATATTACGATGATGTTACACCTTGCAGTATTACATTACGGTAATATTACACTTTGCAGTATTAAGTTACGATGATGTTGCACCCTGTAGTATTGTATGTTGAATTTGTCGTAAGGTAATTGACATCAGTCCAAGTAAAAAATTATTTGAAGATTATAAGGATAATGCAATTTCAAAAATGATGAGTAAATTTGTGAAGGTGAGAGGGAAGCTAAATCAAAGAAAATGTGTTTCGTCAAAGTTTGGCATGGTGGGATAAAATATGGCATGAGCTAAAATACCCGGTATTTATGGACTAGTGTCATACAAGGTACTACATGACCATGATAGTAAGATGTATAATATGTGTTAAATGTAAGTAGTATTTTAAATAATTTGAGATAATTCTTAATTATGTGGATATTTGGTTAATTATGGATTTTTGGTGGAAGATTAACATGTAATTAAGGAAATGGGTGGATAAAATTTGAATAAGCTTAAATCCACCCCAACGTGGCAGCAACCCATGTCTAAAGTAATGACTATTGAATTACAAAACAAGGTGTCATACTTGGAGGGAATTATTGTCCAAGTAAGCCTTATAAAATGGGTCCTACATCCATTATAATAAAAGACATCTCTAACAAAGAGAGATGATATGAAATGTGAGATTTCCATAAGAAATTTTCAGCAAGGTCCATTCCCCATTTCAAAAATAAAAGTGTACTATCAAAAAAGGCTTCAACAAGATAACTGTAACGACCCAGCTGGTCGTTTCATGAGTCTCCGCTTCGTTTCCCTCATTTATGCTTCTTATTGCTTTATTTATCGGTTCTATGTATGATCGAATTGGTTGGCTCGGGTTCAGAGAGGTTTTGGTAAGGTTTGAGACACTTAGTCTCTTTTGAGGAAGCTTAAATTGGAAAAATCAACCGGATGTTGACTTTGTGTTAAAGGGCTCGGATGTGAGTTTCGATGGTTTAGACAACTTCAGGAGGTGATTTGGGACATAGGATCGTATTCGGAATGTGTTTTGGAGGTCCGAAGTTGATTTAGGCTTGAATTGACAAAATTGGAATTTTGGCGTTTTCCGTTGGATAGGTGAGATTTTGATATAGGGGTAGGAATGGAATTCCGGAAAGTTGCAGTAGGTCCGTTGTGTCATTTGATATGTGTGTGCAAAATTTTAGGTCATTCGGACGTGGTTTGATAGACTTTTTGATCAAAAGCGAAATTTGAAAGATTTTGGAATTCTTAGGCTTGAATCTGATGCAAATTTGGTGTTTTGATGTTGTTTTGAGCGTTCCAAAGGTTGGAACAAGTTTGAATGATGTTATGGGATAAGTTGGCATGTTTTATTGAGGTCCCGAGGGCCTCGGGTGGTTAAACATACCATTTCATGTTGTGAAAGATTGCAGAAAAACTGCTATGCATGTTGCAGACAATTGGCATTCGCGTTCGCAAGTAGGCCCTCACGTTCGCGAAGGGTTGGCAGGTGAGGCTGAAGATTTTACCTTCGCATTCATGAGGGAGGTTCCGCGTTCGCGAAGGGCTAGGCCATTGAGCTAGTTGTTCGCGAGAAGGGGAGCTACGTTCGCGAAGGTTGGAGTCTGAAAGCATCGCGTTCGTGAGAGGTCAGACGCATTCACAAAGGAGGAAAATGTGGTCAACGTAAGTTTGTGCTTCGTGAACGCGAGGCTTTGACTGCGTTCGCGAAGAAGGTTTTGAATGCCTGGGCAGAATATTTAAATAGCCATTGTCCGCGATTTTAGGGCTAACGTTTACCATTTTTGAGCGATTTTTTGGAGTTTTTTGAAGAGGATTGAAGAGGGAATCAAGGGGTAACACTTGGAGGTAAGATTTATGGACTTAACTTGATTCTAATGTGAATTCTACCTAATTAATCATGGAATTTAAGCCTAATATTGAAGAGCTAGGGCTTGTAATTGGAGACCTAAAATTTGGGGTTTGAGGGATCATTTGAGGTTGGATTATTCTGATTTTGATATGAATGAACTCGGGGGATGATAAAAAGTCTATTGATGTAATTTTTATTGGAATCCGAGAAGTGGACCCGGGGGTCGGGTTTGGCCAATTTCGGGATTTGTGTTGTAATTTGATTTCTTTCGAGTGGGCTTTGTTCCCTTAACATATTTTGATGGTTTTGCACTGATTTTTGTTAGATTTGAAGCATCCGGAGGTCGATTCGTGAGGCAAAGGCATCACAGGCTAGAGATTTGGATCGGATAGATGTGAGTAATTATTGTAAATGTTGTCCTGAGGGTATGAAATCTCGGATTACACATCGTTGTGCTATATTGAGGTGACACACACGCTAGATGACGAGCGTGGGGTAGTGCACCGTTGGGGATTGTTACTTAGTCCATCTCGAATGACTGTTTTATCGCGTATTTGATTGAAAACTATTTTCTATCATCATGTTTTGGGCTGAATGCCATATTTGGGCCTCGTGCCAACTATTTGGACCCTTAGGGGATTTTTACTGATAATTCCTCACTATTTTGACTTTTTACTTGTACTCAGTCATGCTATACTCTACTGTTTCCATAACTCAGCTATGTTTACTCTTTTTTAACACATTAAATGATATTCTAAATAATAATTTGAGCTGAGCATCATGTTTTACTATTGCCCGAGTGGCTTATGAGATTTTGACTGAGTAAGGCCGATGGCCTGAGATTGTACGCCACGAGGTGGCTTGTTGATATGAGGCCGAGAGCCTATTGATTATACCACGAGATGGCTTGATATTGCGCTTGGGCTGTAAGGGGCCCCTCCCAGAGTCTGTACAAACCCAGTGAGCGAGGGTACCCATTGTGATATGAGATATAGCCCGAGGGGCTGGTGTTGTTCCATGATATTGCCCGAGGGGCGGATTCCGTTGACATTGTGCCCGAGGGGCGGATTTTATGTGTTTATCTGTTCTAGCTGCTTTTCATTTAATTGTTTAACTATTAAAAGGGTATTTTAAAGAAGCTTATTCTAAACTAAGGTGTCTTTATATGTTTTCACTGTTTCATTGCTTTTACTGGTTTTATACTGCTTCTTTATAGCATGTTGATGTACTTTTACATGTTTTCTTATCGCTCAGCCATCATTTATTGTTATTACTCACTGAGTTGGAGTACTCACTTTACTCCCTGCACCCTGTGTGCAGATTCAGGCGCTTCAGGTCCCGCTAGCGAGTGTTGATTTCTTCCAGCTCAGGCGGATTTGGAGATTCACTAAATAGTTGCTCGACGTTCGCAACCCAGTGCTTCTCCCCCTCTCTTATTTTTTCTCTATTTTAGTTCTGTAATAGACTATGCAGATTCTTCCTGCCATTAATCGATTAGTAGATACTCATGACTGGTGACATCCCGTTGTTGGGCTATGTCTATTCCGCAATTGTACTGTTTCACCTTATTTTGGGATTATTATTATGTTAAAACTTAATTTGTATAATTTTAATTGCTTAAAATGAATTGTGTGTGTGTTGGCTGGCCTTGTCTTCACGAGAGGCGCCATCACGAACGGGTCTGGGTTTAGGGTCGTGACAATAACTTCATGAGCAACTTAAGGTTTCATAGGTTCTTCAACAATTCAAAATGTGAGTTTTGCAATTACAAGGGAGTCCGATGCAATGTTTCTCAAGAATATCATACGGATTTTCCCTACTCCGATCTTGACGTCACGTGTTTTGTCGCAATTAACGTGTATTAGAGGGATTGTCAAGAAAATCGATCCAGGTATGTTAAGGCTATCCGTTCTTTCTTTTGGCATGATCTATACGACACAAATGAAATGTGCAAATGCACAAATTCCATAAATGACTCTATTCATAGAAGTATTAGAGATATCTATGTTCATTAATTTCCATGTGTCATAATATTTTATCATCTATTCATGGGTCTTAGAAAAATACGAAAGTTGAAAAGAGTTTACTTTATGATATTACTCAAAGGAAAAATGGTCTTATGATATTCCGAAAGATTTTATTACCGTACTTTACATGCATTGTATTCATGTATATTGACCCATGACCAGATGGAGTTATATACGTGTATATATGTATGTATATATATATATATATATGGGATATGTGAAAGGTTATGGCACGCACCACCTCCTAATCAGCTGGAATACGTTGATGATTTTGCCCATAGTGGCCGAGATGATATGATGGGATGCCCTCAGAGGCTGATGATGTTATGAAACATGTGCATATGCACGACATGACATTCATACGCATATGCATGGCACTATAAGTATTTTATTATTTACAAAGTTTTCCAGACTTACAGGTTGAGTCAATTACTCTATATTTCTTCCATATCAGCTATGTACTTATTTATGTGCCTTACATACTTGGTATATTATTCGTATTGACGTCCCTTTTTCCTGGGGACGCTGCGTTTTATGCCCGTAGGTCCCAATAGATAGGTCAAGAGCCCTCCAAGTAGGCTATCAGCTCAGCGAAAGATGTTGGTACGGTCCATTTGCTTCGGAGTTGCTTGTTTGGTTAGTATGATTTAGATGTGTATTGTTTGGTATGGCAGGACTCTATCCCGACCTTTATGAAAATTTCATTTTCTTAGAGGTTTGTAGACAGATATCATGTACGTAAGATATTTTATGGCCTTGTTGGCCTATATTCAAGGTACGAGTGGTTATTTTGGGCTTGTAGCTCGTATGTCTTATGTATAGATTAGTATTACATATTGTATTCTACCTATTTCATGGTAGCCTCTCCAGCTCAGTTATTCATGATAGTATGACATGAAAAGATACGTCATGTTGGTACTCGATTGAGTAAGGTACCAGATGCCCATCGTGGTCTATCAGTTTGGGTCGTGACAAGTGGATATGACAGGAGGGCAATTTTTGGGAAAGGCAGTTGGAGGAAGAGTGAGGGAGCTTCTAGGGTGGTTGGGAAAGCTGTGATAAGCGGGAGAATTTGGAGAGTATGGGGGATCATCTGGCACTATGACCGGAGTTTGGGTAAGGGTAGCATGTAGGAAGCTAGGTGGTGGTGGTGCCTTCCTAGTCATCCAAGCCCGATAAATGTCTGCCATGTGTTGTCTTAACATCCTTACCTCTTCAACCAACCCATTGTCATGTTCAACCAATTGTTTTTGGAAACCAGTATCAACCAACTCATTTCTGTTGTCATCTGCCACTGTCTTTCAACTTTATGTTGTAGAGAAGAGTTACCACTTTAAGAACCACAAAGTAACCAACCTTCTGCTTTATGAAGATAACAAAGAGGAACAAAATGAAGTCATCTTGTTAGCATTAGGGCATTTAACAACTAAAAATATTACATTGCGTGCAATGCACCTATCAACAATTAACGGTTCTAGAATGACTTCGAGGGTCATAAGGTCACTTGGCATCATCCCAATTTTGTTCAATTCAATCTTCTCTTTTCTTTCTTTTCTAGCACTTCTCGGCTTGCACATTTTCCTTCCTCTTTTTTTCTTCTAATTATCACTCTTTTCTTTCCTCTCATTTCTCGCATCCCATAATTTCACCTCTCTTTTTTTTAAAAAGAAAATGATTCGATCGAACTCTATGTAAGTTGCCTAAGTATCATGACGCTGCATGAATCAGACCAAGCGTAGTTCTGGAAAATCGAGAATAGACTAAATAAACTAACATTCTCTTTTTCTTTTTCTTTTTTTTTCTTTTTTTTCTTTTTTACCTTAATGACTACTCTGATGAGAAAAGGGAAGAAAATATCTCTATCTTTTTTTAGACTAAATGTTCTATAATCTATTCTAAACTCAATCTTGAACGAGCATATATTTTTTTCTTTTTCTTATTTTTTTAAAAACAGATACTCTATGAGAAATTATTAAGGAAAAAACCCTACAAGAGAAATATTTTTTAATTCTTCTTTTTTTAGGAAAGAAATCTAAAGAATAAACCAAAGAAAAATATTTTGAATTTTCATTTGATATCCTGAAGAAAGATTTCGAAACGAGAAATAAAAAAGATTAAAAAAAAATATTTTTGGATTTCAGTTTTTGATTACCTAAGGGAGAAATTCTAAAGATAAACAAAAGATAAAATATGTTTTTCTTTCTTCTATGTATAATGTCCTAAAGTTCTAGTGAAAATAAAAAGAATACTTTTTTCCTGTTTTTTATATATTTCCCAAAGAAGAACCTCAAAAAGAAAATCTTTTTGAATTTTTTGGAATTAATATCTTAACGAAAACTTCTAAAGAGGTATCAAAAGAATTTTTTTTTTGAATTTTTAGTCTTAATATACTAAAGGAAATATAAAAGCGATTTTTTTTATTTTGAGTTCTAGATATTAATTTCCTAAAGGAAAACCACCTCAAAAGATTTTTATTTTTTTAATTTCTAGAATTAGTATTCTAAAGAAAACTTATAACGGAAATATAAAAACGCAAAATCTCTTTTTTTGGATTTTTGATTGATAACACATTTTTTCAAATACAAAATAGGAAGTACAATAACAAAAGACTCGACAAACGTAACTAGAAGGTAAAAGACGACATAAAAAAAACAGACTCAAAACATAAAAATGATAATAATAAAAAAATCTCCTCAAGCAACTCCTGAATGAGTGGTCCTGACTGGATGGTCCCGGGGTGTCTCATGCTCAAACTCTGGTAAGTAGATCCATACCTGTATGAGAAAATTAAGACCAAATAAAATTAAAGACCTAGAATACTATGTGAGACAATAACACTTCTTGTTGGACACATGCAAGACATGATTGAGGCTATTTTGGCAAAATAACCTACCTGGCCAAAAGTTGTTGTTAGTGCAAACTCGACAAAGGTGACCTCAAAGACATGGAAAAATCACTTTGCCGAAATGACCCATTTTGTAGATATGACCTATGTGGCCAAGAAATGGCTAAGCATGCAAATTTAACAGAATGGATCTTAAACTGAGAGGACACCTTGTTGTGGATTCAAGACTCTCCAAACAATTAAACAAATCACTTTGCGAAAATGGCCATATTTTGCAGAATGACCGATGTGGCCAAAAGTGGCTAGACATGCAACTTCGACAAGGATGTGCTTTAAAATAAAAAGACACCTAATTGTGAATTCAAGACTCTCCAGACAATTAAACAAACCACTTTTGTGAAAATAGCCATACTTTGCAAAAACGGTGATGTGTCCAAAAGTGGCTAGAGATGCAAGATTTGGCTACGACCCTCGAAGCCAAGAACTTAAGACTCACTAAGAAGACCGAGCCCTATGTAGGTTGCCTACGTATCATGCCCCGAAAGACGAGAATCAAATATGCGTAGTTCGGGAAAATTGGATACGGGCGAGAATAAAAAAACAACGAATTTAGAGAAAATATATTTTTTGTCTTTTTTTGAAAAATGATGAAACATGTAAACTCTTTTTGGATTTTCTTTTTTCCTTTTTTTGATTTTTTTTTTGAAAAATGATGGGAAATTGCAAAATGTTTTTTGGAATTTACATGTTTTTTTGTCTTTTTTCTTAAAAAAAATTGAAAGAAAAACATAACTGGGCCCTACTAGCTTTATTTGTTACACTTCACCCTCTCTTTCTTTTATTTATCCTCAATCCTCATTGGTCCGCCAAATGACCCTTTTTACCCATGAAGATTGCAACATGTAGCACATAGAATGCATCAGGATGGTCTTTTATTATTGGGCACACCTGTCCTAGACGAACCCAACCCCTATGTTGAGTCCCCAAAGTCAGATGCACGTGATGCAAACAAGCGTTCCTACTAGGGATCTGGTATGAAGCTATGTTATTCTAGGTTTAAATCCTGGGTGTATTGTTTTATACCTGGCTTACCCGAGCAGACAACTCAAGCCGGGGGGGGGGCAGCGTACCGGTAACCAAAAGATCATCCGACTTTGCAACTTGTCCGGACCTCGTTCTAAATTAGGATATGACACTAACAGAAAAGAAGTCATGCCAGCATGCACTCCCCAGAAGATTAGAAGAGAAGGGTTTCACAACAGTTTATATACAGTTCAAATAATATCAAAGCGATAAAAAGCGGCATTTAGCACATTAGGCTCAAGAATGTAATAAAAATCAGATAATAAATAAAAGTCAAATATAATAATTATTCTAAGCTCAAATTCTTGAACCTTGAACCAGAGATTCTGGGTTCTTATTCCCCAGTAGAGTCGCCAGAGTTGTCACACCTCCCTTTTCTACCCGAAAGGGGGTATAGGGGAGTTTTTCCAATTAAAGTAACAATAACTGAAACAAGATTATTTATTCAGATACAGAGTCGCCACTTGGGATAATTTATGGTGTCCCAAGTCACCTTTAAAATCCCGAATCGAGGAAGTTGACTCTATTTATGGTCTGCGAAACACAGAAATCCGAGTAAGGAATTCTGTTAACCCGAGAGGAGATGTTAGACATTCTCGGGTTCCGTGATTTTAGCACGGTCGCTCAACTATTATTAATTGGTCTAATTATCTGATTTATTATATGTTTTAAACCTATTGTGCATTTTTAATTTTATAACCACTTTTAATATTTATGGAGTTATTTCTGGAACAAGTCACGATTGTCGTACACTTATCGTTTTGGTACACATCGTAAACCGCATCACGAGAATCGTACCCGTGATCTACAACATGTTTATTTTTATTAATGTTCGAAGCTGTGGTCGGGTCACATAAAATGTGCACCCGAATTGAGAATTACATATCGTAACCATGTCACGGGAACCGTACCCATAGTCAAGATGATTTATTATAAATCGCACCGAAAAGTTTGCCTATCCACGTGTAGTCGGCCTAGATATGCTACTGGCGACTAAAATAATAAGAATAATATAGAATGATATTAAGTGTGATTCACAGTTTATGGCCTAGAACCAATTCCAATTTTTATGGAATATCTCCCAAACCCCAAAACTTCAAAGTCACTCCATTTGCATTCAATCTAACCTTTCATGTTTTCATTTTTTAAGTGTACAAAACAGAATTTATCAAAACATAATTCAACCATTAAAAACCAACTTAAACAAAATAACAGTGAAGATGACCAACATTAGAATCACAGTAGGTTCAAACTCACGGAAACACGAAATGTATCTATGGATTAATAAAAGGGATGGAAAGAAATGAACCTTTCTTCGACCTCGACAGACCGAAAATGAAAACGCCACTACGACTTTCAACCTCGAACGACAATAGGGCTCGAATCAGAATCAACGGCGAACAATTTATGCAGAAACCTTTGGAATTAACTCAATGAGTTGCTGTAAATTTGCAGCTTAACTGGAGCCTAACCAATGTAGAAATTGTTCAAAATACTGGAACTCGCAGCAACATCAGTTCTGTTATTAGCATACTGCTAAATCTTCATGAAGTCAATTGATCAGTGAATAAGTAATGTGCATCTCATGTTTGCATCTTCAATGTCAGAATTCAATTGGTTTCAACAACCGCAAAAATCAAAAGCTACAATTTTGTCTTCTTCAAGTTCTTCAACCAATTTGATTGTTCAATCCAAATACAGCTCAATCACTGAATCGTGGAGGCAAATTGTTTGCGTGGCGATGCTTGACTTCAAATTTTGAGTCCAGAAATTCAATTGTTCGAGTTCATCAACTGGTTTAATTTACTCGAACCAAAATCAGTTAATCCTTCACCAAATTGAGCCAAGCTTCATATATGACTTCCAAATAACTTCAGGAACAAACTCCAGTGTTCAATTTCTAGAGACAATCACGAAATCAGAAGAACCCAGCTCGTCATCTTCTCCGAGATTGAGTTCGAAATTTCTTTCTTTGACCTTGACAAACCAGAAATGAAAATGCCACTATGACTTTCAACCTCGAACGGCAATAGGGCTCGAATCAGAATCAACGTCGAACAATCTAATTGTAGAGAAACAACCAAATCAAATGAAATAAAGGTCTAGAACACTTATTGATGAACCTCAGCTAACAGCAGAGTAGCAACAACAACAAAACAAGAAACTTCTTCAAATCAAACCAGCTTTTAGAACCCAGAAATTATGTAGTAGTAGACAGAAATCAAAGACAATTGTTGAATCTCTTTTTTGATTTTGTTTTGGCGTTTTTTGATTTCCAGATCTGAAATTCAAATTTTGGATTCAAAATTGATTTAGCTAATTGGGACTATGAACTCTTTTGCGTAAGAGTGAGGATGAGTGAGTCTGTATGTGCAGATGAGAAAGGCTCTGTTGTAAAAATGGTAATGAAGAAGAAACGATGATTGGGGAGGGGGGTGGAGGGGGGGTCAGAGAGGGTCACTAATCGTCGGAGAAGAAAATGGCTGGTCGTTGGTGTTTTTTTTTGGAGTTCCGGCAGGTTTTGGTTGAGTAGCTGGCGGCGGATTTGGTTTTCTTCAGTGGGGTGACGACTGGGGTTGTTGCTGTTATGGTATTTGGGATCAAGAAGATGAAGGGTGGTAATGGTTGTTTTGTTCTTGTGTGTAAGAGATGAGAGTTGCTCTTAGGTCTTAGTTTTTTTTAATGTCTAGGTTTAAAATGTGTGTTAGGGTATATAAGAAGAAGGGGAAGTGGGTCTTAGGGTTTGGGCTTTATTTTCAATTAAGACCAAACAAAATTAGCCTCAAATTTCATACTTTTTCTTCTAAAACAAGACTAAAAATACTACACCATTTACTAATTAATCCTACTTAAGTAAAATAACTATTAAAATAAAACTAACTTTTAAAACAAACCTATTTTTTTGGTATTTTTCAAATATCATACTAAAAGATAAAAATGAAAAAATCATTGTAAAATTAAAATAATATTCCTGAAAATAAAGTGAAACTATTTTTGTATTTTTGAATTTTATGTAAGGTAGATAAATTAAAAGCAGCTAGATAAAATATTAATTAGCTAAATAAAAGAAAATATTTTTGTAATTTTTATTTTTGTGATAAAATAAAGTAAAAGAGTCAAAACTATTTAGAATAGTGATATTAAACCTAAACAAAATATTTTACGCTAAAATGTGTAAAATCTTGGGGAGGGTCAAAAATTACATGTCTACAGAGCTTAGTTGTAAGAATTCAAACTATTAAACTCTATTTTATTCATAATAAAATGATACCTACATCCAAAAAGATGGTTGGTAAGAGATATGGCTTTGGAAGATTTGGGTCAGAGGAACTCGACTTTGCATCATGCTTGTGATAAGTAAATATGAGGTATTCAGCAGATCATGTGTACTAAAAGGTGTAAGCTTCTTGATAAGGATCCCTAAGGCAAGAATATCTATCCACTCTTATGGTAAAAAGCAATGAAAGAATCAGAAGATACAAGTTTCAACAAATAAAAGAAGCACGGTGAAGAAGGGTACGAGGTACCTAATTAGTAGAGATGAACATTATCTACAATTCAAGAAGAGAGATATAAGCATTTTGAGTTACCTTCAACAATAATAGAGGTATGTACAATTGGTCTCACCTATCTCATTCATGGCCTATGAGGGCTAACAAAATAAGTATAAGAGAGGGACGGATATCAGGATCTGGCTGGGATTAGAGTGACGCAAAATGGTGGATAGATTGTTTGCGTTAATTGACATTTCCGAAGGATATTGCAAATGCACTAATAGATCTCCTTTTGAGACACCTATATGGTGTACTCTAAAATAGTATAGCTAGATATGAGTACAACAAAGATACACACTATAAGCCTTGAAGGGATAAATATTACCTTAGTATGGCTCCCGTCCTTAGTAGAGAAAGAATGTTAGGCAACCCGAAGAGCCAGTGGATGGAGCAAGGGGAGCTAAAAGCAAAAGAATGTCTTGTTGAAGTTTTTGAATTAAAGTGATAGACATAAATATTAGCGGGAAATAAGAAGAGATATAATGAAGCATTATGATACATGGATGACAACGGTAAAGTATTACAGAATCTATAGTCAAGGGAAGGAAAAGATAAGAGGTGACAGACCTTGAGGCAACAAAAGAGTATAAGTCATAAAGTCATATCCTCATTTTGAGAAATAAATTCGTGACTCTAATGTGATTACCAGAAGGAATAGTTAGACATCAGAGTAATAGAAATCAGTATGGATTAGTGAACAAGATAAAATAAACATGAATTAGGGACTGAGTGGTTTGATAATGATCGACATCATGAGTATTTCAGATTGCATTCCAACGATAATAGAGTAGACAACAGAAGAAGATTCATGAGAAATTCAGAGAATGTTCATTCAGGAAGACGCTTCCTTAAAGCAAGCAATGTGAGAATAGTTAAGCTTAAGGCAGTGTATGTGCCAATTACACTAGTTGTCGCCCTCGTAAGTAAGGAATTTCGTTATCCTTGTGTATATGGCTAAAATCGGAGAGCCCGATTTTATGATCATTATGACATCCCATAGCCTGTGTTCAGGAGGTTCAAGGCACAGTTTGAGGCCCGACCCCGAGGGTTCCCTATGCTCGACCTCGGGGCAGAGCAAATCGACGGCTATGATGAACGAGTGGGAGATTTCCAAAGCAAGTGGTTAGAGCTGACCAAGTCTATAAGAGTAGTACAAGTTCGTACGGTGGCATTAAATAGATGTACCGGCCGTTTATCTTTGTAATAAATGCATATGTACTATGTTGGAATTCCCCTCCTATATAAAGGGGACCCTTGTTATTTTTTGCACGGATGATATTCAATACAAGAACAAGAACATTCTCTGCTTTCTAACTTAAACACTCTCTATTGTCTTTCCTTTGATTTATTGCTTACATCTGTGTTTCATTTATTACTCATCATTGATCATAAAGATCCCCCATCAAAGCTCTTAGAATTGTTAATCCTTTATCGGTCGTCCACAGTCCAGCGCTTTAGCTTGACCTCAAGGCCCGGCGCAAGCTAGCTCGAGGCCCTGATTCCAGCCATTCAGTTTGTATAACATATTAACTTCAAAGCTCTTATCTCTTTTTCTTAGCTCACACTCAGCATCTACTGTCTAACAACTAGCATAAAAATAAATCACGTATTTTTAGAATCACAAAATCAAATCTAATTGTAATTACCATTTTCAAGGTAAACAGTTTGGCGCCGACCGTGGTGCTAAAAGTAATAGTGATTGTTTTCTTGCTGGTTTACTGAAAACACAAAGTTATTCTTTACACCTTTTCTTACCCAAGAATCTTTGATTTCAGGTCAAAATGTCTAACTCAGTGAATGTACATGAAAACAACGGCCTTAAAAACCATGGAGAGAATGGTGTAGCTGCTTTAGGTGTCGGTTTACCACTGCAAAACCCTGAGGATGCACCAGAGCCAATCCCCGTAGATGTGGTCTCATGCAATGCTCAACATGTTGATATAAGCTCCCACACTAATAGGAGTATACGCTAAGAAAACCAACAAGAAGCTCAGAAAACCCCAGCTCGGGGGGAACAAGAGGTTAGCCTTCACGTTATTTTTGAGATGTTGCAGTCACGACAACTGGCGATTGCTTAACTACAAAGCCACCAAAAAATTCCAACCACAGCAGCACCGGAAACGGACCCTCAAGTCGAACAGGTTCCGGAAAGATCGAGCAACAACGGGTCAATAGCCGACCCCGCTATTATGAAGATGCTCGAGGACCTCACAAAAAGGATTGAATCAGGCGAAAGGAAGATAGAAGCTAATGATAAAAAGATGGAGACGTACAATTCAAGGGTCGATCAAATCTTGGTTGCACCCCCGATCATGAAGGGTGTCGATTCAAAGAAATTCGTACAAAAGACATTCCATCAAGTGCGGCTCCGAAGCCCATCCCGAAGAAATTCAGAATGCCCGATCTCCTGAAGTAAAATGGAACCTTGGATCCCAACGAGCACGTCACTGCCTACACTTGTGCCGTAAAAGGAAATGACCTGAAGGATGAAGAAATTGAATCCGTCGTGTTGAAGAAATTCGGGGAAACACTTTTGTATACGGCAAAATCGAAAGAGTCTATTTCTCGCCACTAAGGTGCATTGGGGGGGTCATATCAGTATCTCGAGGCTACAGGACTATGATTGAGCTCCCTCCCCCAAGGTTTGCCCACGACCCAACAAAGGTTCCGAGGGTGGGGAATTCCCGAGGCAAGCAGCCAGCATCAGCAGCGTCTAGCATCGTGCCTAGCTGTCTCATCCCCATATCTTTACATTTAATGCACTCTGTACTATATTTTATTCCCTCTCCTATATAAAGGGAATCCATGCCACTTTGTATAGGGCTGATGTTGCTCCAACTATTTCTCCACAAGATCAATAATCTCTCTCTCTCCCCCTTTCTTCTCTCTAACTTGCTCGTTCCTACTAGCTCGAGGCCACTCTTAGCGTTTATTGCTTTCATACTTGTTCTTCATTCATTGCTTGATATCAGCCATAAAAAGCCTTGTTTAATCATATCTTAACTGTTATCCCATTCCTGATTACCCCTGATAGCTCGAGATCGAGCTGTATATCGGCCCCGAGGCTTCTTCATCGACCAACTCGAGGCTCCGGCGGCAAGCCCCTAGGCTTGATTGCTGCCCCGTTTTAGCTTGTGTTTTATCGTTAAACTTCATATTCTAAGCATCAACTGCTCTAACAACTAGCATAAAAATAGATCACGTATTTTAAGAATCCTATTTACAAATTTAATTGTCGTTACCATTTTCACGGTAAACAATTTGGCGCCCACCGTGGGGCTAAAATTAATAGTTATTATTTTCTTGCTAGTTTCATTACGCAAACACAAATTATCTTTCACGTTTTTTCTTGCTCGAGATCTTTGATTTCAGGTCAAAATGTCTGGCTCGGTAAACAGAGTCGAGAATGACAACCTCGAAAACCATGGGGAAAATGGCGTGGCTGTTCCGGCTACCGGAATGCAACCACAGAATCTCGATAACGCGCCCGAACTGATTTTGGCAGATGCGGATTCATATAACGCACAACAGGTCAACAAAACCTCACACACCGACAGAAGCATACAGCATGGCGACCAACTGGAAGCCTAAAAAATCCCGGCTCGGGAAACACAGGAAGTTAGTCTTCACGATAGTTTTGAAATGTTGCAGGCACATCAGTTGGCTATCTCTTAGTTACAAAGCCCTCCGAAGACTCCCAGCACAGTAGCACCAGAAACTACTCCCCCAGCTGAATGGGTACCGAAGAGGTCAAGCAACGACGAATCAGTAACTGATCCTGCCATCGTGAAAATCCTGGAGGATCTCACCAAAAGGATCGAGTCAGGCGAGAAAATGATAGCAGCCAACGATAAGAAGGTCGAAACTTACAACTTCAGAGTTGACCAAATCCCAGGCGCACCCTCGATCCTGAAAGGTGTAGATTCGGGGAAGTTCGTGCAACGGCCGTTCTCAGAGGAAGCGGCTCCAAAACCTATTCCAAAGAAGTTTAGAATGCCAGAACTCCCAAAATACAACGGGACCTTGGATCCCAACGAACATGTCACTGCCTATACGTGTACAGTGAAGGGCAACGACATAAAAAATGATGAGATCGAGTTAGTCCTACTGAAGAAATTTGGAGAAACTCTCTCGAAGGGGGCCATGATGTGGTACCACAACCTAGCTCGCAATTCCATAGATTCATTCGCCATGCTAGTAGACTCCTTCGTAAGGGCACACGCCGGTGCCATTAATGTAGTGACAAGGCAGTCCGACATATTCAAGATTAAGCAGAGGGAGAACGAAATGCTGCGAGAATTTGTGTCTCGTTTTCAGATAGAATGAATGGAGCTACCCCCGGTCTCCGATGACTGAGCAGTGTAGGCCTTCACTTAAGGCCTTAATGAATGAAGCTCGGTGGCATCAAGGTAGATGAAAGAAAATTTGATCGAGTATCCCGCCATAACCTGGTCGAACGTCCACAACCGATACCAGTCAAAGATCAGGATCGAGGACGACCAGCTGGGAGCCCTTTCGGGCTTAGTATGCCCGAGCAGGCTCTTGGCGAAGGAGCCAAGATCAAATAAAGAGAGGTACCAGCCATACCCCGATGATAGGAGAAACGCTCCAAAGCACAATGACACCCGTTACGACCGATTGGTAAACCAAGGACAAATACCTCGGGGACCCCTCAACAGAGGTCGCTTCGACGGGTACACAGGGCTAACAAGGGCGCCCCGCCTATCAGAGTACAACTTCAACGTCGATGTGTCGGGCATCGTGTTTGCCATTAGCAAAATCAGGGACGCCAGATGGCCCAGACCAATACACTCGGATCCTTCCCAAAAGAACTACAATTTGATTTGCGAGTTTCACAACTCGCACAGGCATCGAACTGAGAGATGCAGGCAGCTCCGAGAGGAAGTGGCCCGATTGCTCAATAACGGGCACCTTCGGGAATTTCTCAGCAACCGGGCTAAAAACCAATCCCGAGAAATATAAATAGCCAAAAAGAACAAAACAAACGAGCCCCAACGCGTCGTCCATATGATTTTTTGATGGTCACCCCAGACGCATTTAAATAGAGGACCACCTAGCAACCGCCAAATAAGCGCCAGAACTCGAAAGCGTCGTCGCCATCAAGGGCTTTTTAACAAGGCAACACCCACGCACTTCCCAAAAAGGATTCAATTAGCCTACGGGACTTTCTTTGCAATTAGTCCCGCTCCGCAAAATGGCGAACGAGGCTCCAATAGGAAATGATGTACTGAACCAAACAGTCCAAGGAGCCGCACCCGCGTGGGCCGAGCTCACAACAACGAAACAACATGTACTTACGCCAAGCAATAAAGAATATCTTTCAGCATCTCGTACTCCAGAAAAGGAAATTTCAGCATGCTCACGGCAGGGGTCCCCCTACCAAATACATCCCGAAATACTCGGAGACTTAGCATCAACAATTTGGCACCCGCAAGACCCCAGGGTCGGAACTCTGGGCTCATAAGGCCCCAACAAGGTAACTCCGAGCTCATGAATAACGGCCTTCGAGCCTAAGCAAACTCGATGACTCGGAGATTGCCGCCAATCGCCGTACATTGAAAAACCCGAGGCCGTAAGACCCCAAGTAGGCAGACTCGGTATAACCAGATTTATTTTATGCAGCAACAAAAACTGTAAGACCTCAACAGGTATGACAAACTGTAAGACCTCAATAGGCATAACAAACTGTAAGACCTCAACAGGCATGACAAACTATAAGACGTCAACAGGCATGAAAATTTTGTAAGACCTTACTACAGGCGTAAAACTCAATCCTGAAGTTTAGGCTATACGTCGCATTTGTAAGAATCCTGAAAGGGCATACCCTCGGTGTAGACACCTAAACTATCACTCGGGATCAAAAATGGCTTTGGCCAAACACATATGACTACGGTCAAAATGGCTGCTCCAGCCAAATTAACGCGACTCGGGGACGCTCGATCGTCGCTAACAAAAATGCAGGCCGTTACTTCGAATCTACTTTGAAAAGAATCGGTTAAAACAGGCTTCCCTCAATAGGCAAACGAGCTTTGACCATGTCAGCTCCAAATCACAGGGCTTCTAGCTACTCAGCCTATCAGCTAAGCTACCGAGGTGCTCGAACATCGCCGCTAACGACTTGAAATCGAGGTTCTTCCCGAACCGATGATGGGTCAGGAAAAATTATTTCAAAAATACCTTAACAAAAGGAAAACAAAGCCTACAATATGCCCACGGGCAAAAGCGTAAGAGCCATTATCACCAATCAAACGAGCCTTCAGGCCACACACTAAAAAGGTCGCAACGACCAATAGGGTAAGAGCCACTGTCGCCAGCTTGAAAATTGAAAACTTGAGGATTAAAATGAGCTAGAGTCGTAAACCGATTCAGAGATCGGATCCAAAATAGTTAACTATACATGCCTAAGGGCCATTTACATAAAAGCTCGCTCCGACCCAAGGCGTAAGAGCCATTATCGCCAGCCCATGCAAACGTAAAACTCGAGGGTAAATTGACCTCGAGTCGGATCCCGACTCGGAGACTAAACCCGAAGACGGTTAAAGTACGTAGGCCTAAGGGAAAAAAATAAAAGCCGCTATCGCTGACCTAATAAACATCGGGACCGTATTGCAGGTTCGGAGGTTTCTGTCAATCCAAAGGTCGAATCGACCCGATTGAAATCTCGATGAACAAGAGTACAGAAGATACAAATTGCGGGGTTCCCCCTCTTATTTGTACATAGTGGCGGTGAAGCACAATCTCAACCTACACATATTATGAAAGATATATATGCAAAGAAGAAGGCAAGAAATAGACGTTTCCCCTTTCGACGACTATAGCCCGGTAGCCTCCTCCTCACCATCCTTAGCATCGGACAGAAGGAACTTGGCATCATACTCCTCTCCTTTGGCTTGCTCGATCTCCCCCAAGAGATCGAAGCCCCTAGCATGAATCTCCTCGAGGATTTCCCTCCGGGATCTGCACCTCACATATTCCGTGCTACTGCTTGCACAATCGAGGGCCCTCTTTACCGCAGCTTTAGCAATGGCAGTGCTCCTTGAATGGGCCACCACTTTCTGTCCCGCCCTGGTATTGCTCATCACAACCTCGGCCCGGACATTCACCACCTCAGTTTTTGCCCTCGAAAGCTCAGATGAAAGCCTCGCGATCATCTTCACTCGAGCAGAATCGTTTGCACGAATGGTCTGGACTTGCGCCTCAAGAGCAGAAGCCCTGAGCTGAGCCCTCTCTTTGGCCGCAAATGGGCATTCACATGCACCTGTAGCTCGGTGAATTCGCATTTGACTTAGCCAACCTCGCCCCAGAGTTGTCCCAGCTCATCTGCCTTTTCCTTCAAACTGAAATAGCAAACATCAAGATGCCAAGATAGAAAAGGAGTGCAAGCCAGCATGAAATGCGGGGTACCTGTTTCTCCAGGAGGACCTCCCGGACCTGGCTTCGGTCCACCTCACTCCGTAAGGAGACGAGATCGCTTTCCTTTGCCGCACAAAGAAGCTTGAGGGATTTATCCCTATCCAGAGCCTCCTGCAATGGGCCTCGCAATGAAGTAACTCAGCTTTAAGCCTGTCGAAGGCCTATGAAAGAAAGCTAGATAAAGAAAAAGAAGAAGAGCGCAGGGTTGGAACATTCTTACAGCAATCGAAACTCACCATAAGGCCAAAATGCTAAGCCTCGCCGAAGACCGAAGCAATGTCCGATGGTGTGCCACTCCTAGAAGGTTGCCGATTGACCGAATCACTTATCCTTAATCGTTGTGAAGAAGTCGCTTCACTACAAGTGTTTTCACACCTCGGAACATCTTTCCTTTTATCGGCACTCCTTGATCCCGAGGCCAACAACCTCTCCTTCTCCCCGGGAGGACACAACCTCGCCTCAAAAGGACTCCTAGCACCTACGATAGATAAATCAAATAAGCTGGCAAGAAAGACACCATTTCTTAGGAGGCAGAGCACCGGGAACCCCATGGTGCTTTGCCTCCCATCTCCCTTTTGATAGATCTCGCCATCGGCGCCTATCATAAATCAAGCAAGTTGCCAGCTTACGAGACCACTCGGCTAAATCAGGGACCTCGCCGGGCAACCAATGAGTCACTACAAATAAAGAACAGAAAGATATTGTTATGGATCCAACCTCAGGTTGAAACAAAGATAGTTCATATGAAGCATTTACGTGTGAAGTTCCATTTCTCAAGAAATGGAAAAAATTCTCCAGGGATAACATCGGTCGTTCGGATCCGAACGAACCAATTCATCCATCCACGGTCCTCATCCTCCTCGCTGCCAATTATAGGAGCTCGGGTGGATCGACGTTGAAGAGCAATCAGGCCCCGGTAGCACAATAGCTGATACAACCTCACAAGGTGGCTGAGGGTAAATTCTGTCCCAGCCTTGTCGGCAAAATATCTCATCGCCTGCACTATTCTCCAAAGAGAGGGATGAACTTGTGCCAACATTACTTGATATCTTTGACAGAAATCAAGCGCGACCCGGTCCGGGGAACTTGACACAAAAACATGAGTGTATATGCTCAAAAATCCATCAACAGATGTCATGACACTCTCCTCGGGGGAAGGTACTTGCAGAATCGCGCTTTCCCCCATCCGCAATCTATTTTGATCATCTCGAGGTTTTCCTTCCTCACTGATGAAATGATCCTTGACACATGCTCTCGATGTCCCGGAACATTGGCAGGTTTTCCCGGCGTGATAGCCCTCCTCGATGCAGGGCACCCCGAGCCTCGCTCTCCCGACATCAGAGGCGAGCCGTTGGCACCGACCGAATGTGGAATGCAGGAGAGACTCCCCTCCACACGATGATTAGAAGTCGAAGCAACGGCCATGGCTACGACAAATTAGGGGGAAAAGTGAGGTTCCGAGCAAACATTTTCTGAAATAGGGAAATGAAAGGACTAGCACAAAGCGCCAGGCTTTACAGAAGAGATAGCCTTATCAAGAACAGCAAATTTGCCACTTAAGAGACAGATGAACAAATATATAAGGGCAAAGCAACAACTGCCCGCTTACCCAAGAGGGACAATTAAATTTGGCTGCATTAACGTCACCCTCTCCTAGGGGAGCGTACTGTCGGAATCACTCTGGCTCTCACGTGACTCAAAAAACTGTGGGACCTCAGGGAGACCCCCGACATCACAAATATCGGTTTGAGAGGAGCTATCGATTTAACCTCGGACATGGCCAGTTTCAGGGCCCCGGTTGATCTGAGAGCAGACCTTGAAGGGCCGACGCCGAGAAGCAAAAGCAAAAACGTAAAAGCAAAGGGGCAAGGAGAAGGGCTGACAGAATGAAAACTCCTTTTCTACCTTGTCAAAAAGAAAAACATCTTTACACTGTCCATTCCCCGGGGGGCGCATACATAGGGAAAGGGAAAATATACAAAAATGACTCGGAGACTACTCTTCATCACTAATATCTTTGCCCTTATCGGGGGCAATCAAAAGCGCCAGTTTTTCCTCCACTGCACGGGCCTCCTTAAGATCAGCTGACATGTCGATACCTCTGGCCCCGAGTAACTCCAGGGTCTCCCTCCTCGCCTCCGCCTTAGCATGCTCAATAGCTCAGATTAGTTTCTGCTCAGCTGCTATGGATATGTCATGAGCTATTATATGCACGGTGGCCACGTCCTCCTGATAAGTAACAACATCTTGTTTGACCTCGGACTTAGCCTCGGCCAAAGCAGCAATCTCCCTGTGTGAATCCTTGAGAAGATCCCGGGATGTCGCCAACTCCCCGATCGCTATTTCATTTCGCTCCCTCAGCCCAGAGATCTCCGCATTCAATTGATTAAATTGCAAGCCGCTCTGCTCGACCTACGTGAGAGGGGTAAGCCAATGAATATATGTGAACACGGGATAAAAGGTCGGGCACGAGCAAGGCAAAGTACCTGGACAACAAGATTGGCCTTCTCCTGGAGCGCCATTTCCAAAACGGCCCGAAGTTCTCCCAGCTCTTTATCTCCCCGGGCAGAGCGAGCCTCCAAATTTTGCAGCTTCAAAGTAACTTTCTTACGCTCCTTTTCATGATAAGAAAGCTCCTCGTGGAGCCAAAAGATGGCATGATCGTACTTCTCCTTACACTGCGGCATAGCAGAAAAGTTATAAAGACGGAGATTGATGCTTGAGGATGAAAGAAATGCACAAGAAATGGCTATCACTTGCTGCATGAACTTCTCCGCCGCTTTGACGACACCAGGAATATTCAGATCAACTCTATCAATAACGCCATCAAAGATGTTGGCAATAAAGTCTCCCCCTTTGAGAGGAGTCCTTGTTGTGGCGCCGATCATCCCATGGGCATCCCACAGTTCCCCTGACGAGACCGAAAAGCTCGAAATAAAGTCATTCAGGTCGCCAATTTCTCCAAGTGGCAACCTACATTCCTCGAAGGCTCCGAGCCCCGACCCCTCAGGATCAACGCCAGCGGTCCTCCTAGCAGAAGCTGCATCAAATCCGGTCGCGCGATTCGAAGCTACATCAACATCCTCTTCAAGGACCCCCGGCCCACGGGCCCGACCAGAGCCAGTCGTTTCGGACTCAGCAGCCTCTGATCGAGGTGCCTGCAAGTTTCTCGCACTCGACCTCGTTCTCCTCCTTAGCGGGCTTCCATCATCATCCTCTCCTTAGGTACCAGGATTTGACTCTGAGGTTGAAACAACATTCCCAAACAGTGGCTTGATGCTTGAGTGACTTGGTTTTCTTTGCCGCAGAACAAACAACAACTGCCCTACATTTCCTCTTCTTGCTCATGTCGGGCTCCAAAGCCCCTGCTTCGCCACCAAGGGGTGGCCTCATCTGCATATTCTCGCCAAGACATATACCAGCGCAGTAACCACAATACGCTTTTGCTAACGGCTCAGAAAGAAACACAATATACGAAGTATAGGCGGTAAAGGAACCTCACCATGATTCTTGGCCACACAACGCTTCTTAGCTAGGCCGGTCCAAGACCGAACGCGATATGGGAACTTCTCGTTCAACCACCCAATCCATCATGACAAATCTGGGACCACCTTCAGGTGCCAAGCGATGGCTACAGGGAGCACAAAGAGATTATTATTTCAAAAGGAAGAATAGTTGAAAAGCGGCTTAGGGGAAAATTGCTTACGTCGGGCATTCTACCTCTCTGGAAAGGGCATCTTCTGGGCTGGGATAAACCTTACTCGGATAAACCTGCTCATCCATCATCAATCCTTTCCCTCATCGACGCTCGTGAAAAAAGATTTTTTGTACCGATGGCGGACCGATGACGCTCGTGAAAAAAGATCTTTTGTATCTATCTGTACATCCTGATCAGATGATTGAGGGTAAAAATCTCACCCTCAACCCCTTCGGTGAAATAACGAAGCATCAACACTATCCTCCAAAAAGGGTAAATCTGACCCAGCGTCACTTGATATCGGTCGTAGAAATCAAGGATAACTGGGTCTATCTCTAGGGAAGGGGCCTCGACAGATTTATCAGGTCCCAGGGTAAATGGGTAGGTGTACACGTGAAGGAAGCCAGCCTTAAAGTCAGTTATATTATCGTCAGGACCGAGAACCTCCACCTCCACTGCCTCGCTCCATCGACAGTCCTTCTTCACCTTGCTAATATCGGTCACGACACTAACATATCGGGACACATGCTCTCATTGTCCCGGTGTAGACGAAGTGGCATCAACATTAAAATCCTCTGACACATTGAGATCAGGTGGGGTACATTGTTCCAATGAGGGAATCGCTTTGGTTTCTTCCTTAGGCGATCAGGATGATGATACAACGTCATTTTGTCGGGGAACCGTCCTAGACGTCCTAGCCATGTCAATGGTAAAAATCCTTCTATAAAAAGATAAAGGGGTGTCAAATACAAAAATTCTGACTTGTGAGCTTGGAAGTGGGGTGAAAGTGGAAAGTGTAAAGCAACCGATGCATTTATAGGAAATGCTGGGGAAGCGAAGGGATGAGCTAATGGTAGTTCGTGGGTTTCTCGATTATCGCATCTAATGGTGGCCTTGCACAGTTCTCTAGAACATGGAATTTAATGCTCTTAAACAGTTGATGTCATGGCAGTGATGACCTCGAGATGACAGTTCAAAATTGTTTCCTATTACTTCATTCTAGGAAACGCGGAGACTATCTGTATATGGCAAAATCGGAGGAGTCTATTTTTTGTCACTAAGGTGCATTCTGGGGGTCATATCAGTATCTCGAGGCTACAGGACTACGATCGAGCTCCCTCCCCCGAGGTTCGCTTGCGACCCAACAAAGGTTCCGAGGGTAGGGAATTCTCTAGGCAAGCAGCCAGCATCAGCAGCGTCTAGCATCATGCCTAGCTGTCCCATCCATATATCTTTACATTTAATGCACTCTGTACTATATTGTATTCCCTCTCCTATATAAAGGGAATCCATGCCACTTTGTAGAGGGATGAAGTTGCTCCAACTATTTCTCCACAAGATCAATAATATCTCTCTCTCCTTTCTTCTCTCTAACTTGCTCGTTCCTACTAGCTCGAGGCCACTCTTAGCGTTTATTGCTTTCATACTTGTTCTTCATTTATTGCTTGGTATCGGCCATAAAGAGTCTTGTTTAATCATATCTTAACTGTTATCCCATTCCTGATTACCCCCGATAGCTCGAGATCGAGCTGGATATCGGCCTCGAGGCTTCTTCATTGACCAACCCGAGGCTCGGGCGGCAAGCCCCTAGGCTTGATTGCTGCCCCGTTTTAGCTTGTGTTTTATTGTTAAACTTTATATTCTTAGCATCAACTGCTCTAACAACTAGCATAAAAATAGATCACGTATTTTTAGAATCCCATTTACAAATTTAATTGTCGTTACCATTTTTACGGTAAAAACCATTCAAAAGGGGCCATGATGTGGTATCACAACCTGTCCTCGAATTCGATAGACTCATTCACCATGCTGGCAGATTCTTTTATTAAGGCATATGCCGGTGCCATCAAGGTTGCTACAAGGAAGTCTGATATCTTCAAAATCAAACAGAGAGAAAACGAGATGTTGCGGGAGTTTGTATCTCACTTTTAGATGGAGCGAATAGAGTTACCACCAGTCTTCGATGACTGGGTAGTGCAGGCCTTCACCCAAGGCTTGAATGAACAAAGCTCGGTAGCTTCGAAGCAGCTAAAGCAGGACTTGGTTGAATATCCCGTCGTGACTTGAGCGGATGTCCACAACCGGTATCAATCAAAGATTAGGGTTGAGGATGACCAACTGGGAGCCCCCTTGGGCTTAGTATATCCTAGCAGGCTCCTGGCAAAGGAGCCAAAATCAAACAAGGAAAGGTACCAACCATACATCGAAGATCGGAGAAACTCCCCAAGGCGTAACATACCCCGAAACGACCGAAGGGCAGACCAAGGTCAAAATCCTCGGGGACTCGTGAGCAAAGCCGAATTCGACAGATACACGGGGCCGACGGAGGCACCCCAGTTATATGAGTACAACTTCAACATTGATGTTTCGGATATTATATCTACCATCGGTAAAATCAGAGACACCACGTGGCCGAAACCCGTACTATCAGACCTGTCGCAAAGGAATCCTAACCTGACGTGCGAATTTCACGGCACACATGGTCATAGGACCGAAGATTGCAGATAGCTCCGAGAAGAAGTAGCCCGACTACTTAACAAAGGGCACCTTCGAGAGTTCCTCAGCGACCGATCCAAAAATCAATTTCAGGAAAGAGAGTCGAACAGGAAAAATGAAGCAGAAGAACCACAACATGTCATCCACATGATTGTTGGGGGAGTCGATATCCCACAGGAACCCACTATCAAAAGAATAAAAATATCTATCACCAGGGAAAAATGAACTCGAGGTTACATACCTGAGGACGCTCTCACATTTAGCGATGAGGACGTCGAGACCCTATCTCAGCCTTATAAAGATGCATTGGTAATTTCTTTTCTTGTGAATACATTTCAAATTAAACGTGTACTTGTGGATTCAGGTAGCTCGGCCAACATTATCAGGTCGAGGGTGGTGGAGCAGCTTGGACTGCTCGACCACATTGTGGCCACCTCTCGAGTCCTCAACAGATTCGACATGGAAAGTGAGACAACTAAAGGGGAAATCATCCTCCCGGTCAACGTGGCCGGAACAACCCAAAATGCCAAGTTTCATGTCATCGAAGGAGACATGAGATACAATGCCTTGCTCGGAAGGCCATGGATACACTTCATGAGAGCAGTATTATCAACCCTTCATCAAATGACAAAGTTTCCAACAAAGGATGGAATAAAAACGGTATACGGGGAGCGATATTATGCAAGGGAGATGTTCATAGTGCACGATGTGGAACCGACATCGACACCTTCAGCATCGAAGGAGCCAAACGATAAGAAAACAGAGAAGTAGCAATTACAAAGCTACATGCTCGGCTCCACCCGAGTAAATAAGCGAAGGACCGTACAACATCCCTAAAGAGAGCGGTTGAAGCATATCGAGGCTCGAGCTCCATCACAGCTAAAGTATAATTGTCTCCCTTTATATTTACATTTTATACTAACCTATGTGTAGGCTTCAGGTTAAGAAGAATCGAAGCACCTTCCATCTTGAAGACCTTAGGTTTTAAAGCATGCTTTGCACTCTTTTCCTTCGATCGGATTTTATCCCAAGAAGGGTTTTATTGGCAAGGTTTTTAATGAGGCAACATCTATATGCTACCTAAGGAAAACTCAACAAGTATTCAAGGCTTCTCCTTAATCAACCTTGAATACTGGGGCGCATCCCCTGGGGAGGTCATCTCCCCGGAGAAATCAAGACGAGCCAAAGAGGGTCTCAATAGAAAAATGATGTATCGGGCCAAACGGTCGAAAGAATTGTGTCTGCATAGAACAATCGAACCCTCAGCAGCGAAGACTATGTATACTTATACCAAGTAATCAAGGAATATTTTTTGATTTTTTACCATCAAAACACTCTGCGCTTCAAAGAAGTTTGCTATTTTTACAAGAAACGGCCCCAGAGCCGCTCGAAGCCGTAAGACCTTCGGGCCGAAAAACTACAAGCTCATAAGCCCTCAACGAGGCAACATCAAAGTTCACAAAGAATGGCTCCAGGGCCAAAAAAGCGCTCGATGCGTCGGGGACTATTGCCAACTGTCACCCATCGAGCTGTCAAAAAACGTGAGGTCATGAGGCCCCATACGGGCAACCTCGAGCTCATAAGACCTCCAAAAGGCAACACCAAAACTATAAGAGCTCAAGCAAGGCATGAATCACACTTGTACCAAGAATCTGTAAGTCCTCAAGCAAGGCATGAATCACACTTGTACCAAGAAACTGTAAGACCTCAAGCAAGGCATGAACTATACTTGTGCCAAGTAACCTATCTGTAAGACCTCAAGTAAGGCATGTTCAAATTTATAAGACCTTACAAAAGGCATAATCCCGATCTTAAAGTTAAGGCTATATATTCGAACTTGTAAGATCCCTAAAAAGGCATACCCTCAATATAGACGCCGAGGCTACTTCACTCGGGGACTAAAAGGCTACGACCAAACACAATGACTCCGGTCACAAGGCTCCGGCCAAACTAACACAACTCGGGGACGCCCGACCATTGCCATAAAATCACATGCCTTCAATTACTTCGAAAATACTTCGAAAAGAACCAGTTAATTAGGCTACCCTTGGCATAAGCAAAAGAGCTTCGATCATATCAGCTTCAAACAATGAAAAGGCTTCGAAACAATTCAGACATTGAGAAAAACTTCCCGAGTTGCTCATTTATAATCACATAATGACTCATAATCGAGGTCCTTATCGAACCGTCGAATAGTCGAACGAGCACAAAAATTTCAAAAAGTCTTTAACGAGGGAAATATAAAGCCTATATTAGAGGTCGTATCGACCCAACGCGTAAGAGCCACTATCTCCAGCTTAAATTAAGGGTTATACCGACCCAATGCGTAAGAGCCACTATCGCTAGCTTAAATTAAGGGTCATACCGACCCAACAAATAAGAGCCACTGTCGCCAGCTTAAATTAAGGGTCATATCGACTCAACGCGTAAGAGCCACTGTCACTAGCTTAAATTAAGGATTGTACCGACCCTATGCATAAGAGCCACTATCGCCAGCTTAAGTTAAAGGTCGTATCGACCCAACGCATAAGAGCCTAAGCGCCAACCCACATTAAAAGTCGTGCTGACCAAATGCGTAAGAGCCTACGGGCCAGCCTAACAAGCCTCAGGGCCAATTCATCTGGCTAATCATTGAAAAACGTCAAAATACAAGACAAAGAAAGACACATACAAGCAAAGGGAAATGCATGAAAAATGAAACTGAAAGGCTTCCTTATATATGTATATGTGAAATAATGCAAGGCTACATTTGCAATACTCTCTGCGAGCCGTATACACAAAATCAGAAAAGAATAGCCTATTATACTTTCTCCTCGGGGAGTGTGGCCCCATTGGCCTCTCCCTCATTATCTTCGGCATCAGATATGAGGAGCTTGGCGTCGTATTCATCCGCCATGGCCTGCTCAATCTCTTTCGAGAGATCGAATCCCCTAGCATGGCTTTCCTCGAGGGTTTCCCTTCGAGATTTGCACCAGGCATACTCATTGCTTCTGCTCTTCCGATCGAAAGCCCCTCTCAACTCAGCCCGAGCATCGGCAATATCTTTTAAATAGATGGCCACTTTCTTGTTAGCCTTAGCTCGCATCTCTTCAGCTTCGGCCTGGGCGTCCACAACCTCGGCCTTCATCTTCGAAAGGTTAGACTCGAGACTTGAAATCCTACTCGCCTAGACCAAGCTATTTTTGCGAGCGTTCCGGAGCTGCACCTCGAGGGTAGAAGCCTTGGCCAAAGCATTTTTCTTTACCGCAACTTGGGCATCTATCTGAGCCTTTAGCTCATCACACTCATACTTGTCCTAGCCGACTTCGCCCCAAAGGCATTCTAGGTCATCTGTCTTGCTCTGTAACTAAAGTATCAAAATATTAATCTCGGAGGATAGAAGAAGAAGCATGCATTCCCTCGGAACAAAGGTTACCTGATTCTCGAGGCAACCTTCGTAGTTCAGGCTTCGATTCACCTCGTACCGAAGGTGTATCAACTCCTTAGCCCTTTCATCGCAAAGGAACCTGAGGGATTTTTCCCCGTTCAAGGCCTTCCGCAACCTGGATTCACAGCGGAGTGGCTCGGACTTGAGCTTGTCAAAGGCCTATGAAGAAGCTCAATGAGAAAGTGAAAATTCAAAACCAAAAAACCAACAAAGTCAACAAAAACTCACCACGGAATAGAGTCGCTGAGCCTCCTCAAAGGTTGAACATACATGTACTGGCCTGGTCTCACCGGCCCCAGTCGAACCGCTCTAAATAGGAATATGATCTCTCAAGACCCCACTCAATTTAGGCAGCCCCTGGCCTCGAACAACCCGTGAAGTACCTTCGATGAGAGAAAAAGGCGGCGATAGAAAATTTGTGTCCCTTGAAGTACCTTTGATGGGAGAAGAAGACAGTGACAAAGAAGGGACCATTTTCCCGAGGTTAGAAGCCTCGGGTGCTGCAGGCTCAGCTTATACATCTTCTTTGAGGCTCCGGGCAGAGATTTCATCGCTATGAGCACCTTCTCCCTTCGAGGATTCCTTCTGTTTGTTAAGATTATTCGGCCCCAAAGCCGATGACCCTTCCTCCCCTCCGAGGGGGCACGGTCTCACTTTAGAAAATTCTCCAATGCCTGCGGTGACAGAGTTAATATACATAAACGAAAGTACCTTTCAAAGAAAATAAACCACATAGCACGTACCATGGTGTTTAACCTCCCATCTACCCTTCGACAGGTCTAGCCACTTACATTCATTGTAGGTCGAGCGAGCTGCCAGCTTCCAAGCCCAATCCGCCAGGTCGGGGACCTCGTATGGCATCCAAGGGATTGTTGTACAAAGGAAAAGGAAAATATCTTTACGGGTTCTGCCTCTACCATGAACAAAAATGATAAAAACACAATTGTACCACTTACACGTGAAATTCCATTTCTCAGGAAATGGTAGGAACTCCACGAGGATAATATCGATAGTCCGCACTCGGACAAATCTATATATCCACCCTCGATCCCTATTTTCTTCATCTTCGGCAATAAATGTCCTGGTGGATCGAAATCGCAAAGCTATCAGGCCTCGGTAATGAAAGGGCCGGTACAATTTGATGAGTTGGATAAGGGTGAACTCAATCCCGGCTTCCTCCTCAAAGAACCTCATCATGAATACTATCCTCTAGAACGATGGGTGAACATGTGCCAGGGTAGCCTGATATCTTCGACAAAAGTCAAGCACGACTCTATCGAGAGGGCCCAACATGAAGGGGTATGTGTATACGTTCAAAAACCCCTCTACATGAGCCATGGTGTTCTCTTCCGGGGAAGGTACCTGTAGTACCACCTTTTCTCCCCATCCGTAGTCTCTCCTCACTACTTTGAGGTGTCCCTCTTCTATGGATGAAGTGAGCCTCGATGCATGCTCCCAATGGCCCTAAATATTGGGAGGTCTCTCTAATGAAAGGTCCCTCCTCGAGATAAAACATCTCGAGGTTAGCTCGCTGAATGTCGGTGGTGTACCACCGACCGAGCGGGAAGTAGAAGTAGAACTCTCCTCTTCTTGGTGAGCGGGTTTTGGCATAGCAGCCATAACTATGGTGAAACAAGAGAAGGAAAATGAAAACTTAGGTGAAAGATTTGAATTAAAATGATGAAAGAGCTAACACAAGGAAGGAGAACTCTATGAAAAGGATAACTGCTCCAAGTAGCAAAATCCTCAAATAAAGGGAGATCAAACTCATATATAGAGCAAGCGGCCACTGTCCGCCTACTTTCAAGTCCAACTAATTCTAACTAGGCCATTATCACTTTCGGGGAAGTGTACCGGCAGGTCCATCTCGGTCGTTTCATGACCGCGCCATACGAATGACGCTATCATACAACATTTGAGGATTCCCATGTCAACCTAGCCTCGAGATGGTGCCCGATCTCGAGGATCTCTGCTACCATCACGATGGCCTCTAAGGAACCATTTATACCAATCTTGCCTCGATATGGTGCCCGATCTCGATGATCTCTATCAATATAAAATTGGTCTCTAAGAAGCTATCGACATCAATCTAGCCTCGAGACGGTGCCCGATCTTGAGGATCTCTATTACTATAACTATGAGCTCTAAGGAGCTATCCATATAAACCTAGCCTCGAAATGGTACCCTATCTCGAGGATCTCTGCTATTACAAGTGTGGGTCATTCACCCAATTGTTTGGCCCTCGGGCCACTTGAGCCTGAGCAAGTTCTCACTCAAGAATTATTAATAAAGCCTCAGGGCTATCTTCGCCTTTAGATCAATTTAAACGCTCTCTTGGTTACTTTAGCCCAGGGGCTATCCGAGTTCGAGTGTATCCTCTCTCATGGGCCATCTGCAACACCTTAAGGCTATCTTCATTTTAAGTTCAAATCGAGTTTTCAAGGCCACCCAAGTTCAAGCAAATTCTCACTCGAGGACTATTTGTGAAAGTCTAAGGGCTATCTTTATTTTTAGATGATCGAGCAAACTCTCACTCGAGGATTAGTGACAAGTCCAAAAAGGGCTAACCCCTATTTCAAAGAAAATCGAGATCTTGCTCTCGCTCAACTCGAACTCAGAAGTCCCGGCAGCCTAAGTATATACCAGATCAATCCAGACTTATTCTGAGGGGCGACAAAGAATCTTAAAAAATATCATATTAACTAATCAAGAACCATAGGGATTATGATGTCCGGTTCTAGTGTTCAGGCCAATCAAAAGCAAAATAAAGGTTCAACACAAGCCAAAAGCAAATCGAAGCAACTTTTATATTGATAAAAGACGATTACAAAAGCCCACGAGGGGTCCTTACATAGAAACAAAGAAGCAGAAAACAACAGTCTAAAAGCCTAATCTACTCTCAGAGGTACATCTTTAGGAGTGACATTTGCGAGAACAGATTCCTCGGGGACTCCATTTCGATCTTCCAAATGAAGTCTTCGAGAATCTCCTCTGAAGCAGCAATATATGAGGAAGAGGCTGTACCCTATCAAAGAGCAAAAACTTTTAACAGGCAGGGAAAATTGTGGCTTGGTGAAAATTTTGGTGAGTATGGGTCTCGCCAGCACTATTATTGGGAAGCCACTTCTTAAGACATTGTACCGGTGTGGGATGCAAAAGTTAGTAGATGGCACCACCTCACTCCATGGAAAGCAAAACGAGTGAAGCGCAACACCAGGTTGAAGTTAAGAAAGGTGAGCAACATTTCATGGTCCACATATTCTCTAATACGGGAATAATTTGAAGCCCCTCTCTCATTATTTAGGGCCAACAACAATAACAACAACCAAAAACCAGAACGATCCCATTAAGTGGAGAAAAGCTCTGAAAAGGAGCCATGACATAACTGGCAAAACTGTTGTCGTATGACCTTACGGTCACGAGCTTGAACCATGGAAGTTAGAGTTTGGATGAGGATGAAGAGAAGAAAAGGGTTAAAGGCTGTCAAAGAATGGCTGGGTGGAATTTTATTCAAGTAATCTTCCATTTAAGGAAAGGTAGTAACATAACCGACGGTGCAATCAATGCCTTTGGGAAACGTATTGACATGCGCAATCAGTGCTTTAGAAAATAAATCGGCAGTGCATTGAATGCTTCTGGAAAGATGAACCGATGGGACGTCTCAGTCATCACAAACTCTTATGTCATAAGCATGACGTCATCGTGAGAAGCTCGAGAAGATCAATGTCAAAGTCGTTTCATATCATTCCATTCTAAGAAATGCGGGGACTATCTATATACGGCTAAATCGGAGAGCCCAATTTTATAATCATTATGCCATCCCATAGCTCGTGTTTAGGAGGTCTAAGGCACAGTTCGAGGCCTGACCCCGAGGGTTCCCTATGCTCGACCTCGGGGCAGAGCAAATCGACGGCTATGATGAATGAGTGGGAGATTCTCAAGGCAAGTAGTTAGAGCTGACCAAGTCTATAGGAATAGTACAAGTTCGTACCGTGGCATTAAATGGTTGTAATAACCGTTTATCTTTGTAATAAATGCATATGTACTATGTTGTGATTCCCCTCCTATAAAAGGGGACCCTTGTTATTTTTTGCACTGATGATATTCAATACAAGAACAAGAACATTCTCCGCTCTCTAACTTAAACACCCTCTTTGTCTTTCCTTTGATTTATTGCTTACATTTATTGTGTTTCATTGATTGTTCTTCATTTATTACTCATCATTGATCATAAAGATCCCCCATCAAAGCTCTTAGAACCATTAATCCTTCATCGGTTATCCACAGTCCAGCGCTTTAGCTCGACGTCGAGGCTCGGCGCAGGCTATCTCGAGGCCCCGATTCCAGCCATTCGGTTTGCATAACATATTAACTTCAAAGTTCTTATCTCTTTTTCTTAGCTCGCACTCAGCATCTACTGCCTAACAACTAGCATAAAAATAAATCACGTATTTTTAGAACCACAAAATCAAATCTAATTGTAATTACCATTTTCAAGGTAAATACCTTGGTATAGAAGGATTACCGCAAGGCGAGTAAGGGTCATCGATGATGTGAAAAGACATCAAAGATGAAGAGGTAAAACATCTATAGGTAGATCGTCGTGGCACTAAATCTTACAACTCCCCTAAAGGGGGGAATATGGGTGATGTGGCATTAAGTCAGAATTAAGTGCTTCTAATAACTATGGAATGGTAAAGGAAGAATGCAATAAAAATAAGAAAGTAATGAGATTGCATTTATCCGAATCCTATAGGTTTGCTATGATTCTAGAACATCATGAAGCACGACGTCAAGGAAGGGAAGTAAGGGTTCTTACCCGGGATGCTATTGATAAATAAGGAGCCAGTACGAGAGGTAAGTTAAGACACAGGAAATGATGCACGAAAGATTACGCGGGATATTGATATAAGAATGAGCCAACGAGTAGTTAATAGTTGATCCAGGAAGAGTCTAGTTATGGCTAGACAAGAGGATATAGACAAATCAACAGATTGTGCAAGATGAACATAATGAATCCCAACGTTTGGAATTCAGTCTCACAATTATGATATTATAATCCTTGAGAAATATTTAGATAAGAGTTGGGGTAGTTAAAGATACCGTATGAGTATTGCGGAAATAAGAGAGAATCCTACTAGGAAGATAGTTAAAACTTCAGTTTAGAAGCAATTGTACGAGCAAATGACTATGGAGGTAAGTAACTAAGGATAGTTATAGGCAAGAAAGGGAATCAAAGGTCTATCGAGTATACAACGTAAGCTCACAACTTTACAAGAGTCAGAGGGTCCTCCCTAAGTACTACAATGAAAGACTAGTTAATGAAGTAAGGAACAAGGCTTCAAAAACACAGTGACCTAAAGAGGAAATGGTCATTTAATAACAGTCTTACAACAACATTGTATCCATAAGAAGATGGAACCTACCGTGGCTAATAAACAGGGAGTAAAATCAGAAGTGATATTCAAGGTCATATAAGTTGTATGGAATTCCAATATGTATGGGTACTAAGATAAGCTAAGTATGTATGCAACAAGGGGGCAGAAAGACCAGGAAAAGTAATAGATTACGTTTGAAGAGAGCTAAGATGGAAAGAAAGGAATTATTCGATCAATGATCCAGAGTTGGTTATATTATGAACGCACTTAAAAGTTTGGAGTATTATCTATGCAACATATATGTTGACAATCATACAGCCGTAGAAGGTTTCGGTATAAGTTAAAAGGAAGAATTGAGCCCGGGTCATAGACAAAGGATTGAATTATTAAAGGATTGTGTCATGGATATTCCATAGCGCCCATGAAAAGTTAAAAGTAATAACTAACACCATGAGTCGTAGATCGGAAGATAGCTTAAGCCTACATAAATATTGATCAGAGGAAAGAGGAAACTAAAGATTTACATCAACTAAGTAAAGATTTACATCAACTAAGTAAATCAGGAGTTTGATTATTGGACCTAGAAAATTATAGAAATCGTGGTTGAGAACCTAGCAGAATCACTCTTAATATCAGAGGTATAAAAGAGATAGTACAATAGCCATATTCTATAACAACTCTACGATAATGCCAGTTAGAAGAAGTACCAGCCTCATAAGAAGTCAGTATGAAGATCCCACTGGATTGTGTATGCACCAGAGGTGCAAGTATTATAATAGAGCTTTAGGTTGTGGATGTAAATTATACCTATATGGAAGAAAGGTCATAAAAGAGAAAGAAGTCGTGATGCGAGATTTTAAGGTAAATAATTTAAAGATGAACAACGTACGAGATACTCAAGTACAGAAGGTTATGAATAATCCATACTTTAGATAGAGGGCTAGAAGCGTCGAGATTCAGTATCTAGAAATAATAGCAGTATCTTTAGTAACATAACTTCCAGCCAATCGTTTCTAAGTATTGAGAGGTCTAGTTAAGAGAGTAAAGAAGAGTTAGAGATGATGTGGTGTTTCGCTTGATGTTCTAGAATAACATAAAGGAATTTATGGTGCAAGCAAGTTGAAGAAAGGTTGCGAATAGTATAAATTGATATATATAGGTCGCAAGCTAAAGTATGGAAAAGAGACAAGGTTTTAGGAAAATAGGAGTAAGGATAAGAAAGGGCAAGTGAGAAGGTGACGAGAATGAATAAGTCATCAGGATTAAGACCATGAAAACAAGAGAGTTGATGGTTTCTCTACATTATAGAAAGCTCAGTGTAGCCGGAATAAACCCAAAAGAGTCTAAGACTAGTAGCATTTAAAAGAGATGGAATGCTTCCCTGGTAATAGAATAAGGGTGTAATTGTGATATATAAAGGATGACATTTGGGCTTTCGGTTAAGTAATGATTTCATGAATTGTACAGGATTAAAATACCCATCTAAGGTAATTCACATTAGGATACTATAAAATATGGTTATGGAAGTATAGTATCGTATCGCTCCAGGTGGATCAGAAAAATCACTTCAAATATTCCACGATACAACGTGAGCCCTAGTGATTACGTAAGAGGTTTCAAGTTATCAGTGGTATATTGTAGATCAATATTGAGGTGAATCAATAATGGATGGACACAAGTCACAAAATATGAGATGAGATTAGGCCGTCATTCTTAAGATGAACAATAATGAGGAAGCATTAAAGGACTTAGATTTATACATATAGGATAAGCAACGAAAGTAACCTGGAGTTTGGTAGTGCGATAAATCGAAGCAAGAGTTATGGTGTAGTATGAACTACTTAGATGCAATAAAGTCATACGGATGGATATCTGGGTCTATGAAGTGATATATAGCAATATTCATAAGTTCAACAAAGTACCGAGCGAAGAACTTCTGTATACCTATAGATGCCCAGAGGGACATCTTGTCAAGATATGTATATATTTACAAGTGAGGCCTAGAGATTGGCTAAAAGCTAGAGGAAAAGAAGAGAAGAGTCGCATAGGCATATTTACAATGTCAGAATCGTACAGGCTGTGTGACAGAAGATAGCAACAGTTATGAGATTGAAAAGATTTTGACCACAAGTATTCGGAAGGCATAAGTTAAGTAAATGATAAGTGCATCTCGAATGTTCGAATGGAGGGAATAAAGTTACACCCCATGTTTTCGTACGTGAAAGTACGCCATAAGTAAATTGATATAAGCTCAAAAATGAGATGTTACATCCCGCATTTTTTGTACTTTAAAGTTTCGTCGTAAGTTAAGCGACATAAGTTTGGGAATGAGATTATTTTGGGATTATAAGTATTACGTTATTTCAAACAAGTAATAAGTAAATTCGTGGAGATGAGAGGGTAAGCAAATCAAAGAAGATGAGTTTCGTCGAAGTTTGACAATTTGAGATAAAATACGGCCCAAGCTATAATACCCGGTATTTATGAAATAGTGCCATACAAGGTAATACATGACCATGATAGTGAGGGGTATAAGGTGTGCTAAAAATGAGTAGTAAAGTAATTTTTAGATAATTCTAAGTATATAAATAATTGGGTAATTATGGATTTTTAGTGGGAGATTAACTAAGTAATTAAGCTAATTAAATAAATCAAGATCTTGGATAAGCTTAACAAAAAACGTGGCAGCCAAGAAGCTTTAGATAAATATGACTCTTAAGTCATGTACTTGGTGTCACAATTAGGAGTTTTTATGGCAAAGTCATCAAAAAAAGGTGGGGTCCACAAATCTCAAAAATAAGAAATTTTAATACATCTTCTAAGTGACAACAACTTATGTTGCTAAGACACTTAAAACCTCAAAAGTTAAGAGCTTTTCATACCTTGATTGCTTCTGAGTTTTCCTACGGATAGAACTCAAGTAATTCATTTGAGACTTCATGATGCGATAAAGCATGATATTTTCAATTCTAAAGGAGTACGGTGCAATATTTCTCTAGAATATCATATGAATTTTTTCTTACTTCGATCTGCCATTACGTGTCTTCGCAAAAGAAATGCGTTAGAGGGATCGTCAAGAGAATCGTTTTAGGTATGTTAAGGCTAAGCTCTTCCTTCTTTTTGTCATGATCTCATAATTACATGTGTTTGATAACGAGACATAAAGAGAAGTTCGTATTTCTGAATTTATTCACATTATCCTAGTCTCATAAGTTACAGTATTCTCCCTTATCGGGACCTTATATTCAGTTAAGTATTGTCTTCTTCTAGTCAAGAGATCAGAGAGTATATATATACAGTATTACAATATTTTCACCACTATCGAGCTATAATGGATGGGCAGGCCCCTATTGGGCAACCTCGATGGTAAGTTATATACCGATCCTATTGTGGTCGAGCGCCTATGAGCTAGCCCAGCATGGCTGAGATACAGAGCCTAGTATGGCCGAACGCCTATAAGCGATCCTACTAAGGCAGAGCAGTTATATATACCGAGCCCTATAAAGTCGGACATCTATTTTACTTACTATATTAAGAGAGTTGAGCCAGTATCAATAGGTGAGCATATCTTCAGATTATTTTTTACTCCTAGTTACTTTCAGTTATTATATCAGTTCAGTTTCAGCTTTTAGTATATTGCCTTACATACTTTGTACATTGTTTCGTACTGATGTCCTTTTTCTGGGGGCGCTGCATTTCATGCGTGCAGGTTCAGCTAGACAAATGGGTAGACCTCCTCATTAGGTGTTGCCCAAGTTCAGCTTGATCTTTAAGCTTCATGCCCTTTGGAGTTGCCGAGTCTAGAGCTTTATGTACATCTTGTGTATATATGTATATATGCTATGAGTAGGTCGGGACCCTATTCCGATCACAGTATATCCATCAGTAGAGGCTTATAGACATATCTTATTAGTTAATGCAGTATGTTGGGCTTGTAGGCCTTTTATGTATATTTTATAGGTTTGCCAGTTGTAGTAGTTATGATGGCCTTGTCGACCCAGCTTTATATTGATATTTAGTCAGCATTTGCAATTGTCTTGAAATTAGAGCCATGGCCAAAGTATGGTATTATATGTTCAGACTCCCTTTGTCATAAGTTGGCACGTAAGGATAGGTGAGGAACCGGGTGCCGGTCTCCCCCCCTGGTTCGGGGCATGACAGTAAGTGCCAAGCCTAACTTCGGTCGAGTAGTGACGAGGTCAGGTCAAGGCCTTACTGCTATATATGTATAAAATAAGATAGAGTGAAATATCGCGGTATAATAAACACTAAAATTTAACAAGAAGGAAATCACAGAAACATATCAGCACAGTGAACAGAAATAATAACAGGGGATCTTCCGAGATACCGTCTCATAGTCCCAAAAGTAAATGTGCAGAGGGATATCCCGAGATACCGTCTAGTATTCCTTAAATAAATATGCAGGGGAAACTCCCGGAATACCGTTCTGTAGTCCCAAAAGTAAATGTATAGGGGGATCTCCCGGGATACCGTCCTGTAGTCCCAAAGTAAATATGCAGGGGGATCTCCCGGAATACTATTTCGTAGTCCCAAAGTAAATACACAGCTCAAACAATGGAAATAACGGCTGCAACACAAAATCTTACAACTTAGACTAAGTACAAATCAAGGAAGAAGCAAATAATTCACTAAGCATACTGCTCAGAGTTCAGATAAGCAATTAAGACACGTAGCCATGTTATTCTAAACTAGACAGGATATTTACACATGCTATTATAACTCAACTAAAGTGAAACAGGTTATTAATCAGTAAAAAATGGAGTTTTACAACAAATAGCCCATGTACGCATTCATCACTTCACGTACATGGTGCTCACGTATCACAACAAAACCAAATCCTAAGGGGTGTTCCTCCACACAAGGTTAGGCAAATCACTTACCTCTAACCAAGCTTAGATCAATCAGTAACAATGCTTTTTCCACGAATATCTGACTTTGAATGGCCCAAATCTAGCCAAAATCAATTATATAACATAATTATAACAATAAGAAACTATTCTAGTTAATGAAATCAAAGCTAAAGCAAGAAATTAGAAAATCGCCCTAAAAAGTCTCCCCGGGCCCACGTCTCGGAATCGGGTAAAAGTTACAAAATATGAACACCCATTCACTAACGAGTTCACTCGTACCAAAATTATCCAAATCTGATGTCAAAATCCTAATCAAAACTCAAAATCTTAGTTGAAGAACTTCTTCCCGTTTTTCCTAAATTTTCACCCCAAATTCGAAATTAAATGATGAAATTAATGATAGATTAGTGGGATATAACCAAAATCAAGTGTAGAATCATTACTCAATTGATATGTCTGAAAATCCCTCAAAATCTCGTCCAAATCCGAGCTTTCAAACTCAAGTTTTGATAAAAAATGGCCAAAGCCTTATTTTGAAACGTTATATTTTGCAAAGGTGCTCCTTTTTTTGCGAACGCGGAAGACCCCTCGCGTTCGCGAAGTGCAACTTATCCTTGCCCAGAATTTCTTCATCACGAACGCATTGCCTTGTCATAAAAGTGAAGGCCTCACAACTCAACCCTACGTGAACGCGGGACCTACATCATGAACGCGTAGGCATAAGGGCCTCGGGACCCCATCTGGCCAGTCCCTCTACGCGTACGCGGGACCTCCATCGCGAATGCGTAGGCCAACTACCCCAGTGCTTCGCAAATGCAAACCTCCTTCATGAACACGAAAAAAATATATCACCTACCACCAGTTCCTCTTCGCAAACGCGAGTCTCCTCTCGCAAATGCAAAGAAGGAAACCAGAACTAAAGAACACCAGAAATCTGCAACTTTCCTAAGTCCAAAAATGATCCGTTAACCACCCAAAATTAACCCGAGGCCCTAGAGACCTCAACAAACATACCTACCAGTCCTAAATACCATATGAACATAGTCAAGCCATCAAATCACATCAAACAGTGCTAAAATCACGAATCACCCTCCAATTCAAACTTAAGAACTTGAAACTTCAAATTTCCACAACCGATGTCGAAACCTATCAAACCATTTCCGATTGTTCCCAAATTCTTCACACAAGTCATATTCAACATTACGGATCTTTTTCAACTTTCGGAATCGAAATTCGACCATGATATCAAAAAGTCCACTACCGATCAAAATCTCCAAAAATTCGACTTTTGCAATTTCAAGCCTAAATAAGCTACAGACCTCCAAAACACAATCCGGATACGCCCCTAAGTCTAAAATAACCCAATGGAGCTAACAGAATTGACGAAACTCCATTCCGAAGTCGTCTTCACACAGTTCCGGCTACGGTGAAAATCCTAAGGCTTAAGCTTCCGTTTTAGGGACTAAGTGTCCCAAAACACTCCAAATCCAAAACAAAACCTCCCGGGAGGTCACATAAGCTTAAACAGATATGGGGAAAGCAGTAAATGAGGGATCGGGGCAAATACTCTCAAAATGACCGGCCGGGTTGTTACAGTTGACTTTGTTGATATCGAGTTTGGATTTTTGTTCCATGAGTTGGAATAGATCCGTTGTGTCATATGGGACTAGTGTGCAAAATTTGAGGGTGTTCTGGGTTGGTTTGATGTGATTCGCATGAGTTTTAGAAGTTGGAAGTTCAGTAGTTTCATTAGGCTTGAATTGGGTTGCGATTAGTGGTTTTGATGTTGTTTTACGCGATTTGAGGCCTCATGTAAGTTTGTATTGAGTTTTAGGACTTTTTGGTATGCTTGGATTAGGTCCTAGGGTTGCAGGTGTGATTCGTGGTTGATGCATTCACACCTAAGATGGTTTGGTCGCAGGTACAAGGCCGCACAAGAGGCTGGTTGAACGCAACAGCAGAGGATGGCTTGGCAAGGCAGGGATAGCAGATGCTGAGGGGGAGCCGCAAATGTGGATGTGCAGATGCGCATGAAGGTCCGTAAATGCGAACTTGGATGGGAGCATGGGAGTTCGCAGATATGTGCATGTTTTCGTAGAAGCGGGGGCACTTCTGCGAGGAAGGAATTGCAGAAGCAAGATGTGGTTAGGGGTCAGGGACCACATGTGTGGAAGATTTATAACAGGAGTGGGTGCGCAAATACAGGAACCTGACCGCAGAAGCGATAGGTCGGGATTTAAGTTTAGTTCAGATAAGCATGGTTTTCACCATAAAAGCGGTATCATATATGCAATTTTGTGAGCCATAGATGCAAGAATTGATGGGTAGAAGGTTAAAACGAAGGTTTGGCCTTTTTTCTCATAGTTGGAATTTTGAAGCACGGTTGGAGGCGATTTTTGAGAGGTTTTTTTGCTAGCATTGGAGAGGTAAGTGAAGTTTAATCACTTTTGATGATATATATAGAATACCGATTTCTTATCACACCTAGTTTATGTGAATTCAAGGTGGGATTTTGGGGGTTTTGGACTATGTCATTGGAGAGGGAGATTTAATGATTTGAGGGTCGATTTGTGTCTGGAATTGGATGATTTTTGTATGGTTGATCTCGTAATCGAATGGGTGTTCAGAATTTGTGAGTTTGTTTGGGTTTCGAGGTGCAAGACCGGGGTTGACATTTTGGGTTGACTTTTTGATTATGGTTAAAGATCTTAGCTTTATCATTTGGATTTAGTTCCTATGGATTTATTGATTTAATTTGGCTAGATTCGGATTGTCCGGAGGTTGATTCACGAGTGAAGGGATTCTTAGAGTATTGCTCGCTTGTGGTAACTATCTTACCTAAAATTGGTTGAGGCACTAGTTTCATGAATTATTTGTGATAGCTACGTGTTATGGGTGGAGCATATGTGTGGGGATGAGCCTATATGTGTGCACCAGGGTACTATTTTATGCTCGGAGTAGTGCATAGGCTATGATGAACCTTGATCTGATTGCTAAGCTTAATGCTGTGATATTTCTCCTATTTGTACCCTTGTTATGAGCTATTTGTACCACATTTGAGACTACGTTAAGGTTATTCTCCTAATTGAATATGATAAATTGTTATTTCGTGATGAAATTTGTCTGATCTAGTTGTGATAGCACACACTGCACATGCCTACACCATAGCATGCTATTTATATCAGTCTAGGAGTATAAGACTTGATAATCATTGATCATTTACATGTATTCATGTATATTTGCTTTTTGTGTGTTATTATCTGGACTGGTAGTCCATAACCATACCAGGCGGATTGTGATTATTGGCACGTGAGTTGTACATGCGGTTGGTATTATTGGCTTGTGAGTTGTCCATGCAACATGTAAGTTGTCCGTGCGAATCCTGATATTGATATTTTTGGCACGTGATTTGTTAGTGCAACGCGTGAGTTGTTTGTGCAACATGTAGATATGGATCTATCTCGCTAGGGTCACCCTTTCATGCTTCTCTCTTGATGGTGTACACACAGATTGAGGAAAACTTATTAGTGGTTTTTTACTATATTGGAAATTCTGAGAAAAATTTAGCAAGTGTTATTTGGTTATTGCATTTCATCTTTACTTGTAATTTCCATGATTACTTACTTCATTTACTTGCATATCATCTTTATATGCTGGATCATTGACTGAGTAGAGTACTTGAGTAATTGTGGGAAACATGGTGGTTTTATCCGTGATTTCATGATTTGATCATATATCTATTTAGTACTTGTTAAATTTATGAACTGTACGTGTATCATTTATAATTCTTGATGCTTTTACCTCTATAAGTTTAGCTATGATACTTGATGAGTACAGGGGGTTAGTTGTGCCCATGCTACACTCTGCACTTAATTGTGCAGATCCAGGTGTCAGACCCAATCATCAATAGCAAAGTTGCTTGTTTAGATGATCACCGAGAGAAGAAGTAGAGCTGCATTCTTGACCATAGTCTTGGTGTCTCTTTTCTTATGTATTGTTGTTTTTATTTCAGACAGTATTGTACTTGATCATTTTAGACTTGTATTTCCGTATTAGAGCTCATGACTCTGTATTTACCAGTTCCGGGGGATGTATCACATATTGGTACTATTATGTTATGTTAAAGTTTTAGGTTGATATTAATTCTGTCATTTCTACTATTTGGTTCATTATTGTTATGTCTAGCTTGTCTAGCAAGTGTGTTAGGCGCTATCACGACTGGTTGGGATTTTGGTCGTGACACAATGTTTCTCCCTCGCTTCTTGACTTTGTTCGCTTGGTACCGAGTTATTTATGGAACGCTATCATCGGCTCCTATTCTAGATTTTACCATATTCTTAAGTTAGTACACTCAAGACAAGGTCACATGAGTTCAATTTGATGAGATTCTTTGCTATTTTTTTTATTCCCTTGGTCGAGCTAGGGTTTCCTCGATTGTGACCTATTCCGATTCGAATTTGGTTTTCATGATATTCTTTCCTTATTCTATGGTTTGATTGATTCTTTTCCTTTTTTATTGTGTGAATCGAACGCTATATAAACCCCTCCCCAATTCCCCTTTTGGACAGACTTTAGTTACTGCTCTCGCACTCATACTTGCTTTCTTTTGTGCTCTAGTTTCTCGCAAACTCTTGTTTGTTCAATTTTTCTCTTGGCCGGTTAAATCCAAGGTAGCACAAAAACTGCTCAATGTCCTTGAGGCTCTTGTGAACTCTGAAGTGCCGGGGAATCTGGAGTTTCTGCTGCTCAAGCTTGTTCGCTTGTATTCACTTTTGAATTGCTACTAGATTTCATACCTCTCTACAACTGGTTAGTTCCATGCAACGACCCAAAATCCACTAGTCATAATGGCACCTAACCCAACCTACTAGGTAAGCCAACTAACAGTCAACACAATTCAAATGGGAATAATAAGTGATCGATAAATGAAATAACTGGAACTTTATTCAATAACCCAAGGAGTAGTAGTACAAGTCATAAGCCATTAAGACATAGATTTACAAAACTGGTATGAAATAAATACAACAACTGTTTGGAATTTACATAAACAGAATTCAAATCTAAAGCTACCAAGGGTAAGTGATAACTATATCCGGAACACATGTACATCTTCAGTGCCAACTCCCTTCATCCATAACATCTAAGCTCATAGATTTGTATGTAAAGTGCATAAGTATAGTATGAGTACAAACGACCCTATGTACTCAATAAGTATAATAACTAACCTCGGCAAGGTAATAGAAGTAAGAATTATAAATGATACCTGCTATCACCTGTACAGTTCATAATTCCAGCACGTACATAATAGAAAATATAATCAAAGAATGAAATCACAGATAAAACCACACTGGTTCTCTCAATTTTCTCAACGGATTCTACTCAGTCAACAATCCAACATATAAGGGAGATATGCAAATAAATTAGGTAACAACCAAGGAAATTGCAAGTAAAGATGAAATGCAATAACCAAATATCAATCCATTGCAGAGCACAACCGATACAAAAAGAACTCACATCACGACTCTAATGCCCACATCAAAATCTTAGTAACCGAACAAAATCAATAACTAGCTATCCTAGAGCTCACATCAAGCAGAAACCTGTCGGTTTCTCATAATCCCCGTGTACACCATCAAAAGAGAAACATGAGAGGGTGACCATAGGGGGATGGATCCATATCCATACGCTATACGGACAACTCATGTGCTATAATATCAACCGCACGAATGACTCACATGCAAATAATATCAACATCTGGATTCATATGGACAACTCACGTGCCAATAATCATAATTCGCCCGACGTGGTCACATGCTCAATATCATAATCTACCGGGTGTGGTCACATGCATAATATCACTATCCGCTCGGGGTGGTCAGAAGCATAATATCACAATCAATCAGACGTGGTCACAGGATCAATAGCACAATCCGTCGGGGTGTGGTCAGAAGCACAATATCACTATCCGCCCTGCATGATCACAGGCACAATATCCCAATCTGCCTGGCGTGGTCACAGGCGACCAGTCCAAATCATATCACATAGAAAGCAAATATACAAGAATACATGCATATGATCAATGAATATTAGATTTCATATTACTGGACTGGTATAAATGATATGCTAAGGTGTATGCACGTGCAAAGTGTGCTATCATAGCTTAAATTGATAATTTCATCATAAAAATAGCAATTATCAGGTTCAATCAGGAGATTAGCCTCTATGTGTCCACAAACATGGATCAAATAGCTCACAACAGGGTTACCTTTATGAGAAACATCACATCATAAAGCTTAGAAATCAATTCAAGGCATATCACTAAGCACTACCTCGAGTATCGATAAATACCCAGAGCTCTCACATGGGCGCAACCCCGCATATATGCATCACCCACAGCACGTAGCTATCACAAATAACTCAGGAAACTAGTGCCTCAACCAAGTTTAGGTAAGATACTTATCTCAAGAAAGCCATATCAAATACCGAGCAAGCCAAACAATAATCCTAAAAAGCTATCCCATGTGGATCAACCTCTGAATGGATCGAAACGAACCAAAAGTAACTCAAAAACATCAAATAATTCCTTAGAAAACAAACCCAAGCGATAAAGGTCGAATCATTAATAAAAAACTCAAAATCAACCAAAAGATCAACCCCGAAGCACACTTCGGAACTCAAAAAAACTTACAAATTCTGACAACCCATTCGAATATGAGTCCAACCATACTAATTTCATTTAATTCCGACTCTGAAGCTATATTCAAAACCCAATTATTCTCTTTAGAAATTTGTTTTGATAAGAATCCATAATTCTCCAATAAAAATATGAATTAATTCATAAATGAACTAGTTTAACCATGTTATAATACTAAAATTGAGGTTATATACTGACCCCCATTAAAATACGAGATAAACGCCGCAAATATCACCTCAATCGGCTCTCTAGAACTCAAGATATGCTCAAAATACTAAATGAACGCTGTCTGATTTTTTTATACATAGGGATTTTCGCTTTTGTGTCCAAAATTCTGCACTTGTAGTCTTCCAGCTGTCATTTTCGCATTTGTAGATCAATTTTAGCACATGCGGATCCCACTTCACATCTGTGAAGCACCAGCAACAACTAACTTTTCTGACACTATAATGGGCATAACTCCCTCATACGATGTCCAAATTCGACGAGCCCTTTTGCTATGGCTCCTATGATACAGATCTAACGCTTCTACAAAAATAGAATTTGGATATCATTTGCTTAATGTGGTACCATATATTCTTGAAGAAACGACGTTGAAACATAAAAAATGAATGCAACACAACCCAAACCTATCTGAAACTCACCCAAGCCCCTCGAGACCCCGTCCGAACATACCAAAAAGTTACAAAACATAATACAGACCTGCTTGAGGCCTCAAATCTCACATAACAATATCAAAACTATGAATTGTACCTCAAATCAAATTTAATAAACTTTTGAACTTTCAACTTCCAAAACTTGTGCCGAACCATAACAAATCAACTCGGAATGACCTCAAATTTTGTACACAAGTACTAAATGATATAAGAAACCTATCCAAACTCCCATAAACACAATCCAAACTCGATAGCATTGAAGTCAACTCTCGGTCAAACTTATGAGCTTTCCAAACCTTCAAATTGCCAACTTTTGCTAATTAGCGTCAAAGCCTTCTAGAAACATCCAAATCCAAAATCATCATCTAGACCTAATGGAACAATAAAAATCCAATCCGAGGTCAAATACACAAAATCCAAACTTGGTCAACTTCGCGAACTTTAAGCTTCCTATTTTGGAATCATTCTTCTAAATCAATTCTGAACAACTCCAAAACCAAAACCGAAGATACACGAAAGTCATAATACACCACACAAAGCTATTCATGAACTCGAACCACCAAACTAAATGCAAATGCTCAATACGACGGTCGGATCGTTATATTCTCTCCCGCTTAAACATACGTTTGTCCTCGAACGTGCTAAAGGTCGTTCCAAAGCCATCAAATCTGAGTACTGATGGCTGAGTACTGATAGGGTCATTTCTATACTACAAAATCTTGCTTGGTCCCAAAACATGGACTAGGCAGAGAAATCATGTTTTAAAAATAGGCTTTAAAAAGTAAGTACCAAAGCTTATAGCCTCACTTTGCTTGCTAATGACAAGTTCCCAAACTTTGAAACCTCTAGAACAATCAAATAGCTTCAATTTATGTAAAATATTAATTAATAATATCAATTATACTAGTCAGGGTCAAATCTCAATCTCACTAAGTTTCAAGCTTAAGCTAACAACAAAAACAACAACAAATCTAGTTTGATCCCAATAGGAGAGGTCTGGGGAAGGTAGTCTGTACGCAGACCTTACCCCTACCTAATGCAGGTAGAGAGGCTATTTCCAATAGACCCTCGGCTCAGGAAGGGCAAGAAGAGGAAGAGGAAAGCAAGGAAGGAAGAAAGATGTAAGAGAAAAGAAAAGGGAGAGATAAAGGATAAGTAGTACCAAATAATAGCAACAGAGAATACAATACTTGAGGTGAACAAAACCACATAACGTAATAAAAAATCTAAGCATATGAAGAGACATGCATGCTACTAAGACTATCGGTGAACAACTACAAACTACCTACTAACCTTCTACCTTAATCCTCGACCTCCACACCCTCCTATCAAGGGTCATGTCCTCAGTGAGCTGAAGCAGTGCCATGTCCTGCCTAATCACCTCTCCCCAGTACTTATTAGGCCTACCTCAACCTCTTCTCAAACTCTCCATGGCCAACCTCTCATACCTCCTGACAGGAGCATCAATGCTTCTTCTCTTAACATGTCCGAATCATCTCAGCCTTGACTCCCGCATCTTGGCCTCCACGGAGGCTACTCCCACTATATCCTGGATAGCTTCATTCTTAATTCTGCACTTGTAGTCTTCCAGGTGTCATTTTTGCATTTGTAGATCAATTTTAGCACACCACTTCACATCTGTGAAGCACCAGCAACAACTAACTTTTCTGACACTATAATGGGCATAACTCCCTCATACGATGTCCAAATTCGACGAGCCCTTTTGCTATGGCTCCGTAATTATGATGCAGATCTAATGCTTCTACAAAAATAGAATTTGGATCTCATTTGATTAATGTGGTACCATATATTCTTGAAGAAACGACGTTGAAACATAAAAAATGAATGCAACACAACCCAAACCTATCTGAAACTCACCCAAGCCCCTCGAGACCCCGTCCGAACATACCAAAAAGTTACAAAACATAATACAGACCTGCTTGAGGCCTCAAATCTCACATAACAATATCAAAACTATGAATTGTACCTCAAATCAAATTTAATAAACTTTTGAACTTTCAACTTCCAAAACTTGTGCCGAACCATAACAAATCAACTCGGAATGACCTCAAATTTTGTACACAAGTACTAAATGACATAAGAAACCTATCCAAACTCCCATAAACACAATCCAAACCCGATATCATTGAAGTAAACTCTCGGTCAAACTTATGAGCTTTCCAAACCTTCAAATTGCCAACTTTTGCTAATTAGCGTCAAAACCTTCTAGAAACATCCAAATCCAAAATCATCATCTAGACCTAATGGAACAAAAAAAATCCAATCCGAGGTCAAATACACAAAATCCAAACTTGGTCAACTCCGCAAACTTTAAGCTTCCTATTTTGGAATCATTCTTCTAAATCAATTCTGAACAACTCCAAAACCAAAACCAAAGATACACGAAAGTCATAATACACCACACAAAGCTATTCATGAACTCGAACCACCAAACTAAATGCAAATGCTCAATACGACGATCGGATCGTTATATTCTCTCCCACTTAAACATACGTTTGTCCTCGAACGTGCTAAAGGTCGTTCCAAAGCCATCAAATCTGAGTACTGATAGGGTTATTTCTATACTACAAAATCTTGCTTAGTCCCAAAACATGGACTAGGAAGAGAAATCATGTTTTAAAAATAGGCTTTAAAAAGTAAGTACCGAAGCTTATAGCCTCACTTTGCTTGCTAATGACAAGTTCCCAAACTTTGAAACCTCTAGAACAATCAAATAGCTTCAATTTATGTAAAATATTAATTAACAATATCAATTATACTAGTCAGGGTCAAATCTCAATCTCACTAAGTTTCAAGCTTAAGCTAACAACAAAAACAACAACAAATCTAGTTTGATCCCAATAGGAGGGGTTTGGGGAAGGTAGTCTGTACGCAGACCTTACCCCTACCTAATGCAGGTAGAGAGGCTATTTCCAATAGACCCTCGGCTCAGGAAGGGCAAGAAGAGGAAGAGGAAAGCAAGGAAGGAAGAAAGATGTAAGAGAAAAGAAAAGGGAGAGATAAAGGATAAGTAGTACCAAATAATAGCAATAGAGAATACAATACTTGAGGTGAACAAAACCACATAACGTAATAAAAAATCTAAGCATATGAAAAGACATGCATGCTACTAAGACTATCGGTGAACAACTACAAACTACCTACTAACCTTCTACCTTAATCCTCGACCTCCACACCCTCCTATCAAGGGTCATGTCCTCAGTGAGTTGAAGCAGTGCCATATCCTGCCTAATCACCTCTCCCCAGTACTTATTAGGCCTACCTCAACATCTTCTCAAACTCTCCATGGCCAACCTCTCATACCTCCTGACAGGAGCATCAATGCTTCTTCTCTTAACATGTCCGAATCATCTCAGCCTTGACTCCCGCATCTTGGCCTCCACGGAGGATACTCCCACTCTATCCTGGATAGCTTCATTCTTAATCCTATCTCTCCTGGTACACCCACATATCCATCTCAACATCCTCATCTCTGCTACTCACATCTTCTGCACGTGGAAGTTCTTGACTTGCCAACACTCAACCCCATACAACATAGAAGGTCGAACCACCACTCGATAAAACTTAGCCTTAAGTCTTAGCGGCACATTCCTATCACACAAAACACCCGAAGCGAGCCTCCACTTCATCTATCCCACTCCGATGCGATATGCGACATCTTCGTCAATCTCCCTGTTACTCTGAATAATAGACCCGAGATACTTAAAACTCGCTCTCTTGGGGATAACTTGAGCTTCAAGCTTAACCTCTACGTCTGTATTATGGGTCCCGTCACTGAATTTGCACTCCAAGTATTCTGTCCTCAGTTTGAAACTTTTAGACTCCAAGGTCTGTCTCCAAACCTCCAACTTCGTGTTAACTCCACTACGCATCTCGTCAATCAATACTATATCATAGGCAAATAGCATGCACCAAGGCACCTCCCCTTGGATGTGACCCGACAGTACATCCATCGCCAAGGAAAATAAAAATGCTAAGAGCCGATCCCTGGTGTAACCCCATCACCACGGGGAAATATTAAGCTAAATTTTAATATTTTACACCATAATAAAAATATATCCGAACATTTTAATCTAAATGCAATATTCAATTACAATTCCTTAGGCCTTTGGACTTGGGCCATTAGGAAAAATATATTTATGGGTCTAGCCCATTTCTTTATCATTATTTATTATCCCAGTTATTTCATTATCCATTTTAATATGTATAATAGTAAATTAGGCCTACTAACTATTTAAATAAATTTTGAAACTCATAATTTAATAAGTATGTTTAAAATTTCCTATTATTACATCTGACGCTCGACAAGTATCCAATGATCCGCTAACACCTATTCATGTATAGCTCATGCATATACATAACAAGGCAATGGAAAGAGATATGGTACCGTAAGAATGTGTACGACAAAATAGAGATTTAAACATGAATCATTTTATCTTGCCTATTAAATGAAATGCATGTAATAGAGGCATCAGTAGCATATACACTCATCACATCAAATATAGGTCACCCTCAAATGCATAGCATTTATCATATATTTACTTTTTAGAAACTATTCCCTCAAGTCGAGGTTAAGCAAGACATTTACCTTCTTCGGGTTAGTCTTCAACCTCAAGTTACGCTTTTTCCTTAATTCTTGACCTCCAATTAATCAAAACCTAGCCAAATATCATTTATGAAAGTCAAACAATGCTAAAGGAAGCAATCTCAATCTATAAAGTTTTAATCTTTGAAGAAATTCTAAAAAGCCAACAAAAGTCAATCCAGACCCACATGGGCAAACCCGAATCCAGGGTCAGATTTCGTCGACTCATAACCTCATGAGTCCAAATATCTTATTAGCTACAAATCCAAGTCCAAATTGGCACTTAAAACCTTAATATATACTTTTCATCTTTCAAACCAAAACCCTACTTTCTTCCTTAAGATTCTTGTGAGTCAGAGCCAAAATCAATAATAGATTCATGCTATAATCATAGATTTGAGTGAAATCACTTACCCCATCATGATAGGTAAAAAGCGCCTCAATTAGAGCTCCATAGCTCCCAAAATGATAATAAAGTCCAAGTACAAAATGAGATTGTTTATAGCAAAAGTCAAAAACTACTGAACTTTTGGCCTAACAGCTCGTGACACACGTGGTACTATACGAGGTATCTTTGTTGCAAGTTGCTGGTTTGCTGGTTTTGCTTAAAACCAATCCCAAACATGCCAGGATCCCACACGAGCAGCCCAGGATCCCTCTTAAACATCCCAACTAGTATGTATAACCTATACGAATGTGTTGAAGGGCTCAAAACACGTTCAACAACATCACACGTAAGAATCAATTGTCAAACTAACAATATGAACTTTCTTAAGTTTCTCAAGTACCATGTTTTTGCAAGATATGTCTGAATCATACCTGAGCCCCTCAGGTCACCCCAAACCATTCCAACAAGCCCAAATAACATGTACAGACCTATCTAAAAGCTCAAAATATGAATTGAAGTGCAATAACATAAGTCAAAATTGGATTAAAGTTAACTATTAAGTTCTTCAAATCGCTAACTTTCAACTTAACATGTCGAATCAACCTGAGTTACCCGAGACCCGAACCATATATATGTAGAAATTCATAATCATCATACAAACCTATTGGAACCTTCAAATCCTGATTTGAGTCCATTTACCTAAAATGTTGACTTTGGTTAACTCTTTCAACTTAAGGGCTCTAGTTAGGAACTAAGTGTTCCGAATTACTCTCGAACCTCTCAGAACTCAAGCCAACCATACATGCAAGTCATAGAACATCAATGTAACCTAATCAAGGTCTGAAATCACAAAATAAAATATTAGGACTCAAAAAAACCGGTTGGGTCGTCACATGCATGTCAAACTGCCAACACTCACCGCTTTTCTACTCAAGGCATATGCCATCATATTTGCGTTACTCGGATGATACAAGATAGTGATATCATAATCCTTAAGAAACTCAAATAATTTTCACTATCTCAAATTCAAATTCTTCTGCTTGAACAAGTGTTGGAGATTATGATGATCCGTGAACACCCCACATGCCACACCGTACAGGTAATGCCTCAAAATCTTCAATGCGTGAACAATGGCTGCCAACTCTATATCATGAACTGGATAGTTCTTCTCATGAATCTTCAACTGTCATGACACATAAGCAATCACTCTACCATCCTGTATCGGTACACCACCAAAACCAATGCATGAAGCATCACAGTACACTATGTAATACCCTGAACCTGTGAACAATGCCAACACTTGGGTTGTAGTCAAATCATTCTTGAACTATCTCCTTAAATTCATCAGACTATCTAAAAGGAACACCTTTCTGAGTCAACTTAGGTAATTGAGCTGTTATGGATGATAATCCCTCACCAAAACGGTGGCAATTGCCTGCCAAATCCAAGAAATTTCAAATCTCGGTAGTTGTAGCGGGTCTAGGTCAATTCTAAACAGTCTTTTCTTCTTAGGATCAACCTTAATACCATCACTAGATACCACGTGGCCTAAGAATGCTTGAGTCTATCCAAAACTCACACTTCAAGAACATAACATAAAGATTCTATTTTCTCAAAATTTGAAACACAATCCTTAAATAATGATCATGCTCCTCCCTGTTATGGAGTAAATCAAGATATCATTAATGAACGCAATAACAAAAAAATCTAAATAAGGCTAGAATAACATATTCATCAAGTCCATGAATGATGCAAGGGCATTAGTCCATCCAAATGACACCACCAAGAACTCATAATGACCATAACGAGTTCTAATGACTTAGGAATATTTGAAACCCTAATATTAACCTGATGATAATTCGATCTAAAATCAATATTAGAGAACATCCTAACACCTTGAAGTTGATCAAACAAATTATGAATATGAGGTAATGAATACTTGCTCTTGACGGTAACTTTATTCAACTGCCTATAACCAATGCACATCATTATAGTACCATTCCTCTTCGTTACAAATAATATTGGTGCCCCCAAGAAAAAACACTTGATCTAATAAGTCCCTTATCAAACAAATCTTGAAATTGCTCCTTCAACTCTTTCAACTCAGGTGGAGCCATACAATATAGTGAGATATAGGCTGAGTGCCTGATACCAATCAATATCCATATCCAATGGTATACCCGATAGATCCGTAGAAAACATATCTAAAAAAACCTCTCACCACTGACACTGAATTTATGGAGGGAATCAATGCACTAGTATTCGGAATAAAAGCCAAATATGCCAAATATGTAGAATTCAGATCAAATAACGCTGAATCATCACTATGACAGATTGAAATAGTACCTGTAATGACTGCATCAAATTCCACTGCCTCATTCCTACCCTAAAAAGAATTAGCAACGAGCCTGACCTCCACCTAAGTTTCCTCCACCTCTACCGCAACTCTACCACCTGGCTTCCAACTCTAGTTAGCAGAGTAGGCCGTGTAGAAATTGGAGTTGGAATCATAAACTTGAGTACCCTGATAAGGCATACTACTCTACAATCAAGTGAAATTCTTCTTAACGTGCTCCAAGTCTTTACACTCAAAATAACCCCTAGATAAAATAAGCTACTAGGACTAATAGCATGTTTGGCCAAGCTGAAAAAATTAGCTTATTTTGAGAAGCGCCTTTTTGAAAAGTGCTTTTTGAAAAAGTACTTTTGGAGAAATTAGTTTGTGTTTGGCTAATGATTTTGAAAAATACTTTTGAACAATAATTTGTGTTTGACCAAGCTTTTCAAAAAGTGCTTTTAAATGTCAAACTACAAATAAGGACATAAAGAGATTTGCCTAGTAGTTAATATTATATAAGTAGATAAATAATTATAAATATTTATTACTCCCTCCATTACAATTTATGTGAACCTGTTTGACTGGGCACAAAGTTTAAGAAAAAATAAAGACTTTTGAAATTTGTGGTCCTAAACAAGTAAAAAAGGAGCCTTGAGTATTTGTGTGGTTATAAAAGCTTCTCATTAAGGGTAGAATTGTAAGTTTAAGCTAAATTATTTCCAAATTTAGAAAGGGGTCATTCTTTTTGGAACGGACCAAAAAGGAAATAGGTTCACATAAATTGAAACGGAGGGAGTATTAAAGATAATAATTAAGTTTTTAATTTTATTCAAGTAAAATATAAAAATAAAATTGAAAAGTACTTTATTCTTTCAAGATAATTTAAATATATCAATAAATCATTTACTAAATATGAAAGTTCATCCCAAAAGTCATTTTATATTACTTAATACTTTAAACTAAGTAATGTTATTCTGGTGTATATAATATTTTGCAATGAGTATTTTTGGTAGGAAGAAAAATCAAAACTGCTTTTGCTTCTGGGGAGAAGTTATTTTTTTCTACTTCTTCAAAACTGCGTCTACTTCTAGCCAAAAGCACTTTTTTCCCTAAAAAAAACTTGGTCAAACACCTCAAATTAAGGAAAAAGCACTTTTTAAATATAAAAAAGCACTTTTGGCTTGGGAAGAAGCTTGGCCAAATAGGCTATAAGTCTTCCCTTGGCGACCAGAATAACCACTGAAAGAACCATGCCTTAGAGACGTACTATAGAGCAATTTTCCTGAATGAGTAACATATGAACCATGGCTGACAGGAGCATCACGAGAGTCTGAAATGATGAATGAACTGGTCTACTAGAATGATCTCTCTCATAAGAACCCTTGCCTTTATACTCCGCACTCCTAACTATACCAGTATTGTGAGACTTCTTAGCCTCTTGGTCCTCTCTACCTTGCCTCGGTATACGCTTAATCATCTATGTTATCTCCATGGCTTGACCAAAGGTAGTCCCTTTCTCAGTCTCTCGCAATACTAAGATTAATAATTAAGCCCATCAATGAATCTCATGACCTCTTTAGTCTCGATGTGGATCAGAAAAACTGCATCGCAAGATTACTTAATAAATCATATCTTATACTTTATGACTGACAGGATCCTAGGGACAGATGTTCAAACCGACCACGTAAGTCATCCCTCTTAGTGAGTAAGATGAACTTCTCCAAGAAGAGAGTCAAATATTGAGTCCAATTGAGTAGAAGTGACCATGCTGGCCTATCTGCCACCACCTCTTGGCCGGTCCTCTCAACTAAATAGTAGTGAAATGAACTCCACTTGATTCTATAAAGCCCAAATTACGCAAAATCTCATGGCACTTTTCTAAGAAATCCCAAGCATCAGTTATATGATCACCATCAAAACATGAAAGATCTAACTTTTGAAATGGATCCATCATTTTCTGCTCCTCAACAAACACGAGGGCCTAACCTCTGGTCAAACTGTAGTAATGGGATAAATTACGCCAATTGGTGGAACTCCTAAAGTAAAAAACATAGTAGTGACATGCTCTACGATATAAGTAGTTGGGTTCTAGGCTCCCCCTTCAACCTAGGAAGTAGTTGGGACCACAAGAATCATCTCCCATGTGACATACCCTCAAAGAAACACAAAACTTGGATCATAGGCTCCTAAAACACTAGAGTAGCAATGAAGCCCTCAGAAACTTGTGTTGGACCCAATGGAACAATCTGATCTAGGACCTGGTCTACCTCTAGAGAAATATGGGGCTTATCTAAAATAGCTCTAGTACGATCACAAACACCTGCGGGTGCTCCACCTCTCACATGTGCTACGGTGCATGCCCTAGTCTGATAGCACTGGCTATCCAACGGGCCCTCTAACTCTACCTCGGATAGCGGGTGCAACCACGGGCACTGGCTCCTGCTTAGAAACTGTCAATGCATGTGTCATCATAATATGTGAAAGAATAAAACAGTAAAGATTCAAACTTCAGGACTAAACAGATAGCACGATAAGGAATAAAAAAAAGAAACGTTTCCTAAATGTCATCTGCGAAACTCTACTAGGCATGCTCATAACTTGTGATACCTATAATAACTAGGCTCTAATATCAACCTTTTAGACTCAAATCCCACCAGGATCATAATGGCATATAACCTAACCCACTAGGTGAACTAGCTAACACAAAACCTAGATAACATCATAAAAGCTAAGATAAGCAGATCTAATATCATAATGTAAGTCTGAATCTGATATAATAAGTATGGAATAAAACATAATAACCCCGAGGAATAGGTGTCATAATATCATGAGTGCTAAGAGTAAAAACATATAAATCTCTATAATACATCATCGTCTGAATAAGATAAAAATAATTAATAAACGAAAGTGACTCTAAGGTGTTGCGGACAGATAATACAGCTCCACCTTGACTCTCCAAAGGTAATCAGCTATTGAGCTCTCCCTTGGATCCTGCTAGTATCTGGATCAGTATTTACAAAGCATATACAGAAGTGTAGTATAAGTACAAAGGATATCGTGTACTCAGTAAGTATCAAGTCTAACCCTAATAAAGTAGTGCTGAGTTTTTAACAAGAATAGTCACTTTTTGTAAACTTGTGCAGTTTATATAGGTAATCATAGACAAAACATCAACGAACAACATATCTACTAAGCACAATCAAAGCATGAGATATTATACTTGTTCCTTCAGGTGTCGTGATCAATATCATATATTAGAGCATCATAACAGCATATAAAGGAATATGCATTAAGTAGCATTCACAAGGGATGCATCAATAATAGCCTACAATGTATATGCATGATAAAGACTCTAACTTTATACCAAAAATGACACATATCTATGTGTCCACAAGGCTCCACACAGTATCGGTGAGATTCTAGTATTTAGTGACTTTAGAGGGATGGATCCATATCCACATGTCACAAAAACGTAAATACATATGTCATAATAGACACCTCAAAATAGAAACGTAAATCCACATGCCTAAATAGATGCCTCAAAATAGGATGTGATTCTGCATGCCCAAGATGAATAATGAGAGCTAGATCTATATGCCAGTATGGTGCATATAAGGAACAATATATGATTATGCAATTTTACCATGTAATACAAGTATATGAAATTCAAAATGTTAAACTAGCATGTGAAGGATGTCTATAACAGTACTCCATCATGAGTAATGAAACATGCAATAAGTAAAGGCATATAACCAATCAAGGCATAAAAAGGCCTAAGGAGCTACCTCGGGCATGGATAAACCATTACACCCACATATACGCTTGTTACCTCGTATATATGCCACCCCAAACATGTACCATGTAGCACATAAGTCCACTGTAAGAAAATTCCCCCAAGTCGAGGTTAGCCAAGATACTTGCTTTATGTGAAGTAGGCTTCAACCTTTTAAAATGCCTTTCTATCTACTCCCGGTCTTGAAACATTCAAAATCTAGCCAAGAATACTCAATGGGATCAAATAACGCTACAGGAGTCAACTTTGTTTTTCGATCAATGGGAATCAACTCCAAATGAAAAAATTCCAAGCTTTATCAAAATCTTAAAAATGAATATGTGGTCAAAATCCACAACAAAAGTCAGATCCTATTGATTCATAACTTCATGAATCTAAATATGTAATTAGTTTCTAAATCTGAGTTCAAATCGGTATTCAAACCCCCTAAACTACTTTCTTAATTTTCAAGTAAAAACTCTCTTTTTTTCTTTTAGATTCCTTGATATAGAGGTAAAATAATGATAGATCCAAGAAGCAATTACATATCTATGTTAGAATTTCTTACCCCCAATGATGTAGATGAAATCTCCTTCAAAAAATCTCTCAAATTCGTGTGTACTAGCTCACAAAATAATAAAATAAAATCTATGTACAAATTGGGAGTTAAATATGCAAACACTAAAATTTCATCAACTGAAGCTGGACATCGAGGGTCCTCGTGATGCAAGCCCCATCACATCCCTTCTAGGTCGTTGTCTTCCACCTCTCGCAACGCGATCCGGACCAGACAACACATTTGATGCAGCTGGTTGATGATTTATCGCTTTCAAACTTCCTCCAAGCTCTCCGAAACTCACCCGAGCAACCGGGGACCTCTATCGCCATTCGGACTAGTCCATGTACCTTATATGAACTTGTTCAAGTGCGCCAAACACATACAAAAATATTATAACTAGAATCAAGGTCCAAACCAAACTATGAATTCTCTTCAGTTCTTCAAGTTTTAACTTTCAGAAAATACGTTTGAATTGCACCTAAACACTTGGCTGCTCAACTGAATATATGTACAAGTCCGAAATTATCATACGGGCCTATCAGAACTATCAAATCACCAATCTGAGCTTGTTTCCCCAAAATATTAACATTGGTTGACTCTCTTAACTTAAAGCATCAAGTTAGGAACTAAGTGTTGTAAATCACTCCTGACCCTCCCAATAAGTAAACTATCTCTAACCGCAAATCATAAAGTACCAAATGAACTTACGGGATATCTCAAATAGGGGATGTGGTTCTAAAATCAAAAAATTAGTTAGGTGGTTACAATTTGACCCAACAATACTTCACGAATTCTAAAATGTGGCAACACGATCATTATCAAAATTGAAGTCAAACTTTTCCAGTGTCATTATCAACATCTGAAATCAGAAATACATGGCATAAAATTGGATAGGCTCTCTTTCTTCAGTAAGAGTCTAGCAAAATCATCTTTACCATGAGCCTATTAATATGGACTATCTGCTAATCACATGTGGAATATCTTTTATAGTTGAGTAAAGGGGAAAGTGAAATCAAGTCCTGTGACATTTTTTGTTTTTGCAATTTTCAGAGAGATACCTTACCTATTTTTTGGGTGAAATAACATGTAATCTTTAACATTTTGAAAGATGGAGGGACCTAAGCGGCTCCAAATCAAGATTAGGCAGTAAATTTCAAATAACCGAATGGTTAATGAAAAGAAAAAGGATCTGTCTATACCTCCCTTAGTTACTTCTTTCTTTTTGTGTCTTCTACTGTCCCTGTAAAGTAATTTCCACATGAATGCCAGGACAATGCAAAAATATTCTCAAACTTATTAACATGTTTCTACAGCAGAAGTTTCCCCAATAACTAAAAAGTACACGGTAAAAGAGGACTTCAAGATGATGATCCATCAAAGGTTGAAACCAAAAATTGAAACGAAAACATTAGTAGGGTATGTTTAGTACGAAGGAAAATATTTTCCATGGAAAATGATCAATATTATCACTTATTTTCCCTTGTTTGGTTGGAGAATGAGAAAAAAAATTCAAAAAATATTTTCTAATGTTTGGTTAGATAGTACAAAATATTTTTTAAGAAAATATTTTTTTATGCTACTCTCCTCACACCCTTCCTCCAAGTCCCCATGTTTCGTGTGCTAAAACATCAGTAGGATGTGTTTGGTATGAAGAAAAATGCTTTCCATGGAACATATTTTCTTAAAAATTGTTTTCATGGAAAATGAGCTATATTATCACTTATTTTCTCTTGTTTGGTTGGAGAGTGAAAATTTTTTCTAATGTTTAGTTAGATAGTACAAAATATTTTGTAGGAAAATATTTTTTAATACTACTCTCCTCACCCCTTTCCCCCAAGTCCATATATTTCCTGTGCCCCCCCCCCCCCCCACCACCACCACCACCACCACCACCACCACACACCAAATACCCTACGTTTCAAGACTCTATTTTTTTCAAGAATTTAATTATTCTTCTAAAAATTCACTCAAACTCAAAGGAACTAATGTGCTGCTTTACTTTTTTACACAAAAACAACGTTGAAATTTATGCTCCATAACTAAAAAGAAAATACTCTTATCTTTTTGTTGAAGTGAAAGAAAATACTTTTTATTACATTATTTTGTTGAAATGAAAGAAAATATTTTTATATCATTTTATTGAAATAAAAGAAAATATTCTTTCTACATCATGAAAAGAAAGTATTTTTTTTATTAAAATGAAAAAATATACTTTTTTATATCATTAAAAGATAATACTCATTTGTTGAAATGAAAAAAAATACTCTAGCTATAACATGAAAAGAAAGTAGTATTAAAAATATTTCTATGTAGGGTGGGGATGAGGGTGGGGCGGGGTGGGAGTAGGGGTGGGGGTGTGAGGGTGAGTTGGTGGGAATGAGAAATAGGGTGGGGAAGGTTGAAAAATAATTTTGGAAAATATTTTCCCTTCTCAAGAAAATATTTTCCTCCAATTGGAAGAAAATGAGTTTATGAGGAAGATGTTTTCAAAAATATTTAAGTCAATCAAACATGAAAAGATTGAAAAATATTTTCCGGAAAATATTTTCCTTCGTACCAAACACACCCGTACTTGAAAAGATAATCTGAACTTTTATTAAAACATCAGCTAGTACCCAGAAATGTCGAATACAATCACTGTCGCAAATAAATAATCTACATAAATATAATCTATCTATAGTAAAATAAATGTGAAGGCAGTAAGAAATGCGATGACCCCTGGGCCTGGCAATAGTTTTGGAGAGAAAGAATAAGCTATCTGGATGGTGAAATTACAGTTTGCTTGAGATATATTCTGATCCGTTACCATTGCCAGACCCTGAAAACCACAACTGAAATCTCCTTGGTTCTGAGCTTGGTAATACATATTAAATGCATATGATGCATTACCATTTGCATCCAAACCATTGCACGAAGAACCATATCCTAATGCCGTGCAATCTGAGAATGTGCAAGCATAGTTGATGTTATCTGCAAGTTTGCTCAAATCCTTGGCATTCGGATTAAGCATGCACCATTTCTTAGGTAAATATTCCACATTTTGTGCACCTACCAGAAACTTATCTTGTCCCTGACCTGTAAGGTCCATGGCAAACTTTGGCTGTCCATCATACCGGAAGATTCCCCAGTGGCGCTCAAAGTTACCAGGAGCAATACTTTTACCATCCTCGTCGATAAGCCCAAACAAGTAAACTTCAATATATCCAGGCCGAAGAGGCGTTCCTGTGTTGGCTGCAAGCCTGGATAACAGCCCCTTATAAAACCGATAAGCAAGATTGACATTGGCATTTTTGTCACCATCCGTGGGCCACCCAACTTCCCCAACAAGAATGGTCATGTTGCCAACACCTGCTGCCCTCAAAGCTGAAACTAGGGTATCAAAGTTGGCATCAAATACATTGGTGTATGTGACTCCTTTATCAAGAATGGGGCTACTGGCTCCATCAAAGAAGGCAAAGTCGACAGGGAAATGCTCGTTAGCATAAAGACTCAGAAAGGGGTAAATGTTTACTGTGAAAGGTGCGTTGTTCTGGTTCATGAACTGCACCATCTGGGTCATTAGATCATTAATGTCCTGTCGGAATCTCCCAGCAGAGGGCACGGGATTGCTCTCTGGAGAGAAATAAACATCGGCATTTAGAGGTACAGTTGCTTTTATAGAGTTCCCAAGTCCTGCTTCATTTAGAGCATTTTGGATGTTCTGAAGTGCTGGGAAGGTCGTGTTAATAAAGGAGTTGTTGTACGATGTCAAGAAAGGCTCATTACCCACTGCAACATACCTGCAGAGATAAAGATACATAAATTTTGTACAGAAATCAGCTAGATGGAACTATATAAATGTTTGAAATGCACTTACATACTTTTCTGCTGTGAACTGTCAGCAATATTTTATTGATAAAAGTGGGTGCAGAGCTATTACAAAAAAACAGTAGCTATAAAATGCTTTTACACAATACAAACGCAAATGTGTCTAAGAAATGATCTCTTCAATTTGAAGGACCATTTATTAGTGCTATATGGTCTAATATTTCATTATTTCGAATGACAGAACTATCCAGTACAGAATACAGATGACAAAGGATTCTCACATATAAAGGAAGAAGTTAAAGTACAGTTTGAAGAGTTATACCTACTACAGAATTGGATGCATAGTTTGGCTTTTAAAGTCAGTATTGTTTGATCATACTATCCGACACTTTATTTACCATTTTAAAGCCATAAGACTTCCAAGTGATTGGATTTCATGTATGTATCTCACTATCTTTTTTTAATATAAGGAAAGCAGATGTTTTGTGAGAAATATATCCCACTATCTTCCTTCACTTTGTTTCCTAAAAGATAAGGATCAAGCTAATCATAACTACTTTTTTCATTTTTTCTTTTCTTTTTCTCCGGATAATTGAGAAATTCCCAAGAACCAATGGTGCACAATTCGAAACTGGGCCCCACCTCTACCCGTATCCACTTAAATAGCAGGCTTTTGTCTATGGCAGGGTTCGAAACCAAAAGCTAACCATAACTTCAACCAAACACTAGCTTAATTTCAAAGTAAAACCCGACGTTTCAGTTTGAAATAAAGTAAATACACAAAGAATAGACAGGAAGAGTCAAAATGATGATAGCAAATAAGAGAATAATCATACTGCTGCTCTTCAATAACCCTCCTTAACTTCTTTTTTTTCCCTAAAACAAAAGATCCTCTGCTTAAAGATGAACCAGAAGTTGTACGTTCTCGCACTGGAACATGTTCTATAGACCACACAAAGGTTGGTTATTTGCAGCTATAAAGAAGAAGAAAAAAAAAGAACTGAAAATGATTACCAAAGGAAACATATACTAGCAATGGTTCTCCCATTTGGATAACTACATTCCAAAAGGGAAAAGCAGTAACTTTTTTAGGAAATTTTGGAAAAGAGAATATGCACTCAAAAGGACTTAACTCGCGAAAGAAATGCTTTGTGGCTAGTGCAGGCATAGGGGAAAGGTGGACGTATATCATATGCCACCTTCCGCTTGCATTTCTACAAAGAGGTTGTCTCCATGTCCCGAACCCCTGACCTATATGTCACAAAAGTAGCAACTCTACTATTGCATCAGGGGTCGCCCCCCTACGGAGAGAACAAAGAGGTTGTTCCGACGCCTCAAACCCCAGACCTATGAGCCAAGAAAAGAGCAACTCGACTGTTGCATCAAGGCTCACCCGACTTTGTAAGGGGAAATAGATTCTTTATCCTTTTATCACATTACTGCCTAAGTGTATCTGCAAAGTCATTTCCTTTAATACATATTCCTAACTAACAACAAAGCATTTGAAGCAATTTAGAGCAAAGGGAATCATATCCCACATTTGCTGTACAAGCAACACTAATAAGCAGGAAGAGCAAAAGAGAAGCCAGCCACTCCTTCAACAAATGCTCAATGTGGTGCAGATCATCAGTATAGATCATAAAACACATCAAGAACAAAAAAGAAAGGTGTAATGAATCATACTTGATATTGACACCTCCTTTGAAATTGTAGCGGGTGACATTGCGTCTGACCCAATCTTTAGCTCGATCATAATCATTCATAGCAGAAAGCTGATCATTGGGAATGGCAACCATAACTTCAATATCAGTACCAGCAAGAGCACTCATGGTTGATTGATCTGCATCAAACAGCTTCACCTTCCCAATACCATTGTCCTTCAGCAGCTGCACCACTGTTTTTGGTGGCAACTTGTGCATTGCCATTGTTCCCCAGTTCACTCCTAGACCTTCCACCTCACTCAAATACAATAAACAAACCACAAATATCCCAACTTTCAACATCTTTGAAAATGGGTATTCAGAATCTTGAATATTCTAGCAATTTATTAACTCTAATTGGAACAAAGAATTAGAGAGGGAAAGAAGACCCAGAAGAAAAGAATTGATTTTTATCAAGAAAAAAAGGGTATAAGAATCAAGAGAACGTGGGTGGGAACCCAAAAACCTCCTCAAATAGCCTGAAAACCACCACTTTCTGATATGAAACTGCCAAAAAAAAAAAAAAAGAGTTTGAGTTAAACCAATCAAAACATGGGGATGGTTGGATAAAAACCCCTCTTGTTAGTAAAGTTCTAGAAAGGAGGGAGACCGGGAAAATATTGAGTTTTATGTAGGGGTTATGGTTGATGAAGGTTTCTTTATTAAACCAAAAGACAGCTAAGAGAAAAGAACTGCTCAAGGTTATAGGTTGAGTAAAACCTCTATTAAATTAAAAGAAATTAGGTCGATTTCCGTGTCCGTGTTGGAAGTTGGGACTTGGGGTATATTTTCAAACACATAATTGAATTTATGTGAACTGATAAGTCCAACGCGTATTAAGATGGACGAACTAGTACGTCCGATGCTTTTCTTTGTTGTACGTTGCGTGTACCTCATATTAATAATTATAATTTTTGTTTAAATTACTTAAATATTATTAAAAATATATTCAAATTCTAAAATGTGTTAGCTCTTGAAAGAAAAACTAACATGCAAAAGATATAATCATAAGCAATGATGTTTATACCCATCGAATAAACAGTTGATACATGTCACTTTACTTAATTACAATTATTAGTATTCCAACCATAGTTAACCATCATATGTTTTGCACAAATAATATTAAAAATACTTAATAGTCTTGTAAATCTCTGCTATGCTCTTAACCCTAACTTAATATATCGATATTTTCTTTTGCACATTTTATACCACCCTAAGGCCATCACTGGCCAATGGTCATTACCAACCGTCCAACATGAAAATTTCCTTCTACTATCTGTAATTATCATTAATGATATAAATATTTTAAGAAAAATATAAATATTTAACCAAAAAATATTTATCTTTGTACATTCTCAATATAATAGATCTGAAGATTAACATACCGAAAAATTTCGCAAAAGCGCGCTCCATATTCTGAAATATATCTTGTACATTCTAACTTTAGGAATTAATTACCATGTATTCCTCCAATTCAAGATTAGGAATGAAGATATTCGAGAGAAGGTGGGCGTGGCCCCATGGAGGACAAGATGCGGGAAGTAAGACTCAGATGGTTCGGGCACATTCAGAGGAGGAGCACTGATGCACCGGTGAGGAGGTGTGAGCGACTGACTGTAGTGGGCACGCGGAGAGGTAGAGGGCGACCTAAGAAGTATTGAGGAGAGGTGATCAGACAGGACATGACGCGACTTATGATTACTGAGGACATGGCCCTTGATAGGGAATTATGGAGGTCGAGCATTAAGGTTGTAGGTTATGGGAAACTTGTGAATATTTCTACAGCACAATAGAGTGAGACTAGCCAGTTAGGAGTTAGACTAAGAATGTCATTGGTCGTCTATTGATGCAGGGCTTTACCTGCTAGTTTTACTATACCAGCCATCTATTTCGTATTTCGTATTTCGTATTCTGTATTTCATATCTCTTATATTGTTGTTATTTTATTATGCATTTTTATGGTACTAATATATCGGCTCCTGTTGCTTTTTTTGAGCCGAGGATCTCCTGGAAACAGTCTCTCTACCCTTCGGGGTAGGGGTAAGGTCTGCGTACATATTACCCTCCCCAGACCCCACTTGTGGGATTATACTGGGTCGTTATTGTTATTGTTGTATTCCTCCAATTCAAATTATTTTCATATTTTGACTGTAATTTTTCATTTTGTTTCATTCACTTGCAGTCCTTGACCAACTAAACTTCATAGCAATACTAATCCAGAGAAGGCCAACATTCTGAAGGGCTTATATGTTAACAGCTTTATCATAGTTTATGTTGTTGTTTTGGAATGACGCGGAAAATGAAAAAATGATGATGTAGAATTTAAGAATTAAAGCATACATTAGAAGAAGATCGGAAAAAAGGAATGAAAGAAGAATGAAGAAACACTGACGTCTTTCTAACATTAGTATGATTTACTTTTTTAATTACTGATTAATTAAATAAGAATTCTAATAGACTAGTTTGTCTTTGGTTAACTTAATCATATTTGGTGTAAACACTCGGTGTGGATAAGTTTTTAGCGGGGAAATAAAGGAGGGGATTATGTTAAAGGGGTTAAACTTAAGTACTATCATCACTGACCAAAACCCGATTTCAAATTAAGGAATCATATTCTTTGTAAACCAAGAAACTAATTATGAATTATTTTTCAAATTTCCAATCACTTTTCTGTTATAATGTCCATTTGCATTATGTCTTTTTCTCCCAAAATGATATAGCCGTTAGTTCTTTCCCCCCTAAAACCTCATACAAATGACAACTAGTCACAAAAGATTTATTACTTTTCAGATTCTTGTTTTGACTTTGAGGAACACTTTTCTTAAAGTCCTCTACAGCCACATACTCAAGTTTTTCCTCAGGAGTCATCCCCCAAACAATTTTTCTGTGGAAATTTATTGACCTCCCGCAAGGAAAAAGAAAAATAAAGGGAAACTTACACAAATGTCCCAAATAAGTCTCAATTTACCAACTTCTAGCCATTAGTCATAAACTTATCAAAACTAGTCAAAAACATATAAAAATTGAAAAACTAAATAAATAAGGTTCTTTCTCTCAAAGAATCAAATGCAAAAATGACCTTCTATATTTTAAGCGTGACTAACAACATTAGATGCAAGATGGAGATGAAATTTCATGGATGAGGTAGTCAATAAGGTGATAAAATGCAAAAGAAATACATTATTCCAAAAATCTAAGCAAAAAAAGAACTTTTTCAATGGGTATAGTTGAAATTAATTGAAAATATATAGATAAGTCAATATACAAAATTTGAGGAAGATTGGAGGTAATTTGGATTGGTTTTGTATCAAAATTCACAATTAAATCGAGTTCAAAAAATTCTTCTGCGGCACATGTATCAAACATGTATCTCACACACAGGTATACATGGATATACATGTGATACACAATTGATACAAATATGATACATATATGATACACAAATGACACAAAGTGTGATACACATATAATTTTTTTTCATGTTCAGTTTTTACTTTGAATTTTCAATTCAAACCACCTCAAAACTTCACCAAATTATCCCAAAACTGAGATTCAAGCTCCTTAAGATGTATCCAATCTATTCTCATAACACCCACTCAAAATAAAGCAAAAATTTAATTTTTTTGCTACAAATAGCTAATTGGCTAATATTAGTAATATTTGGCTAATATTAGTAATATTTGGCTAATATTAGCAATATTTTAGGAATTGGTCAATTTTTGTAATGAGCTACTTATAAATCGACATAGCTGGTAGTTTGACTGACATACTTGAAACGACCCAAATTTCCCCTCCGTGAATTGTCGTGGCGGCACCTAGTCTCTGCGACTAGGTAAGCCTAACACTTTGCGGAAATGAAATGAAAACATGAAAAAAAATCAACAACTAACAGTAACGGATAATTTAAATAAAATATTTGAAATGTCGGCCGGCATATACAATAATCAACTCCTAAAATATACACAACTTTCCCAAGACCCGGAACACCGCAAGTCACAAGCTTCTAAGAATTTCTAATTGTTCTATACATTAGTGTCTTAAAAAATAAGGAAAAAATTGACATAAGGGGATAAAGGGGGACTCCGAGGTCTGCGGATGCGGCAGATGCACCTTGAAGTCTTCTGAACAGCAGCAACCATGCAACTAAACTCGAGGCTGGTAGGAGGTACCTGGATCTGCACACGATAAACATGTGCATGAGAGACATGAGTACACCACAACTAGGGCTGGACATATATCGGATAAAATCGATAACCCGAACCATTAATTATTTATTGGGTTATCGGTATTAGGTTATTGGATTAACGGTTCGGTAACGGTTTAGAATTTGTTCACTATTGGGTTATCGGCTCGGGCCTCGATTTGTCAATTTTGTTAATGGGTTAACCGATAACCCAATAAGAATTAATAGAATTACGACGTTACCCTTAAGTGTGTGTGTGTGTGTGTGTGTGTGTGTGTGTGTGTGTGTGTATATATATATATATGCTAGGGCTTCAGTTTATTCTCTCCTATTTTTTCTCAGCCGCACTCTTCAGTTGTTTCATCTTCATTCTTCATAGACCTTACTAGTTACTCCTAGCATAAGTATTTAGTCTTATACATTAGGCTTTTAATTTCTATAACAAAATTCATCTACATATTGATATTTTTGACTGTTAATGATTCTTTATTTTTTATTTTCGTTTCATAATTTTGTGAGCTCACGTTGTGCAGACTATACTTACTACCAATTTCTCTTCGCACTTATCAATTATCAATCGACAATCTTCGTCACTTTCGGGTATATTTTTGAACATTATTCTTCTGTACAGTACGCTGAGCTTTTACAACAGGGCAACATTTTCTTGCTTTCTAGGTATTTTTCATTTCTGTGTTAGTATTGCCCATGCACAAATCAAGGTTTTGTTCTATGATTTTTTTTTCCAGGTTAAGCATTTGACAAACAACATCCAGTTTATCTTGGACTGTTAGTACTATATGTTTGGACTTGTTAATTGTAAGATGAAATTGCTACTACTTTGTATTATTATTAAGTATTTGGACAACTATTGTTGAAGAATTAGTACTATTCCAGTTGTGGCCACTGGACAAAACACAGAAATAGGTAGTATACTATATGTAAATTCTTCTATTTTTTGCTTAACTCGAGTGAATTGTCTTCTCTTTTTTGCTAAACTCTAGATTGATTTATCTTGTCGGGTAAATCGATAATTGAACCGATAATGATCGATAGTCGATTAACCGATAACTGATATCTTATCGGTTTGGTTATCGGTTTATGAGATTTATAAACCGATAACCGATATGCTAAACCGATAATATTCACAACCAAACTGAGCCGATCGATGCCCACGTCTAACCACAACGATACCCAGTAAGTGTCAAGCCTAACCTCGGTATAGTAGTGACAAGGTCAGGTCAGGGCCTTACTGGTATATATATATAATAAAAATAAGACAGAATGAAATATTGCAGTAAAATAAAGACTGGAACTTAACAAGAATGAAATCATAGAAAGGTAACAACTCAATACACAGAAATAACAACAGGGGATCTCTCGAGATACCATCTCGTAGTCTCAAACGTAAATATGCAGGGGGATCTCCCGGAATACTGTTCCGTAGTCCCAAAGTAAATATGCAGTGGAATCTCCTGAAATATCGTTCCGTAGTCCCAAAGTAAATATGCAAAATATGGGGATCTCCCGGAATACCGTTCCGTAGTCCCAAAGTAAATATGCAACTCAAACAATAGGATAACAGTTACAACAAGAAAATGTGCAGTTTAGACTAAGTACAAGTCAAGGAAAAGCAGGAAATCCACTAAGCATACTGCACAAAGTTCAGTTAAGAAATTAAGGCACGTAAATATGCTATTCTAGGATAACAAGGATACTACACATGCTGGTATAACTCAAATAAGAAGAAAACAGGTTATTACTTGGCAGAAATCATTTTTTTACAACAATTAGCCCGTGTACGTACTCGTCACCTCACGTACACGGAGCTCACATATCAAAAACAGTACCAAATCCTAAGGAGAGTTCCCCCACACAAGGTTAGGCAAGCCACTTACCTCGAATCAAGCTCAAATCAATATGTAACAATGTTTTTCCCATGAATATCCGACTCCTAATGGACCAAATCTAGCCAAAATTAATTACATAACATAAATATAACTACAAGGAACTAATCTAGCTAATGAAATCAAAGGTAAAGCAAAAAATTGGAAAATCGCCCAAAAAGCCTCCCCAGACCCACGTCTTGAAATCGGGTAAAAATCACAAAATATGAACACCTATTCACTTACAAGTTCACTCGTACCAAAATTACTCAAATTCAATACCAAAATCTCGATCAAAACCCCAAAATTCGGCCTAAGAACGTTTCTCAAATTTTTTTCAATTTTTCACCCCAAATCACTAATTTGATGAAATTAAAGACATAATCATGGGAAGTAACCAAAACTATGTAAGAATCACTTACCCCAAACACCCACGTGAAAATCTCTCCAAAAATACCTAATTCCGAGCTCTCAAGTCCAAATGGTAAAAAATGACATAAACCCTCGATTTTGAAATTTTAAATCTGCCCAGGTGCTCCCTTCTTTGTGAACGCGGCATCACTCTCGCGAACGCGATGAACAAATATTTGTTGATCCGAAATTCCTCTTTCGCGATCGGGATGGACCTCTCGCGAACGTGTACCTTCCATCTCCTGATGCTTCACGAACATGTAGAACAATTCCTTGGGGTCCCAGTTGCTCCACTTTCCTCTACGTGAACGCATTCCACTCCTCGCGTTCGCGATGCTTCCATTGACCATACCTTTGTGAACGCGGGCTCCTCTTCGCGAACGCGAAGAAAAAACTTCAGCTAGACTCTCAGATTCCCTACGTGATCGCGAGACCTCTCTCGCAAACACGATGAAGAAAAATCTGCAACAAAACACCAGAAACTCTGCTATCTTCCAAAGTCCAAAAATGACTCGTTGGGCATCCAAAACACACCTGAGGCCCCTGGGACCTCAACCAAACATACCAACCAATCCTAAAATACCATACGAACTTAGTCGAGCCCTCAAATCATATCAAACAACCTAAAATTATGCATCACCCTCCAACTCAAATTTAATGAACTTGAAACTTCAAATTTCTACAACCGACGCCGAAACATATCAAACCACGTCCGATTGACCTCAAATTTTGCATACAAGTCATATTTAACATTACAGACCTACTCTAACTTCCGGAATCATATTCCAACCCTGATATCAAAAAGTCCACTACCGATCAAAATCTCTAAAAATTTGAATTTCGCCATTTCAAGCATAAATCAGCTACAAACCTCCAAAGTACAATCCGGATACGCCCCTAAGTCCCAAATTACCCAACGAAGATAATGCAACTAACGAAACTCCATTTCGGAGTTGTCTTCACACAATTCCGACTACGGTCTAAATCCTAAGACTTAAGCCTCCGTTTAGGAACTAAGTATCCCAAAACACTCCAAAAACAAAACAAAATCTCCCGGCAAGTCACATAAGCAGAAAAAGATACGGGGGAATCGGTAAGTAGGGGATCGGGGCTATAACTCTCAAAACGACCGAACGGGTCGTTACATCACATACTTCTAGGGTTCATTAAGTTTATGGTCTAAATAGGTGAGAATTATATGATACTCCTACTACATAAATTATTTAAGCAATTAATTAAAATACATGGATTATTTTGTTATGAGTAATAATGTAGTATCTGCTGTATTATGTGTAACAACAACAACAACAACCTAGTAAAATCCCACAAGTGGGGTCTGGTGAGGGTGTAGTGTACACAGACCTTACCCATATCCCAAGGGGTAGAGAGGCTGTTTACGATAGACCCTCGGCTCAAGAAGAAAAAAGGCATTATATCAGTACCAATAACAGAAAGCATAGAAATAATAACAGAATTAAAAGTTATAGAAAATAGATGAAAAATAATCACAATAACACGTAAGAAAGACTCGGTACTATGAAAAGTGAAAGAGACGTGTGGACACAACAATAACCTCTAGCACTCTAGGACACAACCCTATCAGACTATCCTCTCACCCGGTATGGAGTAGCAAAGAGATCCGCTACCCCTATCCTACAACCCTAATGTTAGACCTCCACACTTTCCAATCAAGGGCCATGTCCTCGAAAATCTGAAGTCTTGCCATGTCCTACCTGATCAACTCTCCCCAATACTTCTTGGGCCGCCCTCTACCTATTCTTATACTTGTCAAAGCCAACCGCTCACATCTCCTTACTGGGGCATTTGGACTTCTCCTCCACACATGCCCGAACCATCTAAGACTAGCTTCTCGCATCTTGTCATCCATCGAGGACACGACCACTTTCTCCCGAATATCTTCATTCCTAATCTTATCCATCCTAGTTTGCCTGCACATCCATCTCAACGTCCTCGTGTAAACTTAGTAGATTTTTTCGAATCTTGTACACCTCACTCTTCGTCTTGATTCTAAAATAACTATTTTCACCCATACTCATCCCGCTAGGACTTCATATGTCTAAAATATTAGATTAATACCCATTTAACATATCCACACCTAGTCCGAATGTACGGGGTGTTACACCATTTGGCCTTAGCCTCTTCAAATTGAACCCTCAATGGGGAAATCTCTTAGCTAAGGGCCTTCACTTCTTGCTCACTTTGCTGTAAACGAGCCTCTAACACTACCACCTCAGTAGCTTTGATTTCCAATTTTGAGAGGCAAGTAACGACTTGATCCCGCTCAACCAAAAGTTGATCCCACTCGGAGGTATGTTCCTCCTTTTCCCAAATCAACATTTGAAGGCCCTCGGAAGCAAGAAAGTTGGCCTACAAAATAAGAGGGGCAAATTCAGGATATTTTCAGGCAAAAATAGAAGAAATAGCAAAGGAAGTAAAGAATGTACCACTGCGGCATTATGCATGGCATTGTTCAACAAGCACTCTCCCGAGAGAGCCTATATCTTTTCCCAGTCTTTCTCTGAAGCCAAAAGCTTTAGATAGTTAGCAAGTTCCACCGGCCGGGAGAGCAAATTGCATTCGGTGGAGACCGAGAGAGTAACGTTCCTCCTCCTTTGTGGATCTTCTGAGGGGGCACCATAATTTTGCCCCAAAATCCCATAAACTAGGACTGGGGAAGAGTAACATCTTCTTCTCGGGAAGTCGGAAGAGTAACATCTTCTTCTCGGGCAGACGCGACAGATGGAGATGATGTAGCAATTGCTGGCGAAAGAGTTAGTGAAGAAGCTGATAAAGCTGATGGCGTTGGAGGATGAGAAGCAGCTGCGGCGAACACAGTGCTAGTTGCTGATTTCTCATCAATCAAAGACAGCATGGGCCCAGTACTCAGCCTCACAGTACCAGGCACAGTGATTGGGAGCGTGAAATAAGAGTTGACATTTTCCACGATTTAAAGCTCCCCCCAAAGCGCCGAGACATCGTCCTCAGTTAGTGTAACTAACTCAACATGTTGAGCATTCTGTTGAGATGATAAGGATCATCGTCTTCTATGTAGAGAAACTCCCTCATCACTAGATTCTCAATCATCATCGATCATCACGGTGTCTATGACCGGCCCAAGCGAAGGGCTCGTCACCACGACTTCCGGAGATGACTCGGGGGCGGCATTCTTTGGCCGCTTATTCTTTCCCCCGGCCACGGAGGAACGCTTTCTTTTTGGTTGTTTGTTTTATGGCCGAGGACTCCGTGAAGAAATAATTGTACCTGAAGCAGGCCCGAAGACACCTGTTCGAGTAAACCCCTCCTAAAGCAGCCTCGTTGTATCAGTAGGATCAACCAAAATATCCTCCTCGGGGATAACAACCGAGACTGGGGGAAAGGATCAATCAATTTCCTCATTCGAAAAGCAAAAATGACATAAGTAGGAGTTACCATGATTTTTGGCCTTCCACCCGTATCTGAGGGCCAGTTCTTTCCACGTGCGAGTTTCGGGCGTAGTGGCGTTCAGGATTTTTTGGACCCGTTGGTCCAAGATTTCCACCCTAGGTAGAACCATCGAGTTTTTGAAACAGACGAAGAAAGGAGGATCAATAGGTATATGGAAAAATTCCTAATGAAAGAAATATTAAACAAGGATCTTACGAATGCGATTCCATGATTCCGGAAAGGATGAAGCCGTTGCCAAAATGATGTCATTGGTGGCAACCGCAACGAACTGTTTCATACACCGACGGTTGTTGTCATCATCCATGCTAGATAATAGAGCATGGTGGTCGCGTTTGCTGAAATTTATCATTCCCCCATGGAAGATTTTGGGGGAATAGAGATTCATCATATGAGCTAAAGCTTGCTCCTCTCCCGTATCTTGGCACAAACGTTGAAGACAAGCAACCGGCCTCCACACAAAGGGACTTACTTGTTTCAAACACACCTGGTAGCAGAGGCAGGACTCCATAATAACGGAGTCAAGCTCTCTACTAAAAAAACGCTCTCAAAGTAAAGGGATACGTGTAGAAGTATTTAAAACCCTCCCTGGGTAGGGTCACTCTGATAGATCAAGAGCAATAATGTCCAAATCTTGGCAGCGACAACTTCCTTCATATCAGAAATGCTAGAAAGGTGGATGGAAGAAGGATACCGGCTAACGGTCTGTGTACGAGAATTAGCTGAAGGGAATTTCTCTTTAATGTCTTTTGTTGTAACAAGAATTCTAGGGATGATGGTACCGACTGTTGGAGGAGCAACATCCTCGGCTTTGTTCTTGTTCTTTGAAGAACTGGTGTTCTTTGAAGAAGAAGCCATTATATGTTATGGATGAAAGAAAAGTTTTGTTGAAGAACAAGATGCGAGTTGAATAAAGAGAGTTTTAGAGAATTTGGAGAATTATAGAGTATGAATGGAGAAGGTTGATGCGTATAAGAAAAGGTTTAGGCAGCTAAATTTGTGGCCATGATTACCTAGATAACCGGCAAAAACTATATTGAATCGGGGGATGACCCATGTTTGAGGTATTAAATACAGATAGACGTGCGTCTAATCAACCGTCAAAAGATTTTCAGAAGGAATTATAGTAATTCCCGCCAAAAAGAGTGTTTCTACTAACTTCCCGGTGACGCAAAATTATGTCACCGGAAAGCATGTGGACTATCTGTATAGGGTAAAATATGCTATGCCAGGTGGCCACTTAAAAGAGTGACGCTTGGAACCGAAGGCAATCATCTCGTTTGTCACCAGAAAGAATGACATTCGTAAAGATGCAATAAATATCCTCCGCCCGTTGGAATTTAATGGGGATTATACCACATCATTCAGTGTGTTGCCCGTTATAGAGAGATATGCTCACCGTTACACCTTCATCAATGTCCCTTATAATTGATATTAAAGAAGGGCATGATCCTAGGACCTTGTTCCCTAGGTGCGGCTATAAATAGTCAGCTCTGTTATAATTGTAAAAGGAGGAATTTTCTAAAAAACTTATGCTATAATTTATTTAAAGCTCTATAAAATTTTATCTTCTTACTTCTTGGTTTCATTATTATTGCGCCCGGAGACCTCATTCCCAGAATTATTATTTCTACCCTTTCGTCTTCATATCAAGGCTAAGCATTACATATTTATTCAATTTTTTTATTATTTCAGAATCAAATTAATTTATTTATCTAGAAATCACTGTACCGTTTTACGGGTAAACACTTCTTAAACACAAATGGATCATACACAATAACTGAACAAGGTCATCTTAGCCTCCATTTCATTTTATATAACAGTGTTTGACTTCACATAATTCAAAAATAAAAATAAAAGACTTGACAAAACTTGTGATATTAAGAGTGATGTGAGATTTTCATGATTGTAAGAGGATTTCACGATTAAAAGTAAAACAAAAAAGTTAAAAATTAAAAAATAAAATCTAAAATATAAAGATATCATACTATTTTCAAATAAAATTAAAAGAAAAGAGTGTTAAAAGGAGGTAATATTACTCTCTCTATTTCAAATTAGATGACACACTTTCCTTATTATTCCGTTACAAAAAGAATGACATATTTATAGAATTGGAAATAATTCAACTTTAAACTCTATGGGTGTGTTTGGTATAACGGAAATGTTTTCCAAGAAAATATTTTCTTGGAAAACAAGTAGTAGTCCTATTCATTTTCCGGTGTTTGGTACGCAAATTAAGGAAAATGACTTCTCAAGAGTATTCATAAATAATTTAGATATAATAAACATGAAGCCATAAACTTTAAAACCAACAACCTTCCGAAACCACAAATTTCATAAACTTTCGAACCGCTAAACTTTCAAAACCACGGAATTTCGAACCTGTAAACTTTATAATTTCTAAACTCATAAACTTCCATACACATAAGCCTCCGAACTCATAATTTTGGAACTTGTAAAATTTTGAACCTTTAAATCGATAAATAAAAAAATTAAAACTGAAAAATATATTTAAAAAAAAAATTCCGGAGGGTGGGGGGAGGGGGGACGGGAACAGAAATTTAAAATTGCAAAAAAAAAAAAATTAAGGTAAAAAAAATAATTTTTTGGAGAGGGGGTGGGGTGGGTTAGTGAGGGTGGGGAATGTTGAGAAGGAGTTTTGGAAAATGTTTTCCCTTCTATTGATAAGGAAAACATTTTTCCTCCAATTGGAGGAAAATAAGTTCATAAGGAAAATGTTTTCCAAAACATTTAAGTCAACCAAATATGAGAAAATTGGAAAATATTTTTCGAAAAATATTTTTCTTCATACGAAACACACCCTATATTTTACCAATTTTACCATTAATGAGAAGGTTTTATAACCACACAAATGTCATGGCCCCATAAAACTTTTACCCCTTAAACTTTTAAGACCACACGTTTTAAAAGTCTCTATTTTTTCTTTTAAACTCCGTGCCAAGTCAAATTACCCCATCTAAATTGAAATAGAGGGAGTAGAAAATTCCTACTCTGTTTGTCCCTATTTATATCTCATACTACTTGTAGTTTGTCCCAAGAAGAATGTCATATTTATTAGAAATAATTTAACTTTAAAAATTTTAATTTACTCTTAATGAATACACTTACACAATTATTTATAATTTGTTTTAGACCATAAATTTCAAATATCTTTTTTCTCATAATTTCATGTCGAGTCAAATACCACGGCATAAATTAAGACGGGGAAGTACCAGTAAATCATCAACTTTAATTAATGTGAAAAGTATATGAAAAAGGAACAGAATGTGGGGTCCACTGTGCTTGGCTCCCTACTCCCCACCTTCCATCGCAGAAACAACAGACTCTTGACTCTTTCTGCCTCAACTGGCCTCTAGTAGAATTTTTGTGTTAGTTTCCTCTTTTTCACATCCATTTTCAAATAGGTAGTGATGAAAGCTTCCCATCATATCATTTTTCTTATTATTCTAATAATCATATAATATATGCGACTAAAGAGGCTTGCATTCTAAGTGACTTGCAGCCGAAGGATCTTAATAACAAAGAAGAGTAACCCTCTTTTCTTCCTTTCTTCCTTCTCATGACCAATTCTCTATATAAGACCCTTTCTACAAGCAAATAAGCTAGCTAGTAAAGAAAAGTCTGATATCTTTGCAATTCCTGACTGGTAATTTATAAACTAACTATTCCTTATTTTTGTTGGTTATGGGTACTTCTATGCAGGTTATTAATCAAGAAGCTGATATGCATCGTGATGACATATTAGACCAGCTTCCTCCTGGTTTTAGGTTTCATCCAACTGATGAAGAAATTATCACTTGCTACCTTAGAGAGAAAGTTATGAACAAGAGATTTACAGCTATTGCTGTTGCAGAAGTTGATTTGAATAAGTCCGAACCTTGGGATTTACCTGGTAATTATTACTTCAAAACAAATAAATTCAATTTTTTCATAATTCATAATTCAAATTGATGGACGTTGCAGCTAAGGCAAAAATGGGAGAAAAAGAATGGTATTTCTTTTGGCAAAGAGATAGGAAGTATCCAACAGGAATGAGAACAAATCGTGCAACAGAATCAGGTTATTGGAAAGCTACTGGGAAAGATAAGGAAATTTACAAGGTCAAAGGTTGTCTTGTTGGAATGAAAAAAACTCTTGTCTTCTACAAAGGAAGAGCTCCTAAAGGAGAGAAGACCAATTGGGTCATGCATGAATATAGACTCCATAGAAAACTTTCTTTTCACAAGCCAGCTATGGTACATTCATACTTCCTTAATTTGTGTTTTACTTTAATTTGCCATAAATGATTATTTACTTTAAACTTCAAAATTCAGTTCAACAAATTTTCACTGTGATAAAAGGAATTAACTTATATACACGAATAGTTTAAAGAACTTTTACATTATCAATATTATTTAACACAATAGCAAAGTTAGAAATTTGTCTAAGGGTGTTCAAATTTAAAAGAAGTGAAAAAAAAATTCCGACAAAGGGTGTTTAATATGTGTTATATTCCTCTAAAACGTACTCCCTTGTTTCAATTTATGTGAACATGTTTGACTGAGCACGGAGTTTAAGAAAAAATAAAGACTTTTGAAATTTGTGGTCCTAAACAAGTCAAAAAGGGGCCCAGAGTATTTGTGTGGTTATAAAAGTTTCTCATCAAGGGTAGAATTATAAGTTTAACCTAAATTGTTTCCAAATTTAGAAAGGGGTCATTCTTTTTGGAACGAACCAAAAAAGAAATAGTTTCACATAAACTGGAACGGAGGGAGTAATATTTTACCTATGTACACAGTGCAATTTTTCGACGAACTGACCACCCTTATCACCATTTGGCTTCACCACCAGTGATTGAACATGATATAGTTGATTGGACACTTTATGTTCAGATGACTAATTTTACTAATATATGATTGATTATCATAAATTTTTGATACTAATTATCATTTTGATGACTTATTCATTTAATTTGCACGGGAATTTAATCAAAGTGTCGATACTAATTTTGCTATAATTAAATGATGGCAGGACGAATGGGTTATTTGTAAAGTTTTCCACAAGAACATAGGAATACGAAGAGGTTCACTATTTATGCAAGATCTCTTAGATAGTCCCTCTTCACTGCCTTGTTTAATAGAAATCCCAAAAAGTAGTGATGTTCGAGATGAACTCAACATAAAAGCCGCTACTACTACATCGACATTCGATGAAATTCACTCTTCAGCCTACTTTTCCACTGGCATCTTCAACAATTACGCCTACGAGCAGCCGCTATTACGAGAGGATGAGAAGAGCTACGGATTATTTGTACCCACACATTATATCTTCACTGGCATTCATGATTATGAGCACAACAACCAGCTTGCCAGTTCCAGTAACTCATCGTTCAACCATGATCAATCACGTCCTTCGAATTCAAAAATTTCTGATTATTCCAAGAATGGTACTGCATTAGAAAGGCAGCAGCTCTCTTCGAACAATATGATTAGTCTTTCACAGGATACTAACGAGATTTCTTCAGTGATTCCAAAGCAAGGATTTGATAGCAATATAGCTGCAGATCTTGATTCCATATGGAATTATTAGCTTGATTTTAATCTGTTAGAGGAAATAATTAGGACATTATATTGTACAGCTTACTCATTTGTCTTTAACTCTTTAGGTAATTCTTTTCACTGAGATAGAATATATACTAATTTGAAGGGGTTGATGATTACTACTACCTTTTATGTAATGTTAACATTCTTTTCTTTTATTTGTTAATTTATTTTTAAGTTAACTCTTTGTGAAATATTATAGCTTTACTTGATGGTGTAATTAAGTTTTAGAAATAAAACATCTCTTATTTGAGTTGTCGCAAAAATTTATTGAAGGATTTACAAGAGTTTTAACCATCATTCGCATAAAACCTTTTGAGTAATTCTATATGTAATATATTGACATAAAGTTTACTTTGACAGAAGGAATTTTTCAAATACCAGTAGTAATATTTTAAGAAAGATGACCATTGGCATCCAAACGATATTTTATTAAGTAATTCAGTTATTATATATATATTAGATATATAGCATTAATTTAGTTTAGAGGTAATCAAATTAATCCCTTTAATTTATTTTTTGCTTTTAGGGTAGGGGGAGGGGAGGGTGTAGACGGAGGGAGAGACATCCCATTCAAACTGATAATATGCATGTTCTACTTATGGGGTGAGCAAAAGGCATAGGTTTTCCAGACAATTGATTCCTTGACCGCATTCATCGCAATTAATAATTGTTCTACTGCTCCCTTCTCGTCATTAGACAAATAACAAGGCATAGATTTCTTAAATGAAGCTTCAACTTCTGTCCAACGTAACTTCATCCTTAAATCTGGTATTGTGGATCATATATATCCTTAGCTGTTCGAATATTCCCTTTCTCTCCTTTAATGAATCTGTAGCTCACACGTTATCTCCTCCTTTTCTTGTCCATCTACTCTACTATGCCTACGTATATCCATCTTTACTAAAAAAAAAAAAAAAGAACAGATAACACCCTATTTAACTTCTGTTGTTGCATATTATGACACACCGGAGTTTGAGGTCGGATAATACTCGTATCCACTCGTATAGATGCGGTCATCTGTGATTAAACTTCTCCCACAATCATCAAATTAAATACTACTCCAATAGACTTCATTCTAGCTGTCACGATCCAAAATCCCAATCAATCGGGATTGTAATAGCACCTAACACCGCTTGCTAAGCTAGCCAACACACAACAGAAAATGTGAAAGGATTTCTATTAACGACTAACGACAAGTAATAATAGAATGTAAAAGCAACTCAATAAAAGTATACATGATAAGTCTACGATCAACACTAACTTTCAACCATCCCAAAACGTGGAATCACAAGTACATAAGCTACTAGAGTTTACTAAATACATTGTTTTAAAAGAAATACAATATTGTCGGAAAGTAGAAACAATACACTAGAAATAGAAAGATGACTCTGAGGCCTACGGACGGAATACAGCGTTACCTCGAATTACTTGACTGGTATCCACTAAGCACCTCTCAGAACTCCACTGGTACTAATTAATGTCCGGATATGCACAAGAAGTGCAGAAGTATAGTATGAGTATAACCGACCCAATGTACCCAATTAGTATCGAGCCTAACCCTGACGAGGTAGTAACGAGGCTAAGACAAGACACCTACAATAAACATGTTGTATATGGTTAAAACCGGACCTACCCGATTTTGCTATTTAATCGAAACCAGGGAATTGTTTCGAGGGTTAGCCTCGAAGTGGAGCGGATCAAAGTGACGAAGGCAGGGTACTGTGTTCGAGAATCAAAGTGCTTGCCGAGATCAAAGCCAGCAGTTATCGAGGTCAAACAGGGCAGACTCTGAGCGAAGCACAATAACGAGAAAGCGAGATATCCGTGATTGGTCGAAGATCACGGCGGGAATCTCGGAACGGATCAAATCAAAGGCAGTTAATTAGCTAATCATGTGATTTCCTTCTGTAATTAGAGTTATACTATAATTAGGATTCCTCTACTATATAATGAGGAGTCCCCATGATTTGTAGACACCTTACATGTGCGCAGATAAAAGAAATACAATATTCTCTCTTTAATTTATATTCTCTTGTTTATCAGCTTGTTGCATTTTAACTGTTCTTGCATAACTAGCTCGAGGGTATTCAAGCTCGAGGGCTCTAACCAAACACTTGTTTGCTTTATATTATTGTCACTTTCCAATCATTTATCTTTACATTTATCAATTGGTATTAGGTGAAATCATGTATCCTTAAAACCACATTATAAGTTTAATTGTTATCCAATTTTTAGGGTAAACAGTTTGACACCCACCATAGGACTAAGGATAATAGTGATTACCTAATATTAATCCTCATAACACACACTACTTTTATGCTTGTTCTCGTAAGTGTTTTTGATTTCAGGAATCAACATGTCAAACTATCAAGCAGTGCCCACTCACACAGACACCGGCCTTGGTCTTCATGGCAAGAATGAGAACATAGTCGCCCCGGAAAATGGAGTACCTCCAGTCAATCCCGAGGGACCGCCGGCCATAGATCTAGTCGATGTCAGTTCTCGTATTGCCATTCATGGAAATTTAGGCACCAACCCTGAAAATAGCATCCACAAAGACACCCGGGAAGCCAATTAGAACGTCTAGAGAAGTGAAGAAGGCGGGATTAGCTTTCGAATGATATTTGAAATGTTGCAGACTCAGCAAGCTACGATAGCGCAGCTCCAAAATCATAATTGAGCACCAAACAGAGTTGAGTTCGATACATCACAAGAAGTCATTCACAGGGTTGAACCTATACCGGAGAAATCGAATAATAATGGATCAGGAACTGACCCCGCCATCATGAAGATGGTCGAGGAGCTCACTAAACAGATCGAATCAGGAGAAAAGAAAACCGAGGCTAATGATAAAAAGGTAGCAACCTACAACTCATAGGTTGATCAAATACTGGGGGCACCTCCGATTCTAAAGGGTTTAGATTTGAAGAAGTTCGTTCAGAAGCCTTTCCCACCAAGTGCGGCTCCGAAGCCCATTCCAAAGAAGTTCCACATGCTAGAAATTCCCAAGTACAATGAAACCACTGATCCCAATGAGCATGTCACTTCTTATACATACGCAATAAAAGGAAATGACTTAGAAGATGATGAAATTGAATATGTTCTGTTGAAGAAGTTTGCAGGAATTTATCGAAGGGGGAAATGATATGGTACCATAATTTGCTGCCCAATTCCATCGATTCCTTCACCATGCTTGCTGATTCGTTCGTATGCAACTAGGAAGTCGGACATCTTCAAAGTGAGACAAAAGGACAATGAAATGCTAAGGGAATTCGTATCTCGGTTCTAGATAGAATGCATGGACCTACCCCCGGTCACCGATGATTGGGTTGTCCAAGCCTTCAATCAAGGATTGAATTAGCGAAGTTCGATAGCATCACGACAACTAAAGCAGAATTTGATAGAATATCTAGTTGTAACCTGTGCCGATGTACATAATTGATACCAGTCAAAGATCAGGGTCGAGGATGATCAGTTAGGAGCCTCTTCCGGTTCCGTTTACGCAAATAGATCCGAAGGCAGAATTCCAAGAGACATCAACAGAGAGCCCCGATCGAACAGATATCGGTACCAACCATACAACGCAAATCATAGAAACAACGGGCCGGGACGTAATCCTATTCAGAATGATCGAGGACAAAACTCCTGAGTGGTCATTAGTAAGATGTCTTCGATAAACTTGTCAAGCCCAAAGAAGAACCACGATTGTCAGAATACTACTTCAGCATCGATGCGTCGAGGTATTGTATTAGCCATTGGACGAATCAAGGATACTAGGTGGCCCAGACCCCTACAGACCGATCCGACTCAAAATAACCCTAATCAAATATGCAAATACCATGGAACCCATAGTCACAAAATCGAAGACTATAGACATTTAAGGGAGGAAGTAGCTCGTTTATTCAACGAAGGTCATCTTCGAGAGTTCTTGAGTGACCGAGCTAAAAATCATTTCAGAGACAGGGATGCAAACAGGAAAAATGAATAAGAGGAACCACAACACGTGATTCATATGATCGTTGGTAGGGTTGATATTACTAAAGGCCCAATATTTAAATGTACCAAAGTAACAATCACAAGGGAGAAGCGTACCCAGGACTATTTACTAGAGGAAACCTTGTCTTTCAACAACGAGGATGCAGAGCGGATCAAACAACCTCACAACGACGCACTGGTAATATCTATCCTTATGAATAAAATTCAAGTTAAACGTGTGTTGGTTGATTTAGGTAGCTCGGCAACCATCATTCGATCGAGGGTCGTAGAACAACTCAGCCTCCAGTATCAAATCGCGCCTGTAGCTCGAGTACTCAACGGTTTCAACATGGCAAGTGAAACCACCAAAAGCGAAATCATTTTGCCGGTAAATAGTTCTAAGTAATTGAAGGTGATATGAGATATAACGCGCTGCTCGAAAGACCTCGAATTCATAATATGAGGGTAGTATCTTCGATGCTTCATCAAGTTTGAAATTTTCAACATTAGAAGGGATCAAAACGGTGTATGGCGAATAACTCACCGCCAAAGAGATGTTTGCAATTAACGAAGTAGTACCAGTATTGGAGCTTTCGTCAACAAAGGAATTGGAGTGATCACGCCCAACTATGCCTTATAAAAAGAATAAAGCGATCGCTGCAAATATATTTCGGTTAACAAGTCCGGAGTCGAATACCACAGAGAACTAAGGTGTAGCTACAACTATTCACTATCACCAAGAAGACAAGCTTGAATAATTCTTAACTTATAGATATTTAGATTTTTGTGTTTAACTAATTAACTAACAAATTAAAATAGTAAATTAACAACTAAAGATATTAAGGGTTAGAGAAAAGATTAAGGAGGTCAAGAGTTATGATTTCCCCTATTGTCGGAATCCTTTTCGCTATGTTTGCTATAAATTTTCCTAAGTCTTCTCTATCGAACATGAGCACTCTGACTGTCATAACTCTCTCCCGAGTAATTACAACAATATACTAGACATATTCTCCCGAATTACGCTAGCTAGCTTTTAAGTATAGTTCACTTAGATTGTACCCAAGGTTTCGTTATCCCTAATCCCACCTTTAAACCCTTCGTATTGATCCCTCATATATGTTAGGAGTGATGATGTTCAACAACAACCTAAATATACACTCTCTCCCGAATAATGCACACTAAATAGGTGTCACGCCCCAAAATCGAGGGGCGCGACCGGCGCTCGACCGGGCAGCCCCAGCCAAGCGGACCTGGGTGCCTTTCCTATTCCACGTGTTACCCCGCGTTTCCATTTCCCATTAACCAAGTGAAATAGCTATTTATAAATTTAAACACATTCTTACGAGATTTACATAGCATACATAGTTACTTAGCGTGGTTTACAAGTTATACTGCCCAAAATACATAAGTACATAACCCACATTTCCTGTCTACGGAGCCTCTAGGGATACAAAAGAGTGATACAATACTTGTCGGTAACAAGCCTCCGGCTATACCTTACACCAAAACCAAAACAAGACTCCGAAATAAAAAGCGGCATGAGCCACGCAAGGCCCCAGGAGGAAAAGGGCTCACCAATGCTTCTGGCGGAAGGTGAAGGGGAGCTACGGTCGGTGGACTGGAGTACCTGCTATGGATCCACCTACAATCATAACACGAATGTAGCGCCCCCGGCAAAAAGGGACGTCAGCACATTTGAATTGTACTGGTATGTATGAACAAACTTGCCCTAAGTAAACTCAAACCATACACAAGTAACAAGTAGTAATGGAACCAACAATCAAATACACATGAAAGAAAACCATCAAGCCAAACAAGTTACAATCTCTCCATTTCCCCTTCAACATTTTCACATCAATGATTTCACAACTTTCTCATATTTTCATTTCAATAGTGATTTCGATCACTTTTCCACCCTTATTACCTCGGCCACCCTTATCACCACAACCCACACCTTATTACTTAGTGTTGCGGCGTGCAACCCAATCCCACCGAACAATCACAATTCACAAACAACACAACAACAACAACAATTCACAAAGAACAACAACAACAATTCTCAAAGAATTTCTATAGCCATCAATACTATTTCCATCATATTCAACAACTCATATGCATTTTATGTCACCGCGATAATTGCTAATACAAGCCATATATGTTCTTACCACAGTTGTTCCAACTGCATCATTTACGATTTCCTTCCATCATTTGTTTCTCAACTCTTACCACATAACACATTCACAATCACACATTTAGTTTATTGCCAATTACGTACACCATTATATCGGGAGACTTAACCACGATCAATCAAATCATACCAATCACAAGAGTTCCACAAATAATCCACGTAGATATCACATACCAAATATTCGTACACTAAACAAAGTGACTTTACAAAGGTCAAAGTTAGCCATACATACCTTTTTTGATCTTTCCTTTAATTACTACGATATTCCGGAAATTCTAGCAACTTCAATCTATTTTGAGACATAACAAAATTTGAACACAAATTAGGAAGATATTCATAATTCTAGCTCATTTGAGAATTTTATCAATTACTAGTTGTGCATCTTGATTTCAAATCTCTTTTACAAGATTACCTTCATTTCCCAACCCAATCTTTACTTGTTTATATTCAACAATCTTCCCACAAACCTAATTTGTACATGCATGAATAATGAATACTCTCACATCCAAGAATCATCTTACTAATTACCCATTTCTAGTTAGATTTCAAAGTTGAAGAATTGGGGAAAAGAAATTCTTACCTCTTTGAAGCCTTAGCAACCCTTTGATGCGATTTCAAGGTGTGATTCAAGGAAGAGTAGTGAAATCTTTAGTTGTCCCCTTTCCTCTCTCTAGAATTGCTCTCCCTTCACTCTAGAATACCAGAAATTTCCTCAAAAATAAACCTCAATCGAGTTAAATGAAATGGGGTTCGGGTCCTAAAAACCCATTTTTTTGTACTGCCGCGCTGCGTGGGGTGCCGCGGGGCACGGGGAGTCTGTGTAAAATGTGTCTGGAAATGAAATTTTGGACCATACTGGAATTACTACTGGCGCGACGCGCCAGGCGCCGCATGGGGCGCCGCGATAGTGCAAATTTCTGCGCTGCTTTGGTAATTTGGTCATAACTTTGTGTAGGAATGTCCGAATGACGAACGGTTTGAAGAGTTGGAAACTAGACTCAAAAACCTTTTATTTGATAGGCTGTGAATCACATAAATCCTTATATAACTGGAGATATAATTTTCCAAAGTGAAGTCTTGTGCGCACTCATTTGCAACTTTCGTCTATTATGAATTTTTCTAACTTGGCTTAGACTTAGGCCTCTCCTTAGACCCCAATTCACTTCTAATATGACTTATACACTTATTAATATATCAAATTAATATCCATAATATCCTTAATCCTCATTTGTACGCAAGATAAAATATTTAGCCTACCTTGGCACCACGAAATCTTAAATTACTAAGCAAAATTTTCTGGGGCTTTACATTCTCCCCCGCTTAAGATCATTCGTCCTCGAATGAGGATCAAGTTTCATTCATTATTCATCCTTATGTAACTTCTGCTTTTCACATTATGAAATATATCATCAGCCCCGAATTTGGCTAACTCCTTAAAGTTTCGAAAATTTCGCTAGAGTTTCCTTTGTAACTAGGACTATCCACCTGTCAGAGGGCCCCAGATACATATCCTAACAACATATACATGTTCTATAGACATAACATAACTTGTTCAACACCAACCATGGCCGCATAGGCAACATACATAATCAAAATGGAATAGTTTAACATAGATCAAATCAAAAGATAAGAGTTTATAGGAACCAAATGCATGAAAGCTATTATATAACTATTCAAACAAATGTGGGTACTTCTTTCTCATTTCTTCCTCGGCTTCCCAAGTGGCTTCCTCAACTTGCTGGTTCCGCCATAATACTTTCACGGATGCAATTTCCTTATTTCTCAATTTCCGGACTTGCCCATCAAGAATGGCAACTGGAATTTCTTCATAAGATAGTTCTTCATCAAACTCAATAGCTTCAACTGGCACCATAACGGACGGATCTCCCACTACCTTCTTCAACATAGACACATGGAAGTCCGGAGGTACCAACGACATCTTGGGTGGCAACTCGAGCTTGTATGCCACCTGACCGATCCTCTGAATGATTCTATACGATCCGACATACCTCGGACTTAATTTCCCTTTCTTTCTGAATCTCATGATGCCCTTCATGGGGGAAACCTTCAAAAATACCCAATCATCTTCTTTGAACTCCAAATCTCTACGACGAATGTCCAAATAAGACTTTTGGCGACTCTGAGCAGTTTTCAACCTCTCTTTAATAATCCTGACTTTCTCCATGGCCTGATATACGAGGTCCGGCCCTATCAATTCTGCGTCTCCAACCTCAAACCATCCAATGGGAGACCTGCATCTCCTACCATATAGTGCCTCGAATGGTGCCATCTGGATACTAGCATGGAAGCTGTTGTTGTAAGCAAATTCTATGAGTGGCAAATGGTCATCCCAACTACCCTTGAAATCAATAGTACAAGCACGCAATATGTCTTCATGCGTTTGAATAGTCCGCTCTGCTTGCCCATCGATTTGTGGATGAAAAGATGTGCTAAGGTTTACCTGCGTACCCAAACCTTGCTGAAATTTCTTCCAAAAGTTGGTCGTGAACTGAGCCCCTCGATCTGAAATGATTGAGACTGGAGTGCCATGCAACCTGACTATTTCTTTGATATACAACTGGCATACTGTTCCACTGTGTCAGTAGATTTAACTGGCAAGAAGTGCGCTGATTTTGTGAGTCGGTCAACGATCACCCAAATTGCGTCGAACCTGCGTGGAGTGCGCGACAGCCCTACTACAAAATCCATATTGATCATCTCCCATTTCCACAATGGAATTTCTATGCTTTGAGTCAATCTACCGGGCCTTTGATGTTCGGCCTTCACTTGTTGACAATTTGGACATTTTGCTACAAAATCCGCCACATCCCTCTTCATGTTGTTCCACCAATAAATTTACTTGAGATCATGATACATTTTTGTAGAACCGGGGTGCACGGAATACCTGGATGTGTGAGCTTCTGCCATGATACTTTCCCGAAGACCATCGATATCAGGAACACGTAAGCGGTCTTGGTACCGTAGAGTACCATGATTCATGCCAAAGGAAAAGGCTGTGGTATTATGTTTGTGAATCCCCTCTTTCAATTGTGCTAACAATGGATCGTTGAATTGATTTTACTTCACCTCCACTACAAGCGATGATTCGACCCTATTCTGTAGAATTACCCCTCCTTCACTAGAGTCCGCAAGGCGAACTCCCAAACTGGCCAATTGGTAAACCTCCCTGGCTAACGGCCTCTGATATGCCCCCAAATGAGCCAAACTCCCTATAGATTTTCGACTAAGTGCATCTTCCACAACATTAGCCTTTCCCAGGTGATAGAGAATCTCAATATCATAGTCCTTGTGTAACCCGAGCCATCCTCTCTGTCTTAGATTCAACTCCTTTTGTTTAAAAAAAATATATTGAAGGCTCTTGTAGTTCATAAATACATCAACGTGGACCCCATATAACATAATGTCGCCGAATCTTTATACAAAACTACCGCCGCAAGTTCTAAGTCATGTGTCGAATAGTTCCTTTCATGATTCTTGGGTTGCCTTGAAGCATAAGCGATCACCTGGCCATGTTGCATCAATAATGGACCATCTATGTCACATTTCTCTTACATATGACCTCCTAGGATTTAAGTTCTTCAATAATTTTCTTGATATGGTTACAATCTTATGTGAGTACTTGCAACTAACTCTTCCAAATTCTCAACAAAAGACATTACCGAATGAGTTTTCTTATAGAACCCTCTATTTCAAAGGAATAACATCTTCTAGCCTACGCACACACCTTAATATCATAAACATGCACGACATTGCATCAAATCTAGTGTAACATTGTGCTCAGACCTTTCCCGATCATCCTCTTTCCTCCTTGTGTGCTTATAGGATTTAAGAAGCCACTCCACTTTCCCTTGTGAACATTCTCATGATCTCTCTTTACTGTTCAACACTTCCCAAAACACATATCAACACCCTTCATACATATCCAATTCAGAAAGCGCCACTAGCCTGAACAATATGCTGGTACCATCTTTTCTTTCTAACTGGAATACTCATTCCCATTCTATTTTGCTCACAGTGCATAATTGATAGCCTTATTGTGCCCTGCACTTGTCTACCTCCCGTGAACTTGTAATATCATTGTGGCTGGTTTAGTGAGTTTATCATACCACAACTTCACCTCCAGTAGTCTCACTTTCCATTGTATGTAGACATGAACTGTCTCTAGATCCTTTAGTTGATATTCGGTGTCACCCAAGTCAGGTGCATTATGGTTAGTCCTTTATAGATTTTATTAACACTTATGCTCTAAGCGTGTCCACCATTCTAATACAAGATATTTTGTGATAACCATCACCATCTCAATTTATAGGTTTCCTCCCCATTTATTCTCGCCTCATTCTTCCTAGTTAAGGAATAGCTACGCATTCCTCCATATGTTACGTGGTCCTTTCGCCTGAGTTAGGAATTCATCTTGCTCGTCTCTCAACACTTATTGGGACACCCGTGGGAAAGTATTTTAATCCGTGTATCATTTATCACTTACTTTCTTGTAAGATCTTTAAGAGGCTCTCCATTAAGTTCAAATGAACTATTGGGTTCTCGTAGTATCACATTTAGTTTTCCCACTCGTATGCCTTTCTTAACGTCTTAGAACTTTGGTTAAATCGCAAATCTATGATTAACCCATTCTAAAAACTCGCAACCTTCCATATTTGGCCTATAGTGCTTCCTTAGGTTCCATTGTTCCTAATCCTCTAACAAATATAAAATCCCTTTACAAACATATTCTTAGTTTCTAGGACCGTTGACCTTATCATTCACATTGCCATGTATGAAGAATTTACCTTCCTTAACCTTCCTTAACCTTCCATTTTTTTGGGTACTAGTGGTCTATCATTACCATATCCTTTCAGATAATCACGTTATCCATTATCACGTTTCTAGACTACGCATGTCTTCAACAAAATATTCAAACATCATAGCTACATGGTCTTACTCTTGTTTCATTGTATTTAAGTGGCCTTACTATGGCCCTTCCTCCCCCACTTAGGGCGAATGCCCCGGATTTTGACACAAGTCTTGAATTTAGCAACTTCATGGACATATGTTTCATTTCTCTATCCCTCACATATATGTTCGAGTATTAGGGAGATTGAAGTCGCAATGGTATTAACCTTATAAGTCCTTTGCTCTTATTCAGCCACACGAGCTTGGGATTCCAATTCCTCATACCAATATCCTTTAGGAGTGTAACAAAACTTCAAACACTTATGGGGTTCTTATAACATTCGTAGCATAAGGGTCTTCTCACTATGGGTTCAATTGACTCTCATTTCATAACTTCTTATCTCCTATGAGAGACTTGCACTCTCATCATCAATCTCTTTTTCATGTCTCCCATATATCACGTGCTTATATAGCCAGTTTTCTTTTACACCTTAGGGTCATTTACATACTTCTCACACTACTCACATGTGCTATTCAAGCTTATATAGAACTTATCAATTCAATGTTTCTTTGGAGGTTACAATTATTTTTAACACTTTCTCGAATAAAGTATGCTTCTGGTATTATGTACGTACCTCACATATTTGTACCATTCGTTCAACATAACACGTATGCCATCTCCTTAATATTCAGGCCTTTGCCCACAGGTCATTCCGTATGACAACATTACTTGAAACAGACGAAAGAGCGTCTAAACTTACCTTGAATCTCAATACATGAGTTATAAGACAATCTTAGAGTAAAGCTTTATCGCACGATCTGGAGTGTTGAAGAAGGGTAACATTCCTAAATGTCCATGTAGCCTCCAACTTATAGATGTGGTCGACAACAAATCGATAAGAAGGACTCTACTAGACACGGCTTCGAGACATCCTAGGATACTTTAAAACTTTAGGCTCTGATACCAAGTTTGTCACGCCCCAAAACCGAGGGGCGCGACCGGCACTCGACCGGGAAACCCCAGCTAAGCGGACCTAGGTGCCTTTCCTATTCCACGTGTTACCCCGCGTTTCCATTTCCCATTAACCAAGTGAAATAGCCATTTATAAATTTAAACACATTCCTACAAGATTTACATAGCATACATAGTTACTTAGCGTGGTTTACAAGTTATACTGCCCAAAATACATAAGTACATAACCCACATTTCCTGTCTACGGAGCCTCTAGGGATACAAAAGAGTGATACAATACTTGCCGGTAACAAGGATCCAGCTATACCTTACACCAAAATCAAAACAAGACTCCGAAATAAAAAGAGGCATAAGCCACGCAAGGCCCCGGGAGGAAAAGGGATCACCAATGCTTCTGGCGGAAGGTGAAGGGGAGCTACGATCGGTGGACTGGAGTACCTGCTATGGATCCACCTACAATCATAACACGAATGTAGCGCCCCCGGCAAAAAGGGACGTCAGCACATTTGAATTGTACTGGTATGTATGAACAAACTTGCCCTAAGTAAACTCAAACCATACACAAGTAACAAGTAGTAATGGAACCAACAATCAAATACACATGAAAGAAAACCATCAAGCCAAACAAGTTACAATCTCTCCATTTCCCCTTCAACATTTTCACATCAATGATTTCACAACTTTCTCATATTTTCATTTCAATAGTGATTTCGATCACTTTTCCACCCTTATTACCTTGGCCACCCTTATTACCTCGGCCACCCTTATCACCACAACACACACCTTATTACTTCGTGTTGCGGCGTGCAACCTTATCCCACCGAACAATCACAATTCACAAATAACACAACAACAACAACAACAATTCACAAAGAATAACAACAACAACAATTCTCAAAGAATTTCTATAGCCATCAATACTATTTCCATCATATTCAACAACTCATATGCATTTTATGTCACCGCGATAATTGCCAATACAAGCCATATATGTTCTTACCACAGTTGTTCCAACTGCATCATTTACGATTTCCTTCCATCATTTGTTTCTTAACTCTTACCACATAACACATTCACAATCACACATTTGGCTTATTGCCAATTACGTACACCATTATATCGGGAGACTTAATCACGATCAATCAAATCATACCAATCACAAGAATTCCACAAATAATCCACGTAGATATCACATAACAAATATTCGTACACCAAACAAAGTGACATTACAAAGGTCAAAGTTAGCCATACATACCTTTCTTGATCTTTCCTTTAATTACTACGATATTCCGGAAATTCTAGCAACTTCAATCTATTTTGAGACATAACAAAATTTGAACACAAATTAGGAAAATATTCATAATTCTAGCTCATTTGAGAATTTTATCAATTACTAGTTGTGCATCTTGATTTCAAATCTCTTTTACAAGATTCCCTTCATTTCCCAACCCAAACTTTACTTGTTTATATTCAACAATCTTCCCACAAACCTAATTTGTACATGCATGAATAATGAATACTCTCACATCCAAGAATCATCTTACTAATTACCCATTTCTAGTTAGATTTCAAAGTTGAAGAATTGGGGAAAAGAAATTCTTACCTCTTTGAAGCCTTAGCAACCCTTTGATACGATTTCAAGGTGTGATTCAAGGAAGAGTAGTGAAATCTTTAGTTGTCCCCTTTCCTCTCTCTAGAATTTCTCTCCATTCACTCTAGAATACCAGAAATTTCCCCAAAAATAAACCTCAATCGAGTTAAATGAAATGGGGTTCGGGTCCTAAAAACCCATTTTTTTGTACTGCCGCGCTGCGTGGGGCGCCGCGGAGCACGGGGAGTCTGTGCAAAATATCGAAGAGAAGTTGGGATCCAAGCTTAGCTTGTATATGGCCACTTCCATTGGGATACCTGTCATATCTGCATGTGACCATTCAAAACAATTGGAATTGTATTTAAGAAATTCAATAAATCCAGATCTGAGCTCGGGGTGCAGTCCTGTCCACAAATGGAATATCCTTTCTAATAACTCTTCAAACAATGCAACTTTCTCGAGTTATTCCGCGGTGAATCTTGTTGCATCCGTCTCTTCTGGTACCTGGAAATACCTTGGCACCTGATAAGATTCGGACGCATCTACCCCCGGTCTAGCTTCATTCGATTTAGGAGCGGGTGCCGGTTCCTGTAGTTTCTATTTCGTGTGCTCCTTCCCTTTTCTACTGGAGATCGAAATCGCGTTCATCTCCCTTGCCACCAGTTGGTCTCCCCTTATCTATTTAATTCCTTGGGGCACTGGAAATTTTAGCAACTAGTGATACGTTTGATAATAGGCTAAATCTAGGTAATTTGGCGATTGTTTATGCTTCCACTTGATTATATTCCAATATCATAATATGGTTAATTGATGAAAAATAGGCTCTAATTGTGAATTGTATACATTTCAGGTTGAGGAGCCTATGTGATGCCTTAAAAGTGTGATTGGAACCATTTTGGAGCAAGAAAGACTCCTCGGAGCTGAGTACGCTTGAAAACGAGGAAAAGAAACGATGAAACAGAAAACTAGACATGCGCGCCCACGCTACTTTTAGCGCGTCCAAGACAGAATCCTCAACCAACTAGCGCGTCCAGGTGCGCGATTGCGCTAGTCCAAATTTCGGGAAGAATTATTTAGGGGCAAAATTGGAAATTTGGAGGAAAACCTATATAAAGTCAAGCTCGCCCAAGGAAGTTTTTGAGAGTCTAGTGCAAGAAATAGAGAGGCAAGAGGCAAAGAGGAGATTTTTGACCATCAAGTTCTTCTTTTCTTCTCTTGGTTTTTGCTATTTGGGATGAAATTGAACCTATTTGTGATGGACACTAGTATGAGTAGCTAAAACCCATTGTTCTAGGGTCATGGGTGAAACATGAATGTTGTTGTTTGATGTTTAATTTGACAAAGTTGGTTTATCATCTTGGGTTGTTTATTTTGCTTTTAATTATTTTGCTGAGTAGCTAACAGTGAAATACTATCTACAAATCTTTAGTTGAACTCGAAAGTGGGAACTTTAGATTGCATATAAAATTAAATAGAGCAAGTTCTTGAACCCGAGCCTCGGGGAACGGATTAACAATTGGGATAGACATATACTCAATTGCCTTGCTTGGTTGAAATACAGGAATTGTAAATGCATTATTGTTAATCTTAATTCCAGAGACATATAGGCATTGAGTTAACTTGAATAGGCGAGTAAGGACTCGACAGATTCTTATGAGTAACATTAACCCTGTCAATCAACACTTCAGGTAAATCGATTAGTCATTTTAAGCTAAAAACATAACACGATTGTTAATTAGCCAGTGACCCTGGAATATCCTCTCCCACTGTTTGTTACTCGAAATTGTTATTTGTTTGGTTAATTGCTCTAGTTAGATTATTGCTTGGTAATTAGGTAGTAAAACAATTACATCTCTATTTTGTGAAAAAAACCTCTTGAATAGACAAATTAATTGAGTTTGAATTAGTCAACAGTTAATCATAAGTCTTCGTGGGAACGATACTCTACTCACTACTCTATTATTTGACGATCACGTGCACTTGCGTGAGTGTTTTTGGTCGCAACACGTTTTTGGCGCCGTGGTCGGGGACTTAGAAATTAGCTACTTGACTGAGTTGAGCTTTTATTATTTATTTATTCAAGTTTTAATTTTCAGTTCACTTTGTTTGTGCCAATACAGGTTTTCTTTTCTTGAATGCGAAGAAGTAGAAGCGCAAACAATCTCCTTCCTCTTGATCCCGAAATTGAATGAACACTTCACAGATTGAGGAGGGAGGTGGATGTTAGAACTAGAATTGAAATAGAGTTGGACATCGTAGTTCAACCACAGCCAATTGAGATAGCAGGTAATGAGGAACGCGCGGTGATCGAAGCCGCAAGGCCCAGTCTGGCTAATATGACTCAGGCTATTGTGAAGCCTGATATCAGTGGGCACTTTGAGCTAAAACAATACATGGTGCAACTGATCCAGTCCACAGGGCTATTTGTGGGCTTACCTCATGAAGACCCGTAGAGGCACATTCAGAATTTCTTGGAAATTACAGATACTTACAATTATTCGAATGTTTCCAAGGACTATGTCAGGCTGACACTTTTCCCCTTTTCACTGATTGGGGAAGCTAAGGAGTGGTTGAATAAGGAGCCAGCTAATTCAATCCGCACCTGGGATGATCTGGCAAGGCTATTCTTAATCAAGTTTTTCCCCACTAAGAAAACAAAGGTATTGAGGAGTCAAATTCTTGGGTTCGAACAACGAGCTGGCGAGACACTTCGTCAAGCATGGGAAAGGTACAAGAAGATGCTCAGAGACTGTCCTCATCATTCCCAGACGGATGAGGTATTGGGTCATACTTTTGTAGATGGGTTAGATGATGCTTCAAAAATGAATCTTGATTCAGCTTGTGGGGGTAGTTGCATGGCCAGTCCGTACAGTGAAATCCAAATCTTGCTGAATAACTTCACTGCTAATGATAATAACTGGCAAGGTGAGGGTGATTCACGAAAGGCATTTAAGCAAAAATCAGTTGGGTTACTTGAGCTCGACAACGTGTCAGCCATGAGAGCCGATATTGCAAACTTGGCCAATCAGATGACTAGGATGACAATGCAGCAGCCACAGACAATGCAACATGTACAACAAATGACAATTTGCTGCGAACTCTATGGCGACAGTCATATGAGTGATATGTGCCCCACGAATCCGGAATCCATCTATTATGTGGGACAACAGAACAGAGGTCCACCGAATCAGCATGCACAATACAGGAATTCTTACAATCCAAATTGGAGGAATCATCCCAACTGGAAATCAGCAGAATCAGAATCAGCATAGACCCCAAGGGAGTTTCAATCAACCTCAGAGATCACCCCAACAAATGGAAGAAAGTACCAATGATTTGCTAAATAAGTTGTTGATTGACAATCAACAACTCAGGACCGACTTCAGAAATCTTGAAAGGCAAATGGGGCAGTTAGCAACAAATCAAAACACTAGACCTACAGGCGCTCTCCCCAGTGATACAGAAAAGAACCCTCAAGTGAATGCAGTTATACTTAGAAACGGGAGGGAGCTAGAGGAAGTTCCAAAGAAAAAGAGAGACAAGCCCATACCTGAGGGAGAGTTGATACCTAAAGTGACTCACGAGCCAAAGAATGACGCTGAAATTCTAGAGCCAGTGGAGGCCCCAAGGCCACCACCACCTTTCCCCCAGAGATTGCAGAAAAAGAATGATGATCGCATGTTCACAAAATTTCTCTCTATGTTGAGCCAAGTTCAATTGAATATCCCACTTGTTGATGTGCTTCGTGAAATTCCAAAGTATGCTAAGTACATAAAAGATATAGTGGCTCACAAGAGAAGATTAACTGAATTTTAGACAGTGGCACTTACTGAGGATTGCACTTCAAGGGTCCAAAATAAGCTCCCTCAAAAGCTTAAGGATCCTGGAAGCTTCACGATTCCTGTACGCATTGGTAATATTGATGTGGGTTGTGCTATTTGCAATTTGGGGGCGAGCATAAATCTGATGCCCCTGTCTTTGTTCAAGCAATTGGGCCCGGGAGCTCCAAGGCCCACTACTGTGATGTTGTAGCTGGCTGATAGATCGATAGCACATCCTGAAGGGGTGATTGAAGATGTGTTGCTGCAGATTGGGAAGTTCATATTCCCTGTTGATTTCATTATCCTCGATTATGAGGCTGATGAACTAGTTCCAATCATATTGGGGCGACCTATCTTAGCTACTAGTGATGCAATTATCAAAGTGAGAGATGGAAAAATGATTTTGAGGGTAGATGATGAGGAAGCAGTTTTTAATGTCTACAAAGCAATCCAACTTCCCCACCACTATGAGGAGCTCTTAATGATATCTGTTGTTGAGGCTGATGAGCAAATTCAATCTTCGAGTGTATAGATATACAATTCTCTGGAGAAAGCACTTAAGTTGCTTGATAGCCTGGGGGCTGATGAGGAGGTTGAGGAGATGATGCACATCCTTGATACATCTTGTGTGTACATGCAAGGGATACACCCCTTTGAGCCTTTGAATAGGCCAGAGGGACCTCCTCCAAAGCCATTAATTGAGGAAGAACCAAAATTGGAGCTTAAACCTCTCCCACCTCACCTTCAATATGCTTATTTGGGTGACTTTGACACTTTACCTATTATTTTTTCTTCTGACTTGTCTAAACTATAGGAAGAAAAGCTGTTGAGAGTGCTACGTGAGCACAAGCGAGCACTTGGGTGGACGATGTCTGACATTAAGGTCATTAGCACAGCCTTTTGCATGCACAAAATCCTCATGGAGGACGGACACAAGCCCAGTGTAGAGCAACAATGCCGACTCAATCCAATCATGAAAGAGGTGGTAAGAAAAGAAGTAATTAAGTGGCTTGATGCAGATATTGTATTTCCTATCTCAAACAGCAAATAGGTAAGCCTCGTCCAATTTGTACCCAAGAAAGGGGGGATGACTGTAGTAGTTAATGAGAATAATGATTTAATCCCTACAAGAACTGTCACCGGGTGGAGAATTTGTATTGACTATAGAAAATTGAACAATGCCACCCGTAAGGACCATTTTCCCCTCCCCTTTATTGACCAAATGCTTGATAGATTAGCTGGACAGGAGTACTACTGCTTCTTAGATGGTTACTCGGGGTATAATTAGATTGCTATAGCCCCAGAGGACCAAGAGAAGACCACTTTTACGTGTCCTTATGGCATGCATGCGTTCAAGAGAATGCCCTTTGGTCTTTGTAATGCACCTGCGACTTTTCAAAGGTGTATGATGGCCATTTTTACTGACATGGTGGAGAGGTTTGTGGAAGTGTTCATGGGAGATTTTTCTGTGTTTGGATGTTCTTTTGATAACTGCTTGATGAACCTTGATAAAGTACTTGCTAGGTGTGAAGAAACTAACTTGGTGCTAAACTGGGAAAAGTGCCATTTTATGGTACGTGAAGGTATAGTTTTGAGGCACAAGGTGTCCAAAGATGGTTTGCAGGTGGACAAGGCAAAGGTGGAAGCGATTGAAAAATTGCCTCCACCGATATCTGTCAAAGGCATTCGCAGTTTCTTGGGCCATGCAGGTTTTTATCGTCGTTTCATTAAAGATTTCACGAAAATTTCCTCTCCCTTGTGCAGGTTGCTTGAGAAAGATGTCGCCTTCAAATTTGATGATACCTGTCTGAAGGCATTCGAGGAGCTGAAGGGAAGGTTGGTGACTGCACCAATCATAATTGCTCCGGATTGGGAGTAGCCATTTGAGTTGATGTGCAATGCGAGCGACTTGGCTGTTGGTGTTGTCTTGGGGTAAAGGATAAATAAAAACTTCCACTCCATCTACTATGCGAGCAAAACTCTGAATCCAGCTCAGATGAACTACAAAGTCACTGAAAAAGAGTTGTTTGCAGTGGTGTGGGCGTTTGACAAGTTCAGGTCATATTTTGTGGGGACCAAAGTCATCGTCTACACAGATCATTCAGCTATCAAATACCTGTTTGAGAAGAAGGACGCCAAGCCGAGACTAATTCGGTGGGTCCTACTCTTGAAGGAGTTTGATTTAGAGATCCGAGATCGCAAAGGAACAGAGAATCGAGTGGCTGATCACTTGTTCTGATTAAAAAATCGGAATCATGTAGCTGAAGGGGATGCAATTAAAGAAACATTCCCTGATGAGCAGTTATTGGCAATCACCTCAAGCACAACCCCGTGGTATGCAAATTATGTGAACTTTATTGCAAGTGGGGTGACACCACCAGAATTGACACCCGATAATAGAAGAAGGTTCCTGCAAGATATGAGGCTTTACATGTGGGATGAGCCATTCTTATATAGGCTCTGTGCAGATCAGTTGGTGTGGAGATGTGTTCTTGAGGAGGAGATGAATGCCATACTTCATAGTTGTCACGCCTCGCCATACAGAGGTCATCATGGTGGAGACACGACCGCCCAGAAAGTGCTACAATCAAGTTTCTATTGGCCAAAATTGTTTAGGGATGCACACGCATTTGTTAAAATGTGTGACAGGTGCCAAAGAACCGGAACGATCACAAAGAAGTACAAGATGCCACTGCAAAATATTCTGGTAGTGGAGCTTTTTGATGTGTGGGGAATTGACTTCATGGGACCGTTTCCGTACTCCAATAGTCATAGGTACATCTTGGTAGCAGTAGATTATGTGTCTAAGTGGGTGGAGGCCATTTCTCTTCCCACTAATGATGCAAAGGTGGTGGTAAGCTTTGTTAAGAAGCACATCTTCATACGTTTTGGAACTCCCAGAGTGTTGATCAGTGATGGAGGAATGCATTTCTACAACAAACTGCTGAATAATGTTCTTGCAAAGTACGGAGTCAAGCACAAAGTTTCCACTGCCTATCACCCCCAGACGAGTGGTCAAGTGGAAGTATCAAACAGAGAGGTGAAGCGGATTCTTGAGAAAACAGTGAGTGCAAATAGAAAAGACTGGGCAGAGAAGTTAGATGACGCATTGTGGGCATATCGAACTACATACAAAACTCCCATAGGTGCTTTTCCGTACAAGTTAGTTTATGGGAAGGCATGTCACTTGCCCGTCGAACTTGAACACAAGGCCTATTGGGCAATTAAAAAGCTGAATATGGATGGGGACTTGGCTGGCGAGAAGAGGTTGCTGCAACTCAACGAGCTTGATGAGTTTCGTTTGCACGCATATGAGAATGCCAAATTGTATAAAGAGAAGACTAAGAGGTGGCATGACAAGCACATTCAACATCGAGAGTTCGAGCCAGGGCGAGAAGTTATTTTGTTCAATTCGAGGTTGAAGCTTTTTCCCGGAAAGCTTAAATCTCGTTGGTCAGGCCCTTTTGTTATGGTAAGTGTGAAGCCTCATGGAGTTGTGGAATTGAGGGATATGAGTTCAACTAGTACTTTCTTGGTGAATGGTCAAAGGATAAAACATTACTGGGGTGGTGACTTTGCACGTCACAAGACCTCGGTGGACTTGACGGATGCTTGAGAACGTGTTGAGTCATGCCGCGACGTTAAATCAGGCGCTAGATGGGAGGCAACCCATTGAATTATTGTAACCATCGTAATACTGTATTTTGTCCCGGGCCCGGGCCTTAGTGGGCCTAACGGGCCGGGCCTCGCGGTCCCGGGCTTCGTGGTCCCGGGCTCTGGCGGTCCCGGGCCTGGCGGTCCCGGTCTTCGTGGGCCTAATGGGTGGAACCGGCCCGTGACGGGCCTAAGCCCACATGGTCCTGTGCTTAACGGGCCGGGCTCGTGGGCTTCGCGGGCCTAGCGGTTTTTTTTTTTAAAGACAATTTCTTGTAGTATCATGGCTATATTAAAAATATATATGTAGTATATATGTATATCTAATTATTAAAGTGCTTGACGAAAAAGAAAATAACAAAACAATAGTAAAACACTAAATTGTCATGCATAAATATCACTTCTTGAAGTATATTATATTGTAACTTATGTATATATATTCTCTTATATATTTTCTTTTAGTATATGTATTGTATCTTATGTATATATATTCGCATAATAATATATTTTCTTGTAGTATATATATTGTATCTTATGTATATATGTTCGCATAATATATTTTCTTGTAGTATATATATTGTATATTATGTATATATTGTAGCATAATATATTTTCTTTTAGTATATTATATTGTATCTTATGTATATATATTCTCTTATATATTTTCTTATAGTATATATATTGTATCTTATGTATATATATTCGCATAATATATTTTCTTGTAGTATATATATTGTATATTATGTATATATTGTAGCATAATATATTTTCTTGTAGTATATTATATTGTATCTTATGTATATATATTCTCTTATATATTTTCTTGTAGTATATATATTGTATCTTATGTATATATATTCTCTTATATATTTTCTTGTAGTATATATATTGTATCTTATGTATATATATTCGCATAATATATTTTCTTTTAGTATATATATTGTATATTATGTATATATATTCGCATAATATATTGTCTTGTAGTATATATATTGTATATTATGTATATATTTTCGCATAATATATTTTCTTGTAGTATATTATATTGTATCTTATGTATATATATTCTCTTATATATTTTCTTGTAGTATATATATTGTATATTATGTATATATTGTAGCTTATAAATAATTCTAAGTATAGACAAAGAAATATTGCGAAAAGAAGCTCATGGGTAGAAGCAATAAATTTTATTACCAAAAAATGACATATATTTCTTAGTCATCCTTCCCCCAATGGAGTGAGCACAACAAGGTGCTAATACCACCATTAGAAGGAAAAAAACTAAGGAAGATGTGCCAAAATACAAGTTACATATTATTCTATGTATTATCTCTAACAAACCTCATAAATCCTTCAAGGTTCGGAGGAGGTTGCGTTGGTGGTGGTGGAAAAGAAGCTTGTTCATCACCACTTCCGGGCGAAGCCGAATCCTCCGCAAGTTCCGCTATCATTTCTTCATAAGCTTCATCTATCGCCGGTTGTGCTTCTGCAATTCCAAAGTTTCTTCTTTCCGAGCGGATCCAATCTCTAAACAATACTGATTTTTCCAAGCTATCCCTCATAGACGCTCTATGATCACCTATTTGCAGTCTTGCTTGACTGAAAGCGCTCTCTGATGCAACAGTTGAAGCTTGAATTGATAAAATATCCCGAGCCATCCTTGCAAGAACAGGAAAATGTTTTTCCCTTGCCTTCCACCATTCCAAAAGATCAAAAGAGCCGTCTGGATTCTCCTTTTCAAGTCCCTGAGATAAATAAACTTGAAGCTCATTTAGATGTGAAGTTTCATCATAATTTTCACCTTGAGACCCCCTGAACTCCGTCCAAGATTTAAGAGCTTTTAAGCCCGCAACTCTTTTAGAGGATTGTGAGCTAGACGAAGTAGGGGTTGGAATAGTTGGCCTAGCATGCTCTAAGGCAAGTTGATAAGCATTATAAACTGTTTGAGCGTTAATCTTAATTGAAGCTTTTGCATCTGCAAGTGTCGCAATTTCCTCATTTGAAAGATCTAAAGCCTTATAAATATTTGAATACCAAAAATGAGGACCTCCCAATTTCATTGTAGGATTTAGCATTGCAGCAAGACCATAAATAGGAGGGATAGGAAAAAAATATTTTTTAAAATTTTGTTTCATTTCATTTATAGCAAGTTCATAAATATCCCCACCCTCACTAAATTCAACAAACAAATCAGATAGTGCTGCAATATAAACTAAACAATTTGAAATAGTATGATAATATTGCCCAGAAAATGCATTTGTTGCAATTTGAAAATGTTCTAAAAAATCTAAAAGAATTTTAACATTAGTCCAATCTTGAGTGGTAAGCATTTCATCATCATCTTCACCACCTACCCGAGAATTAAACGTTGCATTAATTGGGTTTCTATATTCATATGCTACTACTAAACTTTCGTACATACAATTCCATCTAGTCGGGCAAGGTTTAGGAACCTTTCTTTCTCTAAGGCCATATTCATCACATTTTTTGGTAGTGTTAATTTTTTGATCATCGTGCCACGACGTTACCATCGTGCCACGACGTTAAATAAGGCGCTGGTTGGGAGGCAACCCAACGATATTAGTAGTGTTAATTTTGTGTTTTAGGACGAGCTAACCAATGCAGGTGACAAAGGGTAGGTGCTAAGGCAAATGAATGAGGTAAGAACAGGTGAAAAGTTGAAGAAACAAATCGCCCATATGCGCGCCCGTCTCTTCTTTAGACTAAATAACCCCCTCCCCATCTCTTCTTACCCCTTCAAACAAACCCCCCCCCCTTTCATCTACCCCCCGTCAAACACACACAAAATCAAAATGCTCTTCCCCCATTCTTCAAATTGAACCCCACCAACAAAAAAAATCCATGCCCCAAATCCCTTCCCCCATCTCACGACTCCTTCCCCCCGAGTTCACTAGCATATTCCCCATTCTCCTTCCCGTTTTGCAGGCATCATGACTCCATCTAGGAAACGACGTGCCACAGGAGCCTCGCGAGCAGCCAGGCTGGTTCATCTAGGTCACGAGGGGCTGCACCTGCACGCTCCTTTGATAGTTCCAAATTTGTTTCGGCCAATACTCAGGCCTGCTTTGCGGAAAAGGCTCGTAAAAAGCCAATTCTGAAGAGAGGTATTAACGTCAGACAGCTCCAGAGACACTGTCCTCACATGTACGAGGAGTTGGTGAGGCGAGGGTTTCACACATTCATCAATGAGCCTGGTGAGGGCAATACAATGGTTGTGCGGGAATTTTATATGAATGTGCCAGAGCATGATAATGGAGTAGTCACGGTGCACCGAAGGGCAGAGAATGCTTCTGTTGAGGTGATACGGACGGCCTACCAGCTGCCTCCACCTCCAGCTGTTTATGATGACTTCTATGAATACGGCCGCAACCCAACGAACGAAAAATGGGCGCGATTCTTTGAGACTATTTGTGCACCCGGGAAAGAAGTGGTCTGGATGGACTATGAGGAGAAGTTTCACTCCTCAGCACTCACCTTTGAAGGGAAGTGCTGGTTGTACCTCATAAACAACCGCTTGATTCCGTCTTACAATACTACAGAGGTCAATGGGCCCCGCGCTGCGTTGATTTGGTGCTTTGTAAATGGTCACGACTTCGACGTGGCCAAAGTGATGCATGACGAGATATTCGTACGCATCCAAGTCAAAAGATATGGGTCCTTTTTTCCTTCTTTAGTTACTCAACTATGTAGGGATGCTCAGGTGCCCGAAAATCTAGATGTGGATGGGTTGGTAAAAAGGGAAGGCCAATTCCGCGCTGATAAGGTGACCACAGGCAAGGAGCCAGAAGTAGTAGAAGAGGGGACGAGAGGCAGCCAGTCTGCGAGTAGTAGCTTTGATGATTCTCATGACGGAGAGTATGCTAAGGTGCACATGGGGACAACACCGCAGGCTCAGGAACAAAATATGGCAGCAATAGGACCATCTAGGATGGCAACATCTTTAAGAGCTGCCCAGGTGTCCCGTTTTACTGCGATGGAGGCGGAGATGGCTGGTTTGCACACCTCCATGACTGATTTCGGCACTCGAGTAGACACGGTAGCTGACCGACATGTCAAGTCGGAAAAGAAATTCATAGGCTGGCTGCGAGCTCTGGGGCGTGCGTGCAACGTAAACCCGGAAACCGTCTCCGACCAGGAGTGAACCTTCAGGGAAGTTCCTTTACCTCACTGCTCTTTCAAATTTTAAGCCATGGGGACATGTCTTCATTTTTAAGTGTAGGGTGGGGATTTCTTCAGTGTATGTTGTATGTAGTTGTATCGATTGACTGTTTGTTTTGTTTTGTTTCATTTTGACTTGATAGTTTTGATGATGATTGAGTAGGAGTCGTTTGTTTAATTTAGATAAATGGCTCGTCCCGACGATGGATCCCTTTCGGAGGGCTTCTTGAGGGACTGAGTTGGAAAAAAAAATTGGAAAATATGTAGACTCTTCCTGATGACGGATCTTTTAGATGATTTTCTTGAGGGAAGTTAGTCTAGAGAAAACACCAAAAAGATTTTTTTTATTTTTTTTCTTAGGTAGTGTAGCAACTCCCCCTTGGTTTTTCTTTGGGCCACGGTTCTTTTCCAAGGGTTTAGCTTGAACCAGGTATATGTAATTTTTTTATTTTGTTTTCTTTTTTATTTGTAGATTAGGTTAATGGGCTACGAGCTAGAGAATCAAAAGAGAACTCATAGCGTTGGCACACCTGAACACAATAGACCCTAGAGTGTAACGCTTAGTCTTATTTGTTGAATCTCACTAAAAGTGCCTTAATCTGTATGTTTGTTACTGAATTGGATGCTCGTAACGGAGCGTCTTGATGAGCTGATCTAAATGAGTCATATGCCATGTGTGGTGAGTTTTTGTGTAGTCCATGTATTGTACTTGTGTCTAGAACTTGCCCGGTATGTGAGTTGAAGCGAAATTTTAGGTGATGCTCGGTTTGAAAAATGATTTTAGGCTTTCTTTGACCTTTTTGAGCTTAATTGCTTATCACAAATAAAATTTATCCCTAGTTAACCCTTTTGAGACTATAGACTTTTGTTTGGCACCCGCATTACAAGCCTATACCCTTTGTTCTTAATTGACATTGTTTTGATCCTTTTACCTCTTAAAGCATTTTAATTGTGAGATGAGCGCTAAAAGAAGTAATAAGGAAATAAGTGTGGGGTGGCTTTTGAGTGGAACCAATAAAAGGAAGAAAGGTGCACTTGTTTTGTAGAATAATACACCACTAGCGGAAAGTGAAAAGAAAAAGAAGAATAAACTGGAAAAAAAGAGAGAGATGAATACATTGTGTCTTGTTCTAGCTAGTGGGTATGAATTAATATAGTGCTTAAAGAAGAAGGGAGTATTTGTAGGGTGATATTGTTTGTGAAAGTGAAGTGGGTTGAAGAATTTGCGCGAAAATTGCTCTTGCGATGTGTTAAAGTGCTTAGGAAGGTTAGTCACTATTCCTAAGTATATCCTACTCGTCCCTTAACCCACATTACAACCATGAAAAAGTCCTAATTGATTTTTGGGTTGAGCAAGCCTACATTAGTAGAGATTTACATTAAGGGCAAGCTTATGGTACCAATTGCAAGCATGTGACTTCTTTTGTGAGGGTGAGTGATTTCTTTGATATATATGAGTATATGACTCAAATGTGTGGATTGATTTCAATTTGCGTTGATGTGATTGTGAGGGCATATGATTTGTGACGGAAAAACAAGTCTTGACTTCTGTGTAGAGTATGTTGAAGAAGTATGAATATTGCATGGCACTTAAGAGTCGACCTTTGAGGCTAGGATTGTTCATTGCTAGGCGTAATGTATGTAAATTGTTCTGGGTGTAAAGCGTTAGGGGAGATGGCTGAGTGGAGAAACCTTTAGAATGCATAGTTTGATTTCTCAAGGACTAGCAATGAATTAAGTGTGGAGTGTTGATAATAGGCTAAATCTAGGTAATTTGGCGATTGTTTATGCTTCCACTTGATTATATTCCAATATCATAATATGGTTAATTGATGAAAAATAGGCTCTAATTGTGAATTGTATACATTTCAGGTTGAGGAGCCTATGTGATCTTAAAAATGTGATTGGAACCATTTTGGAGCAAGAAAGACTCCTCGGAGCTGAGTACGCTTGAAGACGAGGAAAAGAAACGACGAAACAGAAAACTGGACATGCGCGCCCAGGTGCGCGCCCGCGCTACTTTTAACGCGTCCAAGACAGAATCCTCAGCCAACTAGCACGGCCAGATGCGCGGTCGCGCTAGTCCAAATTTCGGGAAGAATTATTTGGGGGCAAAATTGGAAATCTGGAGGAAAACCTACTTAACCTATATAAAGTCGAGCTCACCCAAGGAAGTTTTTGAGAGTCTAGTGCAAGAAATAGAGAGGCAAGAAGCAAGGAGGAGATTTTTGACCATCAAGTTCTTCTTTTCTTCTCTTTGTTTTTGCTATTTGGGATGAAATTGAACCTATTTATGATGAACACTAGTATGAGTAGCTAAAACCCATTGTTCTAGGGTCATGGGTGAAACATGAATGTTGATGTTTGAAGTTTAATTTGACAAAGTTGGTTTATCATCTTGGATTGTTTATTTAATTCTGCTTTTAATAATTTTGCTGAGTAGCTAATAGTGAAATACTATCTACGAATCTTTAGTTGAACTCGAAAGTGGGAACTTTAGATTGCATATAGAATTAAATAGAGCAAGTTCTTGAACCCGGGCCTCGGGGAACGAATTAGCAATTGGGATAGACATATACCCAATTGCCTTGCTTGGTTGAAATACAGGAATTGTAAATGCATTCTTGTTAATCTTAATTCCAGAGACACATAGGCATTGAGTTAACTTGAATAGGCGAGTAAGGACTCGATAGATTCTTATGAGTAACATTAACCCTGTCAATCAACAATCTAGGTAAATCGATTAGTCATTTTAATTTAAGAACATAACACGATTGTTAATTAGCCTGTGACCCTGGAATATCCTCTTCCACTGTTTGTTACTCGGAATTGTTATTTGTTTGGTTAATTGCTCTAGTTAGATTATTGCTTGGTAATTAGGTAGTAAAACAATTACATCTCTATTTTGTGGGGAAAAAACCTCTTGAATAGACAAATTAATTGAGTTTGAATTAGTCAACAGTTAATCATAAGTCTTCATGGGAACGATACTCTACTCACTACTCTATTACTTGACGATCACGTGCACTTGCGTGAGTATTTTTGGTCGCAACAACGTTGACATTACAGCTCTCATCTCATGTAACCATGGTCTTCCCAGAATAATATTATATCCCACATCACCATCTACCACTTCAAAAAGAGTCATTTTCATCAATCTTTAGATGTTCAAGGGCAACAAAATCTTTCCTCGGGTTGTCATGATCACGAGGTTGAATCCAGTGAGGTGTTTTGTGGCCGGAATGATGCTTCCGATAAGTTTAGCGTGCTCCAATACTCTCCATTGTATGATATTGGCCGAACTTCCTGGATCCACTAGAACACGTTTGATTTTATAGTCTAGCACATTTAAAGAAATTACCAGTGCGTGTTTGTGCGATAGCAGCAATCCGTCTGCGTCCTCATCCATGAAAGTGATGTCATCTTCAACAACTTCCTGGGGTCTCTTGCTATGGGTTATTGATACTTTCATCTTTTTTGCTGCCGAGAAGGTGACCTCGTTGATCTTATTCCCTATGAAGATCATGTTGATCGTCTGGAGCAGGGGATCCTCCCCTGCTTTTGAGGGTTCCACATTATCCCAATTGCGGCCATAGTTTTTATTGACCCGATCACTTAAGAATTCTCTAAGATGCCCATTATTCAATAGCGTCACCACCTCTTCCCACAGGTGTCGGTAGTTCCCAATCCGGTGGCCATTCATCCCATGGTATTCACACCATAAGTTGGGATCACTGTGGCTGGGATCGAATCTCATCGACTTTGGGAACTGTGCTTCTTTGATGTTTCTCATATATGATACCAACTCTACTATACTGACATTGAAATTGTATTCTAATAGTCTGGGTTAGGAAGGATCTTGCATACCTGAGCTTCTTTGTTCTGCAATGATCTATTGTTCTGACGGTGATTAGTCCTTCTGTCAGTAGTGAACCTATCTACTGACCGAAAAACTCTACTTCGGCCTTTGATCCATTCGTAGGGAAAAAATCGGCCCCTCGAAGTCCGTCTATTCGTGTCAAAATCATCTTTTGATTTTTCTTTGTTCTTCTCCGTCCTTTTGCCGACAACGAGAAACCAACCTGGTCATCTTCGATCCTTATCTTTGATTTGTACCGGTTGTGGACATCCGCCTAAGTCATTGCTCCAACTCAAGCAAGCTTTCCTTCAGTTTTCGAGAAGTGTCTGAACTTCTCAGATTAAGAGCCTTGGTGAATTCTTCAGTTGCCCATTTATCCGGAACAACCGAGAGCAATATTCTCTCCTTTTGGAATTTGGTAACGAACTCTCGTAGCAACTCAGATTCTCCTTGTGCAATTCTGAAGGCGGCTTCTCGGGCCTACACCTTTCTGGCCCCGGAATGAGCTTTAATAAAAGAATCTGTGAGCATCTAAAAGGAATCTATGGAATGCTCGGGTAACAGCGAATACCACGACAAGGCTCCCCCCGTGAGGGTCTCTCCAAATTTCTTCAGCAAAATAGATTCAATCTCGTGAGGAGCTAAATCATTCCCTTTCATCGCCCTTGTATAGGTGGTAATATTCTCTTGAGGGTTTGAAGTTCCATTATACTTTGGCACGTCGGGCATTTTAAATCGCTTCGTGATTAATTCTGGTGACACGCTTTTTTTATACGGCAACTGAGTATACTTCTTTGAGTCCGGTCCTTTCAGCACCGGTAGTACACCCAGGATTTGTTCCATGCGGGCATTTACTTCTCTCATAAACCGTAAAAGTTCATTCTTGGAGGGGTCATTTTCGTGATTGGGGCCGGATCCGCTACCCCCAGCTCCATCAGAACCAACCTCGCCTCTCGGGATATTATTGTCGACCCTCTGCATTATTTGATTTATGGGAGCGCCGAAAGGAACGGGACCTCGTCTATTCGCATTATTGGAAGCCCCCGATAATGCTTGCTTCAACTCAATCATAACCTTATCCTGCCGTGTGAGGTAGTCAAGAATGATCGCTTATTGCTCTTGTAGGACCCTTACCATATCAACAACATGCTCTTTTTCATCATCATCGGGAGTTACCTCCCGAACATGTCGTGGGTATCGCCTGTCATGGATTAGCGTGGCATCGTTTCCCTCATTGTGGGTGTCACTGATCGAATCTTTGAGATGAGGTTGGTCTCCTTGAACCTCAAGATTGTGTGTGTTGTTAACACCATTATCTGCCATTTCCGATGAATTTTTTCCTAAGACAAATAATCAAAATACGTTAAAAGAGGCAAGGAATAAGTTAATTACACGGCTGTCTAGGTCACACGGTGGGCGCCAAACTGTTTACCCATAAAATGGTACAGTTGAATTTATACAAGATTTCTAGACAAATAAATTAATTCGATCCTGAATTAATAAAAGAATTGAAGAAATATGTAATGCTTAGTCTTGATATGAAGACGAAATGGTAGAAATAATAATTTCGGAAATGAGGCCTCCGGGCGCAATAATAATGAAACCAAAAAGTAAGAAGACAAAGGGTGTGTTTGGTATAACAGAAAATATTTTCCAAACAAGTAGTAATCTTATTTATTTTCCGGTGTTTGGTACACAAATTAAGGAAAATAACTTCTCAAGAGTATTCATAACTAATTTAGATACAATAAACATGAAGCCATAAACTTTTGAACCGACAACCTTTCGAATTTACAAATTTCATAAACTTCCAAACCGCTAAACTTTCGAACCTGTAAACTTTAGAATTTTTGAACCTATAAACTTCCAACACATAAAACTCTGAACTCATAACTATGGAACTTATAAAATTTCGAACCTGTAAACCGAAAGATGAAAAAACTAAAACTGAAAACTTATAAAAAAAAATATTTTTTCCCCGTGGGGGGAGAGGGAGTTCAGAAAAATTAAAAAAGAGAAATTTGAAATTACAAAAAAAAAAAGTTTAAAAAAAATTAGTGCGGGGTGGGGGGAAGTGGGGTGGGGGTGATATAGTAAAACGAAAAAATAGATATTTAAAAAGAGCTTTTTTGGAGAGAGGGGGTGGGGTGGGTTGGTGTGGGCATGTGGGGTGGGTTGATGAGGATGGGGAATAGGATGGGGAAGGTTGAGAAGGAGTTTCGGAAAATATTTTCCCTTCTTTTGATAAGAAAAATATTTTTCTCCAATTGGAGGAAAATGAGTTCATAAGGAAAATATTTTTCAAAACATTTAAGCCAACCAAACATGGAAAAATTAAAAAATATTTTCCTTCATACCAAACACACCCAAAATTGTATAGATCTTTGAATAGATTATAGCATAAGTTTTTCAAAAAATTCCTCCTTTTATAATTATAACATAGCTCACTATTTATAGTTGCACCTAGGGAACAAGGTCCTAGGATCATGCCCTTCTTTAACGTCAATTATGAGAGTTATTGTTGAAGGTGTAACGGTGGGCATAACTGACTAGCTCTTTGTAACGGGCAGCGCAATGAATGCTGTGGAATATTTTCTATTAATGCCATCGGGTGGAGGATAGTTATTGCATCTTTACGGATGTCATTCTTTTCGGTGACAAACAGGATGATTGCCTTCGATTCCACGTGTCACTCTTTTAAGCGGCTACCTGACATAGTATATTTTACCCTTATACAAGAAGGTGTTGCAATCCATCTTATAATTCTTTAATTGGTATTACTTGGTTGATTCCACACTGCAGTTCTGCTTTTAGAAAGTTTTTTCTTAATACAAACCCAAATGAAAAGTCCTTTTTCCTAAGTGGGCTAAGTTTTTTTTTAATTTCTCACCCGGTATTCGGTATCTACATTGGAGCCCGATTAATTCGAATTTGCGCTGGGAAGTCCTACATTGGGGGATAAAGCGCTCCCCAACAAAGGCGACTCCATACCCAGGGCTCGAACTCGAGATCTCTGGTTAAGGATAAAGGAGTACTTACCACTCTACCACAACTCTTGTTTGTAAGTGGGAAGTTGTTTATATGAGAATCGGGATTCTATTTGTAAAATAATTTGTAGGAGACAGATAAATGTAAAGGAGGTAAAGGAAGAGTATTGATATATACTGAACGTTACACTCACAACATATACGCAAAATAATTTACAGTTCTATTATTGAATTATTACTCAGTCTCAAGTAAAAAGAACTGCCTATTGAGAGATATATTTTTCGCTTTTATTTTTTCAAAAATGAAATTTAATATAAATCGAAAATGTAGAAAAATAATTATTTTAAAGAATTAATTTAAATTAATGGGCACTCATTTCATACGAAAATGAATTTGTTGATAAATAATAACGGGGAAAGACAGAATTATGTTTCTTTTTTCATCAATATGTTCTCATGGTTAATAGATATTAGCTATTTTTGGGTTGCCCATGTGGCTAACCAGACACGATTAGGAGAGATAATAATAAGAAGTTAAAAGATAACTTATCCCAGGAGAAGTTAAAAAGAAACCACAGGGTTATTTCTATTAAAGAAAGATTAGGTTTTGAGCCCTTAGTTGATTGTAAATAGCTAAAAATTTTGAAGTGCTGAAAAATATTTTAAAGTGTTAACACTGATTTTTTAAATAAGCATTTGCGTATTTGAATGGACGTGCTGAAACGATAATAAGCGGTTGATATGTTTGGTAGAAAAGTGCTGATAAGCTGTTCTTTTGTTAAAAAGACTAAAGTACCCTTAAAATCTTTACAAAAGATTATAAATTAAGGGGTCGTTTGGTTTGAGGTATAAGAAGGTATAAGGGTGGTATAAAAATTTAATACCACCTTAATACTCTGTTTGGTTAGCGAACCAGGTATAAGTTATCCCGGTGTTAATTTTAACACCTGGATAACTTATACCTTATAGAAGGTGAGGTAATTAACACCGGTATAACTTATACCTTATTCTTAGAAGTATGCAATTGTAATTCCTAATACAACATACCAAACAATGAATAAACAACAATCCCAGCATACCTATTCCCAGCATAACTTATCATAATATAACTTATACCGGCATAACTTATACCGGCATAACTTATACCAGTATAAATCGTATTCCAACCAAACGACCCCTAAGAAGTTTCTTTGTAAAGAAAAGGATTTACAACGAAAGTGGAATAAATAAAAAATTAGGAAATTTATTTTGGAAAAAAAGATTATGTGAATTAAAGAATATTATTAAGGTTAACCTAGTAAAAGTCTTGGTCAAACTAAAAGTCCTTATAAGCTGAAAAGTCATAAATTGGGAGGAGTCAACCTATGTCTTATTGACTTTGGGTATTTATCAAATGCATAGACAAGTCAAAAAGTGCTTATAAGTCAATTTGACAAGTTTATAAGCTTAGCCAAACACCCTTTTTATAAAATATGATTGATTGCTTTCTCTTCTCAACTTCTTCCTTCTACTTTAGAATAGAGAAGAAATTCGCTTGTTCTTCCAAAAACACACAATGAAAGACATATAGTAGGGCGATTAAACTTCGTTTCCTAGTGATCGAAGTTCGACTTGGACAACTCTTTTGGTGGAAATTGTATAACTCTTTCGCTACATTGAAAGTTACACAATTTCTTATTCTTGCCCCGCTATTTTCTCCAACAATGGTGTCAGAGCCTTGGGTTATCTATGTCCTAGTCTTTCTGAAGTGGCACTATTGTGAAAATTATTTTTCCAATTTTGTGTTCGGCTGTGAAAAGCAAAAATAGAATCATTGTGTGAAATTTTTTTATTAATTGCTTGTTGAATAACTCCACTATTTGTTCGTAGAATGCTTCTCTTATTAAAATTTGAACAAAGATGATATTGGAAAGTAAGCATCAGTTTTATTGTTGGCAAGTTATTAAAAAAAAGGTGGTGCAAGAAGATAATTTTTCTGTCTGAGTATGACTCTTGTTTGATTTCGTTGGGTTCAACAATTGATAAGAGCAGTTCAATTGTTATTGGTTGAAATGTGTCGTCAGATTAGTAGGTGTTTATGAGTTATGACGTCATTGATCTCTATAAGATGGCATTACCTTTTTACTGTAGTTTAGGCAACAAAACTTTAAGAGTCAATTTTTTGTTTACAAAAAATATAGATCTGTTGGTGCTTCTTCTCAGTGGGTTGAGTAGCCTACTGGTGATCGTTGCAAAACATATAAATTGTTGTGGTTTTGTTTTGCAATTTTTTCTAAATAGTTCTATGCAGAGAACTTGTAATAGAAGTGCTTGATTTGTACTATACTTAATTTGTCTAAATTCGACTCGTTATTTCTGGGAGTGAATGGATTTAGCCAAGTCTTACTCATTCTTTTATTATACTTGAGTAGTCCTTAAAATAAAATAAAAATTATAAAAAGAATTATGTGTCCCTTAAATTTATTTTCTTTTCTACAAGTTATTGTTACATAAGTTGTCATATTGAATGGTTATGAAAACCATTCTAATTGTTTTCTTATTCCCATTTTGGAAATATTTGGAGGGGATCAAGCTCGAAGTCTGCTAAGTGGGAGTGGTAATGAAAGTCGAGCAAAGAGACAACGTAGAAGAGTGCATCGTCGAAAGACCTATTTCAGTAATTATTCAGATTCAGTTTCTGAAGTTGTCAAGAATGATGTTTTTAGTTCGATATAAAATATCTTTAGGGATGATGAAGTTTGGGGCAAGGAAGAGAGAAGAAAATATGATGAATTTAAAAAGTTTAAGATGGACCCATCTGCTACTATACCAAGTCATCTTCACCCTTTTGGGTTAAAACTAGCAGAATTATTCTCTTATCATATATTAGTCAATACATGGAGAGCTTTAGATATATTGTTGGATTCTCTCTCAAGTCATCAGAGTGATATATTAGCTAATATTTATCATAATTTTGGTCCAAATGAGAACCTTTCGGTATACACTTGGGAAAAAGGACCTAGAAGCTAAATTTATGAAATCTTGGCTTCTAAACACATGTCCTAGGCCTCAATTTTATCAATCTTCTCCTATAGACAAACTAGCTAAGACTTTGGCAGATATTGTTGTAAATCCTTATCACCAAGTAATGAAGAAAATGACATGTAAATATAAAATAAATGTATATATGACTTGTAATTGTGTAAATTCTAGTATGAATATTTATTTACTTGTCTCTTTTATTATATTTTTTTTGTTTATTGGTATGTATAACAGAGTGTTGTAAAAGGATAAGACTTAAAGAATCTACGTGATTCTAGCCACGAATATTAATATTATACCCACTATGAAATATTTTTTGCTTTTGATTGAACGTTTGTGTAATGACCCGAGTGATTGTTTTGAGTTCTAGCATTACGTTTTGTTATTTGAGACGTCAAACAGCTTCATACGGTGTATTATGACTTGCGCACATGGTTGGTTTAATTTTTGAGTGGTTCGAGATTGATTTGATAGCGTGATTCTCAATTTGAAAGCTTTAAGTTGGAAGAGTTGATTAATTTTTGAATTTTGAGTAAACGACCTCGGAATTGAAATTTGATAATTTTAATAGGTTTGTATGCTTTTGAACTTGGGAGTATGTTCAGATTTGAATTTGGATTTTCATAGAAAACTTTAGCTCTATTTATCGAAAGTTGACAATTTGAAGAATTGGAGAGTTCATAGATTTGACCGAGAGTTGACATTGGTGTTATCTGACTCCTATTCTAGTTTTGAGACCTAGTATAAGTTCATTTGTTAATTAGAACTTGTGTGCAAAGTTAGGTTGTGATCTAAAATGTTTAAGTATGACGCACACGTGTTCGGCGAACTTTGAAAGTTTGAGTGTTAAGAACATGATTTGATCTTCGATTCATGGTTTTGATATTATTTATGATGTTTCGAGCCTTTGGATAACTTTAGATAATGAATTTAAAATTATTGGCATGATTGGGCGGGGCCTCGAGGGGATCAGGTGTGTTTCATGATTTTGGGTCAATTTTGAACCGCTTTGAGGTTGCTGGTTTCAGGTGATCAAGTGTGCTCCCGATCGTGAAGGTCTTGTAGAGTTCACAAAGGGTTTTAGCACCGAGGGAGATTCTGTACATCGCGATCGTACCATTCAATCGTGGAAGGGAGTTGGAACGGGTGAAGTGTGATCACATATGAGATGTTGTGATCGCGATGAGGAGCTGGCTGGGCGAGGCAGGCTATTGCGTTCGCATTTAGAGCCCCGCGTCCGCGGAGAGATGAGGCCCCTTGTCCTTTGCATGCGTGTCACGACCCGGATTTCCCACCCTCGGTAGTCGTGATGGCGCCTACTAATGAGAGCTAGGCAAGCCAACCCTTAACTGCTTACATTGTTAACAATTACTTCTTTTAACAATTATCGGCGATAGCATGAAAGCAACAGAATTAAATAAATATGCGGAAGACTTAAATTTAAAGAAAACTGAACAATAATGCGAGAATCAACATATGCCTCTACCCAAGAACTGGTGTCACATTACTCACGAACTTCTAAGAGTGCTAAATACAACCGTTTGAAATAAAATATAAATTGTTTGTCTCGAATATATGAGATAACAGAAGGAAATAAAAGATAGAGGAGACGTCGGGCATGCGAACGCCTGCAAGGCTACCTCAGTGTCTCACTGGACTGAAGGCTGGCTCCCGCGCTACTGCTGCTATCCAAAACCTGGATCTGTACAAAAGAGCACAGAGCGTAGTATCAACACAACCGGCCCCATGTGCTGGTAAGTGTCTGGCCTAACCCCGGCGAGGTAGTGACGAGGCTAGGACCAAACTCCAGATAAACCTGTACAGTTATATAATATATGGCGGAAAAGTAAACAAGTAATAAGCAATTAAAGCTGGGGAAAGGGGAACATGCTTCGGGGATAGCAGTTAAAAGAAATAACAGGGAATAATAAGGAAGCTAGCACTATAACTTCTATCACGAATGAAGAAAATAAAGGCAACTTTCACTTTCAGTTTCCTCTTGTTGCAGGCTTGCAACTCGATCCTATTTCTCATATCGCGTGGTAGGCGTACCACCCGCTCCCATTTCATTCTATCTCGTGGTAGGCGTACCACCCGCTCCCATTTCATTATATCTTGTGGTAGGCGTATCACCCGCTCCCATTTCATAATATCTTGTGGTAGGCGTACCACCCACTCTCATTTCATAATATCTTGTGGTAGACGTACCACCCGCTCTCATTTCATAATATCTTGTGGTAGGCATACCACCCGTTGCAGGCGTACCACCAGCTCCCATTTCATCAATCTTGTGGTAGGCGTACCACCCGCTCCCATTTCACAATGTCTTATGGTAGGTGTACCACCCGTTCCCATTTCATCACACAATCACAAGAAATCCCGGCAAGGGAACATAAGTAATATAATAACTTCCCGGCAAGGAAACAAGGATATCGAAGTAGTCATCCCGGCAAGGGAGAATCAGCTATAACCAATCTCACTTTGCTAGTACTTAGTTCAATTAATGGAAATACTTAATCATAGAGGATCATTAATTAAAGTTTACAAGGTGTCATTCAAAAACACAACAACTTTCAAGTTAAGACCCACGTTCATGCTTGACACCAACGTATAGATACTCGTCACCATGCCTATACGTCGTACTCAACAAGAAGCAAGTAGCAAATATGACTCAACTCCTAATCCCTCAAGCTAGGGTTAAACCAAACACTTACCTCGATGCCTTGAACACCACTCAAGTCTCAATTATAGCTTTACCTCTTGATTTCACCACCAATCCGCTCGAATCTAGTCATAAGTTACTTAATCACATTAATAAATGCTAAATGAATCAACCCCAATGCATGAAAATGAGTTTTCCAAAGTTTTACCCAAAAGTCAAAATTCACCCCCGGGCCCACGGGGTCGCAACCCGAGGTTCGAACCAAAACCCGATTACCCATTCCTCCACAAATTCAAATATATGGTTTGTTTTGAAATCGGACCTCAAATTGAGGTCCAAATCCTTAATTTTAGAAAAACCTAGGTTCTACCCACATCACCCAATTTCCCCATGAAATTCTTTGATTTGAAATTGAAATCATGTTAAAAGAATGTTAAGAAGTGAAGAAAATAAGTTAGAATCACTTACCAATCGTTTCGGAGAAGAAAGGTTGTTTGGAAAATCGCCTCTTACGTTTTGGGGTTTTGAAAAGTGTAAAATAACTGAAATTCACGTGTATTTATACCCCTCTGAAGTTCCCACCGCGGACCGCGCAAGAAGGACCACGGTCGTACAAGCTTCCTGAAGGCTTGCGGATCTATGCCCCGCGCGGACCGCGCAAAGCCGACCGCGACCGCGCAACACCCACCGCGGACCATGCAAAGGCTACCGCGGCCGCACACGTTTCCTCGCGGGCCACGCAAAAGGGTTCAGAGACCTGTCAAAATTCCCGAACCTGCAACATCTGATTTTTTAAAGCCTAAGGCATCCCGGAACCTACTAGAAACTCACCCGAGCCCTCGAAACTCTAAACCAAGCATGCACACTACCTCAAAAATACCCTACGAACATATTCGTGTGATCACATCACCAATGTAACATCATGAACATCGAATTGAGCCTTAAGATCAATGAAATTTCTCCAAAATTCCTTTCAAACATCAATTTCCCAATTAGGGTACGGATCGTGTCAAACGACATCCGTTTTCAACCAAGTTTTACAGGAGTGATTCAAAACATATATAAGACTCGTACCGGGCGCCGGAACCAAAATACGGGCACGATACCATTGCTTTCTAATCATATTTCATTTCCATTTTCTTTAAACACTTTTAGAGAACAATTTCACTTAAAAATTCATAACTCAAGCTGGTGACCTTGGAATTCGATTCCGGGCATACGTCCGAGTCCCATATTTTCCTATGGACCCTCCGGGACTGTCAAATCACAGGTCCGGGTCTGTTTACCTAAAATGTTGACCGAAGTCAAATTTATTCATTTCGAGGTCAAAACTTAGCAATTTTCACAAGATTTCACATTTAAGATTTTCGGCTACGCGCCCGGACTGCACACACAAATCGAGGCGACTCTAAATGAGGTTTTCAGGGACTCGGAGACACAGATTTCAATTAGAAACAGGTGATGACCCTTTTGGGATGTCACATTCTCCACCTCTAAAACAATCGTTCGTCCTCGAACGGACAGAAGAAGGAAGTACCTGAGTTGGGGAAAAGATGAGGATACCGGTCCCGCATATAGGACTCGGACTCCCAGGTCGATGCCTCAGGGGGCTGACCTCTCCACTGAACACGAACCGAAGGAAAACTCTTCGACCTCAGCTGGTGATCCTGTTGGTCTAGAAAATCCACTGGCTCCTCCTCATACGACAAATCCTTGTTCAACTGGGCAGTGCTGAAATCTAACACGTGGGATGGATCGCCGTGATATTTCCGAAGCATGGACACATGAAACACTGGATGCACGACTGATAAGCTAGGCTGCAATGCAAGTCTATAAGCCACCTCTCCCACTCGATCAAGGATCTCAAATGGACCAATGAACCTAGGGCTAAGCTTTCCCTTCTTCCCAAATCTCATCACGCCCTTCATAGGCGACACTCGGAGCAACACCCGCTCACCAACCATAAAAGCCACGTCTCGAACCTTACGATCTGCATAGCTCTTTTGCCTGGACTGAGCTGTACGAAGCCTATCCTGAATGATCCTGACCTTGTCCAAGGTCTCCTAAACCAAATCTGTACCCAACAACCGAGCCTCTCCCGGCTCAAACCATCCAACCGGAGATCGACACCGCCTACCATATAAAGCCTCATAAGGAGCCATCTGGATAATCGACTGGTAGTTGTTGTTGTAGGCAAACTCTGCTAAAGGCAAGAACTGATCCCACGAACTTCCAAAGTCAATAACACAATCTCGGAGCATATCCTCCAATATCTGAATAGTCCGCTCGGACTGTCCATCCGTCTGAGGATGAAATGTTGTACTCAACTCAACCTGGGTGCCTAACCCTCGCTGAACTGCTCTCCAGAAACGCTAGGTGAACTGCGTACCTCGGTCCGAAATGATAGATATCAGCACACCATGAAGACGAACAATCTCACGGATATAGATCTCAGCCAACCTCTCGGACGAATAGGAGACTGCCACAGGAATGAAATGCGCTGAATTGGTCAGCTTATCAACAATGACCCAAACTGCATTGAACTTCTTCCGAGTCAACGGAAGTCCAGTAACGAAGTCCATAGTGATTCTCTCCCACTTCCACTCGGGAATCTCAATCCTCTGAAATAAACCACCAGGCCTCTGATGCTCATACTTAACCTGCTGACAATTCAAACACCAAACCACATAGGCAACAATATCCTTCTTCATTCTACGCCACCAATAATGTTGCCGCAAATCCTGATACATCTTCGCGGCTCCCGGATGGATAGAGTACCGGGAACTATGGGCCTCCTCTAAAATCAACTCTCGAAGCCCATCTACATTAGGCACACAAACTCGACCCTGCAATCTCAGAACTCCATCATCACCTAAGGTAACCTGCTTGGCACCCCCACACTGCACCGTGTCTCTAAGGACACACAAATAGGTATCATCAAACTGCCGATCACGGATATGCTCCAATAACGAAGAACGAGCGACCGTGAAAGCTAATACTCGACTAGGCTCAGAAATATCCAACCTCACAAATCGATTGGCCAAGGCCTGAACATCCAAAACAAGCGGCCTCTCACCGACTAGAATATAAGCCTGCCCATACTGGCTGACTTTCTACTCAAAGCATCGGCCACCACGTTGGCCTTTCCCGGGTGATATAGGATAGTGATGTCATAATCTTTCAACAACTCTAACTACCTCCTCTGCCTCAAATTCAACTCCTTTTGCTTGAACAAATACTGAAGACTCTTATGATCCGTGAACACCTCATATGTCACGCCATACAGGTAATGCCTCCAAATCTTCAATGCGTGAACAATGGCTTCCAACTCTAAATCATGCACTGGATAGTTCTTCTCATGAACCTTCAACTGTCTCAAAGCATAGGCAATGACTTTGCCATCCTGCATCAACACTGCACTAAGTCCGATGCGAGATGCATCACAATAAACGGTGTAAGGCCCTGAACCTATGGGCAAAAATAACACTGGCGCCGTAGTCAGGGCTGTCTTGAGCCTCTTAAAGCTTGCCTCACACTCGTCCGACCATCTGAACTAGGCACCATTCTGGGTCAACCTGGTCATCGGGGCTGCAACAGATGAGAACCCCTCCACGAACCGACGATAGTAACCTGCCAATCCCAAGAAACTCCGAATCTCTGTAGCTGATGCTGGTCTAGGCCAGTTCTTGACTGCCTCAATCTTCTTTGGATCAACCTAAATACCCTCTACTGGTACAACGTGACCCAGGAATGCCACTGAACTCAACAAGAACTCACACTTCGAGAACTTAGCATATAACTGACTATCCTTCAGAGTCTAAAAACCCACTCTGAGGTGTTGCTCGTGCTCCTCCTGGCTGCGGGAATATATCAGGATATCATCAATAAAGACTATCATGAACAAGTCCAAATAAGGCCTGAACACTCGGTTCATCAACTCCATAAACGTTGCTGGGGCATTGGTCAACCCTAATGACATAACCAAGAACTCATAATGCCCGTACCGAGTGTGGAAAGTTGTTTTAGGGACATCGGATGCCCTAATTCTCAACTGCTGGTAGCCAGATCTCAAGTTAATCTTTGAAAATACCTTGGAACCCTAAAGCTGATCGAACAAATCATCAATCCTCGGCAGTGGATACTTATTCTTAATTGTAACCTTGTTCAATTGCCGGTAATCAATGCACATTCTCATCGAACCATCCTTTTTCTTTACAAACAAAACCGGCACACCCCAAGACGAAATGCTAGGTCTAATGAAACCCTTCTCCAGCAAATCCTGCAACTGTTCCTTTAACTCTTTCAACTTCGGCGGGGCCATACGATATGGTGGAATAGAAATGGGCTGAGTTCCCGGGGCCAGATCAATGCAGAAATCAATGTCCCGGTCGGGTGGCATCCCCGACAAGTCTGAAGAGAAAACCTCAGGAAACTCACGAACCATGGGCACCGAATCAATATAGGGAACCTCAGCACTGGAGTCACTAACATAAGCCAAATATGCGAAACACCCCTTCTCGACCATACGTCGAGCCTTCACATACGAAATAACACTTCGGGTAGAATGACTTGGAGTCCCTCTCCACTCTAAATGGGGCAAACCCGGTAAGGCTAAGGTCACGGTCTTGGCATGGCAATCCAAGATAGCATGGTACGGGGATAACCAATCCATTCCCAATATAATATCGAAGTCGACCATGTCTAAAAGCAACAAATCAACACGGGTCTCAAGACCCCCAAACACTACAATACAAGAATGATGAACTCGATCGACCACAATAGAATCACCCACCGGTGTAGACACATAAACAGGAATACTCAATGAATCACTAGGCATGACCAGGTACGGGGCAAAATAAGATGACACGTACGAATACGTAGACCCTGGATCAAATAGCACTGAAGCATCTCTATCACAAACCAGTATAGTACCTGTAATTACTGCATCTGAAGACTCAGCCTCAGGCCTAGCTGGAAGTGCATAACATCGGGGCTGGGCCCCACCACCCTGAACTGCCTCTCTGGGACGGCCTGCTGCTGGTTGGCCTCCACCTCTAGCGGCTTGAGCTCTACCTCTAGGACCTCTACCTCAACTTCTAACACCTCTGCCCCCGCCACTAGCTGGCTGGGCAGGCTGTGGGACATCTGGTGCCTGTACCATAGCATGAGAACCCTGATGCGGAGAACTGCTCGAAGCTCGAGGGCAATACCTAGCAATGTGCCTCGTGTCACCACAAGTAAAACAAGCCCTCGGTTGTTGGGGCTGACGACCCTAGAAACTCTAAAGCGGTGGTGCACTAATAGGTGTTGATGGTGCACTGTAAGGCTGCTGATCAGAATAGTGCGTCTGAGAACCACGACCACCTGAAGTACCATGGGAGACCTGAAGAGCTGACTAAAAGGGCCTAGGAGGATGGCCTCTACCATATGAATCTCTACCTCCAGACGAGGTACCACTGAATCTACCTGAATGACGGGGCCGCTTATCTGACCCATGACCACCTCCCTGTGACAGAACCATCTCAACTCTACAGGCCACATTGGCCGCCTCTTGAAATGTAATCTCACTCCCGGCCTCCTTTGCCATCTAAAGACGAATCGGCTAAATAAGACCATCAATAAACCTCATCACCCTCTCTCTCTCTCGGTGGGAAGTATGACAAGAGCATGGCGAGCTAGATCGATGAACCTGGTCTCATATTGAGTGACCGTCATGGAACCCTGCTGAAGGCGCTCAAACTGCCTTCGATAGGCTTCTCTCTGCGTCACGGTGAGAAACTTCTCTAGAAATAACACTGAAAACTGCTCCCATGTCAAAGATGGCAATCCGGCTGGTCTCGCTAAGCAATAATCCCTCTACCAAGTCTTGGTGGATCCAGATAAGTGAAATGCAGCAAAATTGACCCCATTGGTCTCAACAATGCCCATGTTCCTGAGAACCTCGTGGCAGCTGTATAGGAAATCCTAGGGATCCTCAAAAGGAGCTCCGCTGAAAGTAGTAGGGAAGAGCTTGGTGAATCTGTCCAGTCTCCACAAAGCATCGGCGGACATAGCCGCTCCATCGCCAGTCTGAGTCACTACACCCGACTGAACTGCCACCCTGGCTGAACCGCTAGAACCTGAATCTGGGGAGATACCTGCTCCGGAGTGCGTATAGCAGGAGTCTGAGCCCCTCCTCCAGCCTGAGAAGTGGCTAGTGCTACAAGAAGCAAACCTGCTCAGGTGACACTCTCCATAAGGCCCACCAATCGAACCAGAGCGTCCTGAAGAACTAGGGTAGCGATAAACCCCTTTGGGACCTGAGCTGGGCCCACCATAACTGTTGGGGTTGGAACCTCCTCCTCAAAATCAACCTGAGGCTCCGCCACTGGTACCGCTGCTCGGGGCTGGGCTCTGCCCCTACCTCGGCCTCTAGCACGACCTCGGCCTTACCCTCTGCCCCTAATGGGAGCTGCTATAGGGGGCTCGAGCTGCTGAGCAGTAGATGAGGAAGTGCGTGTTCTCGCCATCTGCGACGAACAGAGTAGAAGTTCAATTAGCATTTGAGGAACAAATCCATACGATAAGAAAGAACAAAAGTGAAGTTTTCCTAACTCGGTAGCCTCTGGGGGATAAATACAGATGTCTCCGTACCGATCCCTCAGACTCTACTGAGCTTGTCCATGAGTTATGATACCTATGTAACCTAGTGCTCTGATACCAACTTGTCACGACCCAGATTTCCCACCCTCGGGAGTCATGATGGCGCCTACTAATGAGAGCTAGGCAAGCCAATCCTTAACTGCTTACATCGTTAACAATTACTTCTTTTAACAATTATCAGCGATAGCATGAAAGCAACGGAATTAAATAAATATGCGGAAGACTTAAATTTAAAGAAAACTGAACAATAATGCGAGAATCAACATATGCCTCTACCCAAGAACTGGTGTCATATTACTCACAAACTTCTAAGAGTGCTAAATACAACCGTTTGAAAGAAAATATAAACTGTTTGTCTCGAATATATGAGATAACAGACGGAAATAAAAGATAGAGGAGACGCCAGGCCTACGAACGCCTGCAAGGCTACCTCAGTGTCTCACTGGACTGAAGGCTGGCTCCCGCGCTACTGTTGCTGTCCAAAACCTGGATCTGTGCAAAAGAGCACAAAACGTAGTATCAGCACAACCGGCCCCATGTGCTGGTAAGTGTCTGGCCTAACCCCGGCGAGGTAGTGACGAGGCTAGGACCAGACTCCAGATAAACCTATAAAGTTATATAATATATGGCGGAAAAGTAAACAAGTAATAAGCAGTTAAAGCTGGGGAAAGGGGAACATGCTTTGGGGATAGCAGTTAAAAGAAATAACAGGGAATAATAAGGAATCTAGCACTATAACTTCTATCACAAATGAAGAAAATAAAGGCAATTTTCACTTTCAGTTTCCTCTTGTTGCAGGCGTGCAACCCGATCCCATTTCACATATCTTGTGGTAGGCGTACCACCCGCTCCCATTTCATTCTATCTCATGTTAGGCATACCACCCGCTCCTATTTCATTATATCTTGTGGTAGGCGTACCACCCGCTCCCATTTCATAATATCTTGTGGTAGGCGTACCACCCACTCCCATTTCATCAATCTTGTGGTAGGTGTACCACCCGCTCCCATTTCATAATATCTTGTGGTAGACGTACCACCCGCTCCCATTTCACAATGTCTTGTGGTAGGCGTACCACCCGCTCTCATTTCATCATACAATCACAAGAAATACCGGCAAGGGAACATAAGTAATATAATAACTTCCCGGCAAGGGAACAAGGATATCAAAGTAGTCATCCCGATAAGGGGGAATCAGCTATAACCAATCTCACTTTGCTAGTACTCAGTTCAATTAATGGAAATACTTAATCATAGAGGATCATTAATTAAAGTATACAAGGTGTCATTCAAAAACACGACAACTTTCAAGTTAAGACCCACGGTCATGCTTGACACCAACGTACACTACAAAAAAGGGCCTAATTGCGGCGGTTTAATAGCGGGGGTCAGATCCGACCCCCACAAATTTCATTAAATAACGGGGGTTTACTTAACTGACACAATATAAGTAAATAGCGGCGGCTGAAAACCTACGCCATCTGCAAAAAAAAACAGTGCGCTAATATTTCCCACGCTCTTTTTTGCTTCGTTCATTTTTTTCTCTGGAAAAAAATACAAATATAACAAAACCTCAAAAGCTCCGCCAGTTCTCACCAACGTTTTACCACGACTCAAGGTAAAGGTTTCAATTTTGAGAGATTAACTCAAATTTCATGATTCTTTCTACTTTATTTTTCTTAGAATTGAAAGTTTTGTGTGAATTTCTCATTCCGTTTGTGAGATTTGAACTCACATCCTTGTTGTTCCCTCTTTTTTCTTTGATTTTCTTCACGTTTTCCCCCTATAGCAGTGGCAAAGGCATCTCAATTACTCACTCGGGCATAGTAATCGACAAGTATCTTTAATTACAGTAAGTTCTTCTACCCTATTTTTGGTTTAGTGCAATATTATTTCTACAAATGGGACTTTGATTTTCCCCATTTTTGGGTTTGTATAATCTGTAACTTTTGTATGTTTTCTATTGCATGTGGCTTTAATTTTATTTTTGCTGTTTTTTGGATACTTTATGTTAGATTTGGATTTTCTCTGTTTATTTGAGATTTTTTTGTTGAATTAGTAGAAAATATAAATTTTTTGCACCATGTTGTATGGGAATTTATATGGGTGTATTGTGATTCTAAGGTTTGGTGTTTGAGCAAAAATTTGGTACTAATACCATTTTTGGGTTTGATTCTAAGGTTTGGTGTTTGACTCAACGAGCTTTTTCGTTAGAGGCAAATTCAAGTAACTAATAGCATTCCTATCTTTTCTGAACCATGAAGCCAAAAACTTTAAAAAATCTTCACAAAATCAGATATTTGAGAAAGCTCCTATTGTACGCTTCCAAGACTTAGAAAGTAGTAGTATGAAAAAAAAACAAGAAACCAAGAAAAATAGCATTGCATTAAAAAAAACGTTTTTTTTTTTTTGCTAATCCAAGACAATTCAAGAACTGCTGCAATGCTAGAGAAACACACACTAGTTTTATACCAGTATATAGTAAAAAGGGTAAAAAAAAACAGCAAAGTTCTTAGATTATGCAAATTTTGGCGGAGTTTTCAAATGATGTTGTGGCCAAAAGTAGAATTAAAGAAACTAAGCATATGGTAGATACACAACAGACAAGTATCTCATTGCTCAGGCCTTCATTGTAGTACCTCTTATAAAAAAAACACCTTCATTGTAGTACCTAATGTATTTAGCTCTATATTGTCGCCTCTCTCCCCCTCACTATTGAAATTTACTCTACTTCTTTACCTAAAATCCTCTAAAACAAATTAGAAGAATAAAGAGAGATTAGAATAGTTAGAAGAATTGCAAGTTTATTTACTTTGTTTCTCTATCTCAAATCTATCGGTACTTCATGAAAATCACAATAATCTTTTCTTAAGATATTCGGTTATGTAAGTTCTTTGTTAGAATTAATTAATTTTTTCATTTTCTATTATGTTAACTTATGTTAATAGACTACTAATTTTCTTCCTCATGAAATCTTATAGGTGATATTATTGCACAATAATCTACTTTCCAATGGATAAATCTTGGATTGGAATGCCAAGGAACACACCACAGTATTTGCTTGGTTTGAATCAATTTCTAGATTTTGCATTTAACAATGTAGCTATAGGAGATAAAATAAAATGTCCATGTCCTAAATGTGGTTGTAGGAAGTGGAAGACTAGAAATATAGTGTTTGATCATTTGATCGAGAAGTCGTTCCCCCAAAATTATGTCACTTGGGTTATGCATGGGGAAATGAATGTATTACATAATTATGAAAACGTAGAGGTCACTCAAGATGCACTACCCATTGAAAATCCTATAGAATTATTGATCAATGAAGCATTCGGGGGCATAAGGCATGAGGATGTTGATGTAGGTCCGTCACAAGTAGTCGGAGAAGAAGAAATGATACATGATATGCCCACTTCAAATAACAAAGATTTTTTTGAGTTGCTTAGAGATAGACGTCAAGAATTATATGAAGGGTCTAAGTACTCAAAGTTGGAATTTTTGTTAAAGCTTTATCACATAAAGTGTTTGTCTGGGTTAAGTGATAAGGGAATGACTATGATACTAGATCTACTAAGAGACACATTTAAATTTACAAAGATTCCTCATTCTTTTTATGAAGCCAAAAAGACCATCAATAAGTTGTGTCTTGATTATATCAAGATAGATGCTTGTCCAAATGATTGCATGTTATACTGGGAGGATGATGTTAATGCAGAAACATGCAAGTATTGTCACACTTCTAGATGGAAACCCGAAAAGGAGAGCAGTAAAGACCATGAACCAACTACAAGTAAGAAACAAAAAAAGAAGAAAAAGAAGAAGCCTGCAAAAATTTTGCGCTACTTTCCATTAAAACCAAGATTACAAAGATTGTGCATGTGCTCTAAGATTGCAGAGCATATGAGATGGCATGCAGAGGATGATAACAAAGATGGAACCATAAGACACCCTAGAGATGGTGAGGCATAGAAGAGATTTAATACAACCTTTCCTATATTTGCTTCCGATCCTCGAAATGTTCGATTAGGCCTGACTAGTGATAGTTTCAATCCTTTTGGGACAATGAATACTAATTATAGCATTTGGCCTGTAGTTTTGGTTCCATATAACCTTACTCCTTGGTTGTGTGTGAAGCAACCAAATTTTATCCTCTCAATGATCATTCCAGGTCCACGTACAGCAGGGAATAATATAGATGTATACTTACAACCCCTTATTAATGAGTTGAATGAGTTGTGGAGTGAAGGTGTGGACATTTTTGATTCATCAAAGGATGAAATGTTTAGAATGAGAACAGCTCTTATGTGGACAGTTAGCGACTTTCCTGGACTTGATATCTTATCTGGTTGGAATACACATACTGGTCTTGCATGCCCCTCTTGTAATTTTGATGTAGAACCTTGTCGACTTCGTCATAGTAGAAAGTGGTGTTTTATTGGCCATCGTCGGTTTTTGGGAAGAAATCATAAATTTAGAATGATGAGACATCGTTTTGATGGAAATGTTGAAGAGAGGACCCCTCCAAAGAAGTTATCAGGATCAGACATTTTGCAACAAGTGAAAGATATCAATGTCATATTTGGAAGACAAGCAGAATTGAATGATAAAAGGAAAATAAATAGGAAAAAGAGTGTTGGAGAATGTGTAACTCAACAATGGAGAAAAAAAAGCATATTTTTTGATCTTCCATATTGGGAGTTTAACTCATTGCGCCATAATTTAGATGTTATGCATATTGAAAAGAATGTGTTTGATAATATTATATACTCTTTGCTAAATGATAAAGAAAAATCAAAGGATCATGTGAAGGCTCGAAGAGATCTACAAGATATGGGTATAAGGAGTGATCTTTGGCCGGATGAGAATGATGAATATCGGCTTGGTGCATTTACAATTCCAAAGGAGAAGAAACTGGCCTTCCTAAAGACTTTAAAGAATATCTCAGTGCCGGATGGTTATTCAAGTAATATATCTCGTTGTATTTATTTGGATAAAAAAAGGATCTTTGGATTAAAAAGTCATGATTGTCACATCCTTATGGAACAATTGTTACCAATAGCAATCCGCAATGTGCTTCCAAACCAGGTTGTTGCAACGTTGGTAGAGCTTTCCTCCTTTTTTAGGCATCTTTGTCTGAAAAGCTTAAGCCTCTCAGACCTAGAAAAGCTACAAAATCGGATTGTGGAAACTCTTTGCCATCTAGAGATGTTATTCCCTCCATCATTTTTTACTGTAATGGTTCATCTAACTGTTCATCTAGTGGATGAAGTAATACAAGGTGGCCCAGTACATTATCGGTGGATGTATTTTGTTGAAAGGTAAAATATTTCTTATTCAAAATTATTTTAATAGATCTTGTAATAGTATTTAAATGTAAATGCTTCTTCTAACACTTTATTATATTGGTTATAGATTATTAGGTCATTTCAAGTCCCTTGTAGGAAACAAATCACAACCAGAAGGTTCTATAGCTGAAGGTTACATAGTTGAAGAAGCTCTAACTCTTTATTCTCGTTATTTTGAGGGAATTGAGTCAAGGTTAAATCGACCTAAACGTGTAAATGATGAACCAAATCATAATGAGGCTTCAGAAGTGTCAACTATGTTCCCTCAACAAGGTAAACCCATTGGAGGCTCCACAATAGAACCATTGACTCTTTTGGAGAAAACTCAAGCTCATCGATGTGTGTTACTTAATTGCGCAGCAGTAAAGCCATTTATTGAGTAAGAAATTTATTTTGATTTTATTTATGAGAAACATTTAGAGTAATTGGATTAATATTGATGCATATAACACCTTTGTAGTGAATTTAGACATCACATCAGAAGAAGTAGAGGTCGAAGACTTTCCCCAACAGAGATAAAGAGGAGAGTTAGTAAAGAGTTCCCTGATTGGTTTCCTAAGCGAGTGAGTGAACGATTTTTAAAATGTTTCCTAATTGGTTTCCTAAGCTTTCTTGTATCAATTTGTTAACATAAATATGTTGTTTATTTAGATTATGAATCCAGATATAGCAGACACTATCTTTGATGATATCAAGTTCTTAGCACAAGGTCCAACACAAGATGCAAGAAGATTCAGTGCTTATAACATTAACGGATTCAAATTTCGGACTTTGTCTAGAGAACAAGGATTAAAAACTCAAAATAGTGGAGTCTTTCTTGTCTCTGACACTTCGTGTGTTGCATCTAGTGCAGATAAAAATGCAAGACAAGCAGACCTACCATATTATGGGAAGTTGGAAGATATTATTGAGCTTAATTATTATGGTCGGTTCAAGATTGTTCTCTTTAAATGCCAGTGGGCTGACACTACTCGAAACAGAGGGTTCAAAATAGATGTTTGGAAGTTTAATTGTGTCAACTTCTCTAAATTGATCCACACTGGTGATCGTGAGGATGATGATCCATATATTGAAGCATCACAAGCAAATATGGTCTACTATGTTGATGATGAAATTGATAAAGGATGGAGTGTGGCTGTACATTTAAAGCCAAGAGATTTGTTTGATATGGGAGAGGTTGATGAAGAAGAAATATACGAGAATGAGCCATACCGACAACAAGAATTTGGACAATTTTTTGATGTTGATTACGAGAATATCCAAATTGCAATAGAGGAGCATATGACTGAATAGATATAATAAAATATCCAAATTGCAATTGCAATAAGAATTTGGACAATCTTTTTTGGCTTGATTAGGATAGTTTGATTAGTGTTTTTTTCTTTAAAACTTACTATTTTTTAGCTAAGAAAGTGATATTTATTCTTTATGAAAATTTTGTGATTTTTTGTTGCTCGGGTTCTGCGTAGAATTCAGTAAGTGTTTGATAAGCTATTATAATGTGGATCTACCATGTTCAAACATTTCTTTCAATGTTTACTTTTTAACCATATTGGATTCAAATTTTTTATATTTCTCAGTTACTACTGTTTTCATGAGCTATATTTTGTTAACTTGGTATTGTGGTATGCAGTTTGATCATTATGGACTATGCAATCCTTTATGGTGTTGTTGTATTTGCTAATATTGAGGTAGCCTTCTTGTGTGAGAAGTCCTTAGGGCATTGTTGAATGAATTGCAGCTGCCCATATTTCAAAGAGCAGCAGGTTATGAGCATGTTATAATACCAGCTATGAGAAAGAGAACTTCAGTAATTTTATGTGTATATCTTAAATTAGATTCCTACTTGCACACCATTCTTTTATTTTGAAGTTTGTGGATTTTCTTTGCATTGTTTATTAAATTCATTCATTATTGAATTGCAGATATGCCAAGGTTCAAGCGTTTGCTGAAAAAGCAAAATTCAGATAAGTCAGTATCTACTTCACAAGGTACTGAATCAACACCTTCTTCTCTTCAATCAACGCCATGTATGCCAACACATCCAACCACGTCAATTTTGGCCACAACACATCTGGTCCAATCATTTCAGCCCACATCGCAGGCAGCTCCAATATTTCAGTCGGCATCACAGTCGTCTCAATCAGTTCACTCAACATCTCATCCATCTCCAATGGATCAGGCCACATCACAGCCGGCACCGATAGTTTACCCTGCATCACAGCCATCTCAGTCAGTTCAATCGACTCCAACAGATCAGGACTCATCACAGCAAGGTCTAACAGTTCAAGCCTTATCTAGAAAGCGTTCTGGGAGCCATTGGACTATAAAAGCAATAGGTAAATAATTTTGACTATTAGTACATATTCAGCACTCCCTTCTAAGTCCCTTTAGACCTTACCTGAAAGTTGGTTACTTTCAATTTTGTGATGCAATTGCAGTACTTAGAAGGTTTTCCCTGCATGCTCGTCTTTTCTTTGAAAAATTCAACTATATAGTGACATTTGGTGGCATTTTATATAAGCTATAAAAGAGCGGCAGATTGTCTGGTCGAGCCGTATTTTGATTCTTGTATCCTTCTGTCCAAAAAGAAAAACATGGCTAAAACATCAGAAGTTTCTTGTTTTAGTTGGTTCATCTCTCTCATGGATTCAACTGATCTCTTTTCTTATACAGATTCAAAAGAAAATATCAAGAAACTCAAAGTGAAAGTTAATGAAGTGCTATATTTAACGTGTGAAGAACGTATTGTGGTTGATTTTGATTACCTGGATGAACCATTTGGAGATGCACGCGGCCTTCTTTCAGGATTTTGTGGAATTTTAGCATGTGACTGCGCTTTATTTCCTATCCACTGTGAGAAATGGTCGAGTTTACCTATCTCATACTTCAACCGCATCTTCGATCAAATTATAAAGGTATAAGCTCTACATTCTTAGAACTATATCACTGTTTTATTTTGGAGAAAGACAACTATATCTCTATTTTATCTTTGAACTTTATACTTGCATTTAATAGACATGCTAACCAATGTTTTATTCTTTAAGCCCAAGTTCTTCTTTAAGACAACTGAGTCAGTTGCACGACAACATGTTTATAAATCTATTGGAAAGAAATGGGCTGCAAATAGGCTTAACTTGTGGAGTGCATCTGAAGACCCACTTAAAAGTAGAGCTGAGATTATTGATAATGTGCCAGATGGAATTCCGCCAGATCAATGGATTTCTTTTGTTGATTACCAATATAAAGATTCAACAAAGGTACTTAAGCAACTGCTTCTTCTAGTCTTTATAATTATATTATTGTTTGTTCTTCTAATTGAGTTTCAAGTATATTTTTTATAAGGAAATGCGTAAAAGAAATGCTGAAAAAGAAAAAAACAGAAGATTCCACACACAGGTGGTTCCAAAGCCAACGCTACGAGAAGGGCTGAAATGGTGAGTAAATTAACTTACTATATAATTATTTCTAAGTAGTAACTAATTCTGAATTTGATTTTATATTTATAGATGGCTCAGACTGGACAAATGCCTGGACGAGCACAAATATACATTGCTACTCATAAGAATGAAGATGGAGTATATGTTAATGAAGAAGCAAAAGAAATATGCGTAAGTTTTTGTGAATTCATAGCTTATCTTAAGAAACAAATCATGAGGACTAATGAGTATGCTAGATAATTGAAGTTTACTCAACATTTAAGTTCTATTTAATGTGTGTTGCAGTTAAAGTTGGCTATTGTCTTGGGTTGCTCAAGAGTGCCTCATCACCTCGTTACTATATGGTTTTAAATGATTGACATCCTTGTCCTGTCCTGCCTACTTCTTCTGCTTGCTACCTGTGCATAGTTTCCTGGAATCTAAATGCCATATGGGTGGCATGCATTCACTCACTGAAATATTTTCTTTGGGCAAGTGAATATCATCTGCAAGTGATTTTAACTATCTAATTAGGGTAAATTTTAAAAAAGGGATGAAAATTTTAGAAAATCTTCTAACATAGGTTGGACAACTAAGCCTAGATTGGAAACAGGTGGGCGTGTCAAGGTATATATGGTTATGCGGATTAAGATATGTATATTTTGACACTAGACAAATACATTCCTGTTAGTTTAGTTGTGACAATGAGTTTTGTATGTGTAGAAAAAAATTGAGTTAGCTTTGAGCCAAAGCACCATAGACGAGTCTCAAATTTCGCCAAATGATGCCGTTGGTAAGGTGCTAGAAAAAGAGCACTCTGGAAGGGTGAGGTGTTTGGGATTAGGCCCTGTCCCTAGTAAAGTTTTTAAGACCTCATTTTGGTGGTACAAGTTCTTCAAGTACTAAAGGTTCATGTTCGTCCCAATGTCAACATAACCATAATCAAATGATGAATGCTCACAATCAAATGATGAATGCTTTCAAGGCATATATGATAATGAAAGAAGGGACTTTACCAGAACAGTTTGCGGGGTTCTTTGCTTCTCCTTCGACGGTTTCTCCTACAACGGTAAGTAAAGTTCTTCAAATTTTTTTCACTTTAATTTGTCTATTTGCAAAGATAGAGTGGCTTATATTAGTACAATTCTTGTATGTTGTATCTGTTTTCTTTGTATAACTCATCTCTCTCTCTCTCTCTATTATATTTTTCTTTCTGATTCTAGCATGAATTAGTCTCACTTTCTAATAGGATGCACAAACATCTTTTTTCTCAGTCCAATAAAAAAAAGACTGCAATGTTGATCTAAATTTGATATTTAAGTACAAAGGAAGCTTGAAGAGTTGCACTTATTTGCTTACATTATTTAGTAGAACCTACAGTTAGTGCAATTTCTGATTCTGACATGATTTTTATACTTTGTTTTTTTATGCAGCCAAGTGATGCGGACAGTGGACCCCTTTCGCCAATAGACGCAAGAAGATCATGTGGTGATAGTAATTTTAGCGGCATCCATTGATTTTATTGTAATTGTCTTAGATAATTAATTGTGACGATGTAATTGTGTGGTTGAAGCTGATGTTAGAATGTTGGAGTGAATGTTTTGTGTTTAAAATAGTTTTTAAGTGATGCTACTTAATGTTGACAATTTAGTTTTAAAAACTAATGATATTTTATGATAACGTTTTGTGATTTTATGATATGTTATCGATATCTTTTTACTTTTAAATATATTTTTTTTTCTTTGATTATGATTTACAACTTAATTAGTAATTTTGTCAATAATATATGAATTAAAAAATTCAATAAGGTTATGACTGACTGGAGCTTAAAATATAAGTTAATAAAAAAGAATAAAAATTATATTGCGGAGGTTTACAACCGCCGCAATTCGTAACTGAAAATTATTTTTAAAAAATTAAGTTTTAAATCTGCGGGGATCAATCGCCGCGAAGTAACCCCCGCTACTTAGTTCTGGCGGTCAGCAAATAACTGCCGCAAATCGATTGCGACGACTCTTATTGTGGGGGTTTTAATGACTGCCGCAACAACATATTGTGGGGGTTTTAAACCGCCGCAAACCTTAAAAATAACCCCCGCAATTAGGCCTTTTTTTGTAGTGGTATAGATACTCGTCACCATGCCTATACGTCGTACTCAACAAGAAGCAAGTAGCAAATATGACTCAACTCCTAATCCTTCAAGCTAGGGTTAAACCAAACACTTACCTCGATGCCTTGAATACCACTCAAGTCTCAATTATAGCTTTACCTCTTGATTCCACCACCAATCCGCTCGAATCTAGTCATAAGTTACTTAATCACATTAATAAATGCTAAATGAATCAACCCCAATGCATGAAAATGAGTTTTCCAAAGTTTTACCCAAAAGTCAAAATTCACCCCCGGACCCACGTGGTCGTAACCCGAGATTTGGACAAAAACCCGATTACCTATTCCCCCACAAATTCAAATATATGGTTTGTTTTGAAATCGGACCTCAAATTGAGGTCCAAATCCCTAATTTTAGAAAAACCTAGGTTCTACCCACATCACCCAATTTCCCCATTAAAATCTTTGATTTGATGTTGAAATCATGTTAAAAGAATGTTAAGAAGTGAAGAAAATAAGTTAGAAATCACTTACCAATCATTTCGGAGAAGAAACGTTTTTTGGAAAATCGCTTCTTATGTTTTGGGGTTTTGAAAAGTGTAAAATAACTGAAATTCACGTGTATTTATACCCCTCTGAAGTTCCACCGCGGACCGCGCAAGAAGGACCGCGGCCGCACAGGCTTCCTGAAGGCCTGCGGATCTATGCCCCGCGCGGACCGCACAAAGCCGATCGCGTCCGCGCAGCACCCACTGCGGACCGCGCAAAGCCGATTGCGGCCGCACGCGTTTCCTCGCGGGCCGCGCAAAAGGGTTTAGATTTCATTTCCATTTTCTTTAAACATTTTCAGAGAACAATTTCACTTAAAAATTCATAACTCAGGCTGAGGACCTCGAAATTCGATTCCGGGCATACGCCCGAGTCCCATATTTTCCTACGGACCCTCCGGGACCGTCAAATCACGGGTCCGGGTTGGTTTACCCAAAATGTTGACCGAAGTCAAATTTATTCATTTCAAGGTCAAAACTTAGCAATTTTCACAAGATTTCACATTTAAGATTTCCGGCTACGCGCCCGGAGTACGCACACAAATCGAGGCAACTCTAAATGAGGTTTTCAGGGCCTCGGAGACATAGATTTCAATTAGAAACAGGTGATGACCCTTTTGGGTCGTCACATTCTCCACCTCTAAAATAATCGTTCGTCCTCGAACGGACAGAAGAAGGAAGTACCTGAGTCGGGGAAAAGATGAGGATACCGGTACCATATATCGGACTCGGACTCCCAGGTCGATTATCTCATATTTTGAATCTTAGACTTGGATAGGGGCGATTTTGTTTGGCGATTTTCTTACAAGATATTGGAGCAAGTGATTTCTACTTATTTATAGTATTGTTTCAAGAATCTACATGAATTATTAATACCTAAAATATAGAATTTTGAGATGACATTTGGGGTTTTGCCTACAATATAAGAGTGTATTTTGGGGATTTAGGTACTGTTTGGACTCGATTTTGGAATTAATCATATATTTTGACTCAACAATATATGGGTCGACATATTTTGATACTGGTGCCACACCCCAACCTTGGGAGGTGCGACCGGAACACGATGCCCGAAGGCCCGTGCGAACCGACGCCCATACTTAGACCCTTTTAATATGAAATTGGGGCTAGCAAGGCCTCCAAATAATAATACTAAAAATCTAGAATATGTGGAACTGACTTGCAAAAGAAACATTGTTATTTTAAATTATATCCATAACGGTACCCAACAAGGTTATAACCCATTCTTTTACATACAGCCATACTCCAGTTTGCAAGCCTCTAAGAGTACCCAAAAAAGAAATACTTATACATGACTTGGTTGGAACAGGACCCACCATACCCAAAACATTTAGAAGACCTGCTCTAGTACCTAGTGGCTTTTGAATAGATACTCCAAATAAGTGAACAACAACGGCCAATTAGATGCAACAACACCCTATTGGGGAGGGGTGTCACCAGGCTGCAGTTGTAGGCATGAACACAATACCCCAAGGAAAGGGTATCAGTACAGAAAATGTACTGACTATGTAAGACTAAGAAAGCATGTATATCATAGTCAGTAACATAAGGGGGTGTAAGTACGTGATTTTAACTATAACACCGAGAACAAGCCATCTAAGGCGCAAACTGTAAAAACTATAAACCATGTGTCATGAATGTGCACAAACAACCAAGCCACTTATTGGGGCCCTGCATTAATCATAATTTACACACACACATACACACTGGGGCCATGCATTAATTATAATATATATGTATACATACTTTCAGCCACTCTTTGGGGCACATTTCATCACTCCATACTTGGCCGCATTGAAGACTCAGTCATACCCGGACTTAGGAGATCTCGTTCGTACCCGGTCTCACGAAACTCGGTGTACCCAGTCTTAGAAACACTCGATAATGATTCATATCACATCACTCCATACTTGGCCTCATAGAGGACTCGGTCATACCCGCCCACACAAGGGCACGGTAACCTTAAATCACACATAATCGTACCCGGCCACTTGAGGGCTCAATAATGTCTCATATCTTATTTTAACATACCCAACTGATCAGTGGTTGCACAATAAGTGCCATACACGGCCATCTATAGCATGAGTCGGTAACGTAAAATAGATACATATGCATATAAGTGCAATGCAGAATCAACTTCAAGAGGTATCAAGTTTAGACTCATAACGAATCATATGTTTCGACCTCAGGATACCAATTGGGAACATTCTAGACTTCGAAATAATTACTACATACAAGAATGCACAAGAACAAAACAATGTCATTTAGGGAGATACATAATCAACCAAATTCGTTCAATACAGAAACCCTTTATAGGGAGGGAGGGAGAGAGACTTACACAAAGTCAGAAAGAAAGTTACCTTACATACCTTGTTGAAGAACTAGTTACACTTCTATGATGGTTAATCCTGCCTCCAATGAATTTATAGAATTAATTTCACTAGGCAATATATATTACAGTGATGATTCCAAGCTCTTTCATGCTAGATCCTGTTAGATTCAGATTCACCTCCATCTTTGCCTAAAATTTCTTGGAAATTATATAGGGTTGTTGAAATCATTTTTTGAAGAACTAATATTGGTAATAACTCCTAGAATGAAAGAGAAAAAGCTTTATTGCCTTTTTTATACTGTTACCCAGCATAGGAAATTCTGCTACTCTACATGGAAAATGGGTCTCCCGCTCTGGTCGCTATACCCGGTGGGACACCTGGCGCAAATCTAAGAAAACGTGTAATCCCCTCTCTGGACCCTCTATCCCTATACGTGCCACTAGCCGATTGGCCACGTCAGATGCACCACTTATCAATCTTGGACTTTATGCGTGGGGGATTAAGTGTTAGGTGTAACATCATCCCCCCCCCCCGGAACATTCGTCCTCGAATGTTGAATCATTGTCATCCATTGAAAACTTCTTTAGATATCTAGGGTCATGCTCACCACGATAGTCTCCTTGTTGCCTTCCATATCATGGAATAAATGGGGGTACCTGGACTTCATATCTTCTTTAGTTTTCCAAGCCATTTATTCTTTATTATTGTTACTCCAAACTACTTTAACTGAAGCTACTTCTTTATTCCACAGCTTATAGACTTGATGATCTAAGATGGTCACTGGAATTTCTTATAGGATAGGTCCTCTAGGACTTGAATATCTTCAATAGGGGTAGTACAAGTTGGATCACTCAAGCATTTTGGAGCATAGACACGTGGAATACCGGATGCACTACTTCCAACTCTAGGGACAACTTGAGCTTATAAGCCACTTGTCCGACTTTCTTAATAATTCGGTATGGCCCAATATACCAAGGGCTGAGTTTGCCTCTTTTTCCAAATCTCATCACGCCTTTCATAGGTGACTCCTTTAGGATTACCCAGTTTCCTATCACGAACTCTAAGTCTCATTGTTGGTTGTCTGAGTAAGATTTTTGTCTACTTTGAATTGTCAATAAATTATCCTGAACCATCTTTACCTTTTCTACAACCTGTTGCACCAACTTTGGACCAAATAACTTTGTTTCACCAATTTCGAACCAGCTAATAGAGGATCTGCACTTTCTTCCATGTAGAGTTTCATATGGTGCCATTTGAATGCTAGCATAGTAGCTATCATTTTAAGCAAATTTGATGAGTGGTAGATGATCCTCCTAATTTCTTTTGAAGTTCAAAACACAGGCTCATAACACATCCTCGAGCGTTTAGATAGTACGCTTGGCATGGCCATCTATTTGGGGATGGAAATTTGTGCTAATGTTGATCCCAGTACCCAATCCTTTTTTAAATGGCCTCCATAAGTTAGCGGTAAATTGGGTACCTCTATTTGATATGATGGAAACTAGAACTCTATGGAGCCGAAGTATCTTCTTAATGATAGTTTGGTAATCCTCCGCTGATAAGGTAGTCTTTACTGGTAGGAAATGAGCTTACTTGGTGAGTCGATCCACGATGACCCATATGGAATCAAATCTCTGGGGTGATCGTGGTAATCCAATAACGAAATCCATGTTGATCACTTCCCATTTCCAGGTCAGAATTTCCATATTTTGCAGCAACCCTCCCCGTTTCTGATGTTCAACTTTACCTTGTTGGCAATTTGGACATCGAACGATGTATTATTCAATGTCCCTCTTCATGGTGCTCCATCATTATAGTTGTCGAAGGTCATGATACATATTGATTGACCCAGGATGAACAGAATACCAGGACCGATGAATCTCTGTCATGATCTACTATCAGAGTCCTCCGACATCGGACACACATAGTCGGTCTTTAGATATAATGACCTCATACTCGGATAACTCAAACATCTATTTCCTTTGAGAGGGAATGGTTTTCCTTATTTTCCCCAAGGCTAGATCTTCAAATTATTATGCCTTTACTTCGGTTATAAGTGCGGATTCAACAGCATTTCAAATTGTGGCTCCTCTACTACCTGTATTGATCAATCGTATACCTAAGTTAGCCAACCATTACAAGTCATTGGCTATCTCCAACTTATGATTTTCTTCATTCTACAAACTGCCCATAGATTTTTGACATAATGTATTGGCCATGGCGTTTGGCTTTTCGAGGTGGTATAGGATATCAACATTGTAATCCTTTAATAATTCTAACCACCTCTACTGCCTCAAATTCAACTCTTTTTATTGGAAGATGTATTGTAGGCTCTTATGATATGTGAATATATCAACATGGACTCCATATAGGTAGTTACACCATATTTTCAAGGCAAATACCACAACTGCCAGCTCCAAGTCGTGGGTTGGGTAATTTTGCTCGTGTTTCTTTAGTTGCCTCAAAGCATAAGCGACAATGTTCCCAAGTTGCATTAGAGCCCTGCCAAATCCCACTCTAGAGGCATCACAATATATAATGTACCCCTCGGGTCCTTCAGGGAGAGTTAGAACTGGTGCTGAGTGAGGTCAACTTATCCTTTAACTCTTGAAAACTATTTTCACAAATATCGGTCCACCAGAGTGCAACTTTGATAATGGAGCAACTATGGATGAAAGTTTTTCCACAAAACTTCGGCAATAACTGGCTAAGCCCAAGAAGCTGTGTACCTCGGTAGGAGTTATGGGCCTTGGCCAATTCTTAACTGCTTCAACCTTTTGATTATCAACTTTGATACCCTCACTTGATACTATATGCCCAAGAAAGGCCATTGAGTTTAACTAAAACTCTCATTTGGAAAGTTTGGCGTACAGCTTGTGATCTCAAAGTGTACGTAAAATTATTCGTAGATGCTCTCCGTGATCCGCTTCTGATGAGAATACACCAAAATATTGTCTATGAACACGATCACAAAGATATTTAAGAATGGCATGAATACTCGATTCATGCAATCCATAAAAGTCGGTTGTGCATTGGTTAGGCCAAAAGAGATAACGAGAAACTTGTAATTGCCATATATGGTCTGAAAAGCTATCTTCGGAATATCCTCTCCCTTAATCCTTAATTGATGGTGCCCATATCTTATATCGATCTTCGAAAAATACTTAGCACCTTGCAATTGATCAAACAAATCATCAATTCTCGGAAGGGGATACTTGTTCTTGATGGTTACCTTATTCAGTTGTCGTTAATCGATGCATATACTCAATGAACCATCTTTCTTTCGAACAAATATTACTAGGACTCCCCACGGGGAAGTACTGGGTCGAATAAAGACCTTATCTAGAAGGTCCTTCAACTGATCTTTTAATTCTTTTAATTCTTTCAACTCTGCGGGAGCCATTCTGTATGGAGGAACAAATATTGATTGTGTGTCGGGTGGCACGTCGATTGCGAACTCGATCTCTCTCTCGGGTGGAATACCCGGGAGCTCGTCAGGAAATACATCAGGAAATTCACTAACAACTGGAGCTGATTAAAGAATGGGAGCCCTTGCCTCCGCATCCTGCACTCACACCAAATAATTAAAACACCCTTTTATGATCATCTTTGGAGCCTTAAAGTAAGAATAAAATTCCCTCTTGGTGCTGCAACACTGCCCTTCCATTTGATATCCTCAAAGGTATGGTGATCATGAATCACTACATTACAACCTCGATATACCTGCCTAACTACCGTAGACTCGCCCATGACGTAGACACTTCAAATGGTTACCATAACAATTCACATTCTTTACAACATTTACCAGCAACAAATGGAGCAATATACGACAAGGTGGATCATGGATCTATCAAAGAATACACGTTAATGGAAAATATGGCTAGTTTACCTGTGAACACGTCCGATAACGACTCTAAGTTATGTCGGCCTGACAATGCATAGATATGATTTTGTTGTGGCCCACACGGACTGGACATTCTACCCCTACCCCTACCTCTTTCTACTGGCGGTTGCATACCTTGCTCACGACGATGCACTATCGACGAACCTACTACTGATCCCATTGGTGGTATCAGGCCACGCATATTTTTCACTAGGCAAAAGAGCATGATATGATGGGGCTGCCCACAAGAATAACACAAGTCTGAGCCCTAGCAGCAATGCCCAAAATGATCCCTACCACATTGACCACAATGCGGCACGGAGGGCCTCATCTTACTAGGGTCTCCATTATGTTATGAGCTCTGTCCTCGGGGATTCTGATCCTGGCCGGGGTAGCTGGTCCGATCATGTTGCTGACCCTGAAACTGTGACATCGTACTAGCCACCGGATGATTTGGATTTCGAAATGGAGGCCTAAACTCACATAGTGACTCCCCCATATCACCTGCAGACCAGGCTCTTTTATATTGGCCCCAATCATGCTCTTGAGTGGCTCGTTATTGCCCCTTACGATCCTCCAAGTTCTGCGCATAGGCTTGTGTACGGGAAATATCCATAATCGAATTCAAAGAAGTTGTAGTGCATTCATTTACAATATGTGGTCCCAACCCACCCACAAATCGATGCACTCGGTCACTCATGTTGTCCACAATTGATGGATCATACTTAGTCGAGGAGTTAAATTGCATGTTGTACTCTCGGATACTCATATTACCTTGCTCCAACCATAAGAATTTATCTTGTCTTGCTTGGTAAATCTCAACGGGCAAATACTACTGCAAGAATGCCTCAAAAAATTCCCTCTATCCCTCTACTAGGGAAAGAGGTCCCCTAGACTATTCCCAAGTCTAATACCAAGTCACATATATATCCCACAATCTGTAAGAGGCAAGCTCTACGGACTCAATATTAGTGGCATGCATAACTCGAAAGGTCTGCTATATTTGATCTAAAAGGTTTTGGGGGTCCTTGTTGGGATATGTTCTTGTGAATACCGGGGGGTCAAAATTAATGAAATCCCGAACTCTCGCACTGACCTCTCTGTTTGAGGTGTCGGGGACCTGATGTTAGGCTTAGGAGCCTACTAACTGCGTCAGTAACTATACTGCACTTCTCATATCTCAATCCTTCTCAGAAGCAACTAGAGGAGTAATAGGAGGTATGTTAGTTTCTCCATGTTGTTCCAAGGGTGGTGGTGTTTTCCCCTAAACGTTAGTACTTGTCTCATCATGTGGTCCAAATAGACCCATAGAGGCAGGTGGCACCTGACTGATGCCTTCTCCTGCTTCTTCATTCAATCCTTTAGCAAGTGCTTGGCATCTCATGGTAGGCATCTCCATAAACATAAACAAGATGGTGATCTGAAACGAATACTTACGACTCAGCTCTATCGCACGATCTAGATCAGAAAAAAGGGCATTCATCCTAGATATCATGTAGCATCCTAGTTATAAGATGGTGTAAAACATACCCATAAATAAGTCTCTACAAAATACGCCTTGCAGACTTCATAGGACTTGACCGGCTTTGATACCAAGTTTGTCACACCCCAACCATGGTAGGTGCGACCGACACACGATGCCCGAAGGCCCATGTGAACCGACGTCCATACTTAGACCTTTTAACATGGAATCGGGGCCAGAAATGCCTCCAAAAATCTGTAATATGTGCAACTTACTTGTAAAAGAAACACTAACTTTTAAATATATTCATAATTGTATCTAACAAGGTTATAACCTGCTCTTTTACATACAACCATACTCTAGTCTGCAAGCCTCTAAGAGTACCCAAAACAGATATACATATACATGACTTGGTCAGGATAAGGCCCTACCATACCCAAAACGTTTAGAACATCTACTACAGTACCTAGTGGCTTCTAAATAGCTAATCTGAAGAAGTGGAAAGCAACGAACAATCAGCTGGAACAACACCCTATTGGGTACGGACGTCACCGGGTATATATGCACCTTTGGGCATAAACACAACACCCCAAGTAAAGGGCTTCAGTATGGAAAATGTACTAAGTATGTATGACTAAGAACGCATGTAGATGAGAGTTAATAATATAAGGGTGTGTGAGTGCGTGATTTTAACATGAATATTGAGGATAAGCCACCGTGGGTGCAAACTGTGGAAACTATAAACCATGTGTCATGAATGTGCGCAGACATTTGTAAAATCAAAACACTCATTGGAGTCACACAACACTCATTGATGCTTGTGAATGGAGTTTTCAGGCCTTAAAGGACAGATTAACTTCAGCACCGGTTTTAATACTCCTAGAAGGGACCGATGGTTATGTGATCTATTGTGACGCTTCAGGCATTGGATTGGGTTATGTGCTGATACAACATGGAAAAGTTGTAGCTTATGCTTCTATAAAACTAAGAAAACACGAGAAGAATCACCCGACCCACGATTTAGAGTTAGCCGCAGTGATTTATTGTACTAAAGATATGGAGGCACTACTTGTATGGCATTCATGTTGATATCTATACGGATCATAAATATCCTCCAGTACATCTTCAAGAAAAAGGAATTGAATCTACATCAAAAGAGATGGTTGGAGATACTTAAAGACTATGACATTGATATTTTATACCATCCGGGGAAGGCGAACGTAGTAGCTGACGCCCTCAGCCGTAGATCTATGGGTAACATGTCACATTTATAGCCAGAAAAGAGGGGAATAGCCCATGAGGTTCATCAGCTAGCTAGTCTTGGAGTTCGGTTACTGGACTCAGGTGACGTTGGAATTACTCTTCAGGATACGGCAACATCCTCATTAGTAACTGAAGTAAAGTAACGCCAGTACGAGGATCCTGTGTTAGTTCATTATAGAGATACCACCCTTCAGAAGGAGAAGACACCGTTTGGAATTATACAAGATGGGGTCCTCAGATATCAAGGATGATTATGTGCCCCTAATGTTGTAGGGCTACGTCGGTAGGTTATGGCAGCAACTCACTATTCTCGTTATTTTATCCATCCAGGAGCGACAAAGATGTATCATGACATCAGGAAAGTATATTGATGGGATGGAATGAAAAAGGATATAGAAGAATTTGTTGCTTAGTGTCCTAATTGTCAGCTGGTTAATATTGAGCATCAAAAACCCGGTGGGTTATTGCAGGCTATGGAGATTCCGACTTGGAAATGGGAAGTAGTCAATATGAATTTCATCGTAGGCTTACCTCTACCCAGCGTAAGTTCGATTTGATATGGGTGATTGTTTATAGGCTTACAAAGTCAGCCCATTTTTGTCCGTTAGGACTACATATTCAGTAGAGGATTATGCAAGCCTTTATATTAAGGAGATAGTACGACTGCATGGTGTCCCTATTTCTATTATCTCAGATAGAGGAGCTCAATTTACAGCTAATTTCTAGAGGTCCTTCCAAAAAATGATTGGGGACTCAAGTAAGTCTTAGTACAACATGTCATCCCCAAACTGATGGATAGGCCGAGCGCACAATTCAGGTGCTCAAGGATATGTTACGAGCATGTATGCTGGATTTTAAAAGAAGTAGGGATGAAAATCTACCTCTTATCAAGTTTGCATATAATAATAGTTACCACTCCAGTATCCAGATGGCTCCATAGGAGTCTTTGAATGGGCGTAAGTGCAAATCTCCTATAGGGTGGTTTGATATTGGAGAACATGGGTTACATGAGCCAAACCTGGTTCAGCAGGCCATAGAAGAAGTAAAGCTTATTGATCACGCCCAACTATGCCTTATAAAAAGGACAAAGCGGTCGTTGCAAATATAATCCGGTTTACAAGTTCGGAGTCGAATCCCACAGAGAACTAAGGTTTTGCTACAGTTGTTCACTATCACCAAGAATACAAGCTTGAATAATTCATAACCTATAGATATTAAGATTCTTGTGTTTAACTGACTAACTAACAAATTAAAATAATAAATTAACACTAAAGATACTACAGGTTGGAGAAAAGATTAAGGAGGTCTAGAGTTATGATTTCCCTATTTGTCGGAATCCTTCCCGCTATGTCTTCTATAATTTCACCTAAGTATTCTCAACCGATCATGGGCGCTCTGTGTGTTGTAATTCTCTCCCGAGTAATTACGACAATGTACTAGCCATACTCTCTCGAGTTACACTAGCTGGCTTTAATTACAGCTCACTTAGATCGCACCCAAGGTTTCATTATCCCTAATCCCACCTTTAAACCCTTGGTTATTGATTCCTCACATACGTCCGGAGTGATGTTGTTACTACCTAAATATGCACTATCTCCCGAGTAATACATACTAAATAGGAACATCTAATTGAGGTCCTTTCAATCAACCACAAGAATAATATATTTGAACAAATAGAGAAAATACTATGGCTCAATTATATAAAAACATAACAAGAATTTATCCTACAAAAGGTTCCATCAAAACCCTAGATAATAAATTAGCTATTCATAATAGTATGTAAAACTACAATACTAAATGTCATAACCAACAATGAAAAATAGGAAGAGGAAGGAAAAACTCGTAGAAGAATTTCCCGCCTTGCTCCTATTGTGTCTCTGCCTTCTTAGGTTGAATCTCCGGTCTCCTTAGCCTCCTTAGGTCTAAATTATGTCAAAAGTATGTCAAAGGTCTTCAAAATACCATTTTTTCCATGTATATATACCAAGTAGGGTTGGTCCCAAACAATTACACCTTCTCCTATGCAAAAAAGGACACATTTTCCGGACAGGACATGCGCGGCCGCACTTGGACCTTGCTCAGACCGCGCATATCCACTTTGATTCTGCCTGATGAGCACGGCCTGAGCGTGGCCGCGCTTTTTACACAAACTTTTTACCCTGTTCCGTTTGGAATTTGGAAAAACGTAAAACATAAAAATTGTTTCCCTTTGAGTTAGCTTTCTAACCATATATTGTGGAGCCCAAATAGAGTTTTGGGAAAAACGTTATGTACATTTTACTAGACAGTGTGTAGTATGCCTACTCGATTCTTCATTTGTTCTAACGATCATCCGTTGACCCCCGAACACGATCCCGGCTTAATTCCTTGAGCTTTTATTCAGACTTCAAATCTCCAAATCACTTGAATTCATTCCATAACATTTACATAGCTCGGAATCACTCCTACAAGGCATAAAACACACAATTAGTGCAAGACACTAGCGATTAAAGCTCAAACTCAATTAAAGTGCAGTAAATTTGAGTGTAATAAGCGACTAAAATACGTAATTATAGCCTATCATCAACACCCCACACTTAAACCATTGCTCGTCCTCGAGCAATCAAACTACACTTTATATAGACGCGACCTATTTTAAACAATTCTCCTAACTCGCCACACCAAGAATATTTAAATTAGACTAAGCACAAAAGCGTAACATCTTCACCTTAAGATTTGACTCACAAGTACCACGCATTATTCACATCTCACCCACGTACTTTAAAATAGAGATCTCTGACATTATCTTTCCTTCTTGAATCAAGTGCCCTCACACAACAAAAGAGAGTAGTTCCACACAATAAAATTTAAGAGCACTTAGGAACTCAAGATAGAAAGAATTCACTCACTCTCAGAAATAACATTCATATGCCACAAAAGATGCACCATAGGCTTGCCCGTAGTGTATTACTCTACTAATCGAGCTCATTCAGTCTAGGATCAAGTAGGACTTTATTTGGTTGTAATGTAGGCTACGGGACGGGTAAGATACATTTAGATATAAGAGTGACTACACCTCCCTATGCACTTTAATATATATACTTTAACATTCAAATCTCATACTTATGTCAAACCAAACTCCGCCTTCACATCAATGTATTTTATCCCATACTTCTTTAAGCACAAGCACAATTACATCAAGAGTCACCACTTATCAAGGAGTTTTTTTTCACAACAATACAATTTTTTTCCTTTTATTTATTTATTTATTTAAGTGGCTCTTACTTTTTCAAAACAGTGCACATTTCTCCTTATTTCATTATTTCCACTCAAAAGCCAAACCAATCACCCCACACTTTAACTTTAACACAGTTCATGACACTTCAAATGCTCATGAAAGGTTAGAAGGTTCAAATAGATGGTTAATTCTTAAAAAAAATGGGTAAGGCTTGTAATGTGGTTGCCAAAGAAACAGGATTACATGCTCGAAGGGGTTAACTACGATACATAACAATTAGGTGGGTAAAATCTACATATCTGGCTCAACACAGAAACGCCTATATCACTTCCAAGACTGAACAAAACTACTATTTCGCTTTGCAAACACACAGGACAAGTTCTAGGCATCAAATACAATGCACAGAATAACACCCAAACCTCACACACACATGGCACATAACTCACTCAGGATTGGATTCATCAAGACACTCTATTCAAAGCAGTTAAGAAAAGTTAAAATCATACAATTTAAGGTACTTATACAAGAGTCCAAAACTGAGCCTAACCGTCACAACCAAAGTACTCACTATTCTCAAGGCATAACAAAGTCAAGAGATATTGCTTCATTTCAAAACACAACACAATGACTCATATTCCTAAAAAAAGACTAACTACACCCCGTTCAAATAAAACCCTTGGAAAAGAACCGCGGCACAAAGAAAAACCAAAGGGGAATTGCTACACTACCTAACAAAAAAAATCTTTTTTTTTTTAGACTTAAATTCCTCAAGAAAATTGTCTAATAGATCCATCGTCGGGAATAGTCCAATCTTTTCTATTTAAAAAAAGTTATCCAATTAAACTAATATAACTAAAATAGCATAGAAAGTCACCCAGACAATCTCATCACCCCACACTTAAAATTGTGCATTGTCCCCAATGCACACTCATACATACAAGAGGGTAAAATAAACTCTCTGGTAGGCCAAAGGCCGAAGCACTAGCATCTTATGGGGTACTCAGACTTCTCCCAGACCTGGTCCTTTGTGCGGATACCTCACACTTAGTTCCAACTAATGGTTTGTTATTGCATCCTTCCAATAGCTTTGCTTTCCATGCTCCTTGAAAATAAAAAATTGACACTACAAAAATAATACAATTCGAAAAAAAAACAAAAATAAAATAAAATAAAGCAGAAAAGTTGGGTTGCCTCCCAACAAGTGCTTGATTTAACGTCGCGGCACGACGTGAATCACTTTTTCCCTCCACCTTGAACTTATGAATTGAGCCCCCAATTTGGCTTCAAGTATTCGGTTATGCTCCAGGGGTGGTAGAACAAATATAATTGGCCCAAGCAACCACTGTACTATTTTATACTTCTTGGCTTTTAGATGAGGTATGTAGTCCTGTCTTTCTGGAAAGAAAAATTCTAGACTGTAGGCACCTTGTTCCTTATTCCTTGACTCTTCAATCGACTCGGATGACTCTTATTCCATATCATCATCCAAGCCCAATGTGGAAAAATATTTGGAGTGAGGACCAATGCGCTCAAACACATGAACTTCAGGACTTTCAATATCCTCAACATCAATGATACTAGAGTCAACAAAATTTGTATCCTCAAAGTCCTTGACTGACTCTAGTTTGACTTCTTCAACATCGACATCCTCAAATTGTAGTTGGCTAGGTTGTTGATGTTCTACTCTGACCTCCTTAATTAACACCTCAAATTCACGCTCTTCTTGGCTACTATCCCCAATATTGGCTTGTAGAGCATTAACAGCTCCAACAACTTGACTCAATTGAGCCTCCAAGTTGCGAATAATTGCCTCTTGCCTCTCTATCTGCAATTGTTTCTCATTATTTTGTTCCAGAAGGCACTTTAACATATCATTGATCTCCTTCAGGTCCGCATTCCCAAGTTTTTTGTTCCTATTAACTTCACAAGAAAAGGTAGAACCATCATAGTAAGGGATTGGGAAAATAAAAAATATAAGCACAACTATGAAGGTGACCATTTTTACCACCACACACATCACACACATTCGACAAATAAGATTAAGTTGGTGCACATAACTCGCTCTCTGGAATATTTTGATAATTTTGATACGGGTGGTTTCCTTTACAATATTTATGAGGATCAATATTAGAATTATCTACACCTAAATTCCCATAATTCCAAGATGTCATGTTTCTCAAATTAACGGTTATAATAAAATAAAAAAAAATAAAAAAAGTTCAAACTCGCAACCTAGCAATATATACAGCTACAACTACACCGTTAGTTCCCCGATAACGGCGCCAAAATTTGATCACGCCTAACTATGCCTTACAAAAAGGACAAAGCGGTTGTTGCAAATATAATCCGGTTTACAAGTCCGGAGTCGTATCCTACAGAGAACTAAGGCTTAGCTACAGTTGTTCACTATCATCAAGAATACAAGTTTGAACAATTCTTAACTTATAGATATTAAGATTCTTGTGTTTAACTAACTAACTAACAAATTAAAATAATAAATTAACACTAAAGATACTACAGGTTGGAGAAAAGATTAAGGAGGTCTAGAGTTATGATTTCCCTATTTGTCGAAATCCTTCCCGCTATGTCTTCTATAATTTCACCTAAGTATTCTCTACCGATCATGAGCGCTCTGCGTGTTGTAATTCTCTCCCGAGTAATTACGATAATTTACTAGACATACTCTCCCGAGTTACGCTAGCTGGCTTTAATTACAGCTCACTTAGATCGCACCCAAGGTTTCGTTATCCCTAATCCCTCCTTTAAATCCTTGGTTATTGATTCCTCACATACGTCGGGAGTGATGTTGTTCAACAACTACCTAAATATGCACTCTTTCCTGAGTAATACATACTAAATAGGCACAGCTAATTGAGGGCCCTTCAATCAATCACAAGAATAATATAGTTGAACAAATAGGGAAAATACTACAGCTCAATTATATAAAAACATAATAAAAATTTATCCTACAAAAGGTTCCATCAAAACCCTGGATGACAAATTAGCTATTCATAATAGTATGTAAAACTACAATACTAAAAGTCATAACCAACAATGAAAAATAGGAAGAGGAGGCAAAAACTCGTAGAAAATTTTCCGCTTTGCTCCTATTGTGTCTCTGCCTTCTTAGGTCGAATCTCCGATCTCCTTAGCCTCCTTAGGTCTAAATTATGTCAAAAGTATGTTAAAGGTCTTCAAAATACCGTTTTATCCATGTATATATACCAAGTAGGGTTGGGGCCAAACAATTACACCTTCTCCTACGCAAAAAATGACACATTTTCCCGACAGGACGTGTGCGGCCGCGCTTGGACCGCGCTCAGACCACACATATCCATTTTGATTCTGCCTGACGAGCACAACTGCTCTCTTGACGTGCACTTTTAACCCTATTCCGTTTGAAATTTGGGAAAACGTAAAACATTAAAGTTTTAGCCCTTTATGTTAGCTTTCCAACCATATATTGTGGAGCCCAAATGGAGTTTTAAGAAAAAAGTTATGTTCATTTTACTAGACAGTACGCAATATATCTACTCGATTCTTCGTTTGTTCTAACTATCATCCGTTGACCCACAAACATGATCCCAGCTTAATTACTTGAACTTTTATTCAAACTTCAAATCTCCAAATCACTTGAATTCATTCCATAACATCTACATAGCTCGGAATCACTCCTAAAAGGCATAAAACACACAATTAGTGCAAGACACTAGCGATTAAAGCTCAAACTCAATTAAAGTGCAGTAAATTCGAGTGTAATAAGAGACTAAAATACATAATTATAGCATATCATCACTTATCCGGGAGTGACTATTGACATCTCAGAGTCATCAAAAATTATATTTTGATGTGCGGCGACGAGATTTAGTGTTCGGGGTTAATGACTGGGCATTCGTGTGATGAGGTTTGGCATGAAAGGCAAACTTATTCCACAGTATATTGGGCCTTATAGGACCATTCAAAAAGTGGGCCAAGTAGCTTATGAGTTAGAATTTCCCTCGGAATTGGAGTCCGTCCATCCGATTTTTCACGTATCTATGTTACGAAAATGCATTGGCATTTCATGCCCACAAGTGATGTACAGATTACAAAGGACTTATCATACGAGGAAATTCTGGTTGTCTTTCTAGACCGACAAATTCGTAAGCTACGGAATAAGGAGGTAGCCTCCGTGAAAATACTTTGGAGAAACAACAATGTGGAAGGAATGACTTGGGAGGCCGAGGAAGACATGAAGTCGTTCCTCCTTCGGAGAAGGGTCCGACTGGGACATCACAACAATAAGGTACATGTATAAATTCTTGTGTTGGTTATTGTCGTTGGTCGTGTGAGGCCATTGTCGTTATTGATGGTTATGGTCCTATGTGGCGTTAAATTATTGAGTTTCTACAGAAAGAGTGGGTAGTAGCGTTGTTGCAAAGACGACCCTGCCAAAGTTATATAGATCTCGTGGTAAAGATTAAATATCCCATCCCCACCCCACGTGGCAACTAGCCACATTATCAAGAAATGACTAAGAGTCATTCCTTGATTAGGTATCAAATGGATACAAATTCCTTCCATTCTTTTCAAGATTTTATCCAAGTCTTTCCAATTCATTCCATTTTGAAGACTTTGCATTTAAAGTCTTAGGAACATAACTTTGATTTCTGAATTTCATACTCCAAATCATTTTCATTTTAAAGGCTTTGCAACAAAACTTTGTTTTCTGAAATTTAAACTCCAAATCATTTTCATTTTAAAGGCTTGAAACAGAACTTTGCCTTCTGAATTTCAAACAAGTAATTTCGTTCAAGTGTCAAAGAATCCAAGGCAACAAAATTTCGTTCATAAGATTTAAAGAAGCAGAAGCTTCATTTCGTACAAATAATTCAAGGAACATGTATGTTAAGGTCATCTCTTCTTTCTTTTGGCATGGTCTGAATTATACAGAAGAAACGAGCAAATGCATAGTTTCCATAAATCACTATATTCGTAAATATATTAGGGTTGTCTATATTCTTGATTCCCCATGAGAATTTTTATTATCTTCTATTCATGGGTCTCAGAATAATACGTAATTTAAAAAGTTTATCCGAAAGGAATATTGGGATTATTACGTATTTTTCATGCATTTCACCCATTTATACATATGCATTGACCCATGACCATATGGAATTATATACGCGTATATATGTAAATATATGTATATGGGATATGGAAAAAGGTTACGACGTTATATATGCACCACCACCTGATCAGCTGGTATATGTTGATGATGTTGCCCGCGGTGGCTGAAATATGATTGAAACGGCGTTATATACGCGTATATATGTATGTATATATATGTATATGGGATATGGGAAATATATATATATATATATATATATATATATATATATATATATGGGATATGGGAAAAGGTTACGGCGTTATATACACACCACCACCTGATCAGCTGGTATATGTTGATGATGTTGCCCACAGTGGCCGAGACGATATGATGGGATGCCCTCAGTGGCTTGATGATATTATGTACACCCATACCTATGCATGAAACGATATTTATACACATGTGCATGATGTTATAAACGTTTTAAAATTTACAAGGTTATTCAGATTCAAAAACGTGTTTCTATATTTCATGTTTCATCTATGTCTATTACGTACTAATTTTCATGCCTTACATACTCAGTGCATTTTTCGTATTGACGCCCTATTTCACGGGGCATATGTTTCATGCCCGTACGTGCAAGTAGGAAAGCTGACGGTCCCCCTCCTTAGGATCCAGCGAGAGTTGGCGTGCTCCACTTGATCCGGAGCTGCTTTGATTTGGGTATGATACGTTTGTGTGTGTGTGTATGTGTATGTATATGTATGTATGTATATATATATATATATATATGTATGTATGTATGTATGTATGTGTATATATATATGTATATGGGTATGACGTGGCTCAGTCCCGTCTTTGTACAGCTATGTTTCTATTAGAGGTCTGTAGACAGTATGTCTAGTTGTGTCTAGTTGGGATGTATGTGGCCTTGACGGCTTTCAGTTTTGGATGTATAGTTGTCTGTAGCAGCCTTGCCAGCTCGCCCACTGTATTCTGCATATATACGTACATATGCCTTGAAGGCAGGTTTCCTTTTTGTATGTTATTTTCGTAATTCAGCAGATGTTATTCAGGTTCATATCTTAGACGCATGCTTAAGTATGTTTGACAGGTAGGACTCAGGCACCCGTCGCAGCCCATCGGTTTGGGTCGTGACATTGAAGATAACTCAAATAATATTTGTGGGACTATACTAGGTATGTTGTTGTTAAGTTGATGTTAGAGAAAATTTTAAGAAATTATATCTTCGTGCAAAATAATAATAAAAGACATCGTTTTAATCTCTACTTGAATAGACAACTCTTTCAAAATGTAATGTGACGAGTTGAGAAGCATCTTCTGACTAAGAGTGTTCATGAAAAATAAAAGTCTAATCAAATTGATTTAAGCTGGATTTCAAATGAGAAAGATTTAATCGGCTATAAAGTACATAAAAAATTTCACATGGTGATAGTTGAAAGTGCCAAACGCATAGAACCAGAGTTGCAAATATATGCATAAACTCAAGCCCTTCATACTTGCAAACATCAACCAATACTTGATTAATTTTTCAATATGAAATGATATGTTAAAAAAAGTTGAATAGTTCCCACCAGCCATCCTATAAGATACCGATAAGCATATAAAGAAGGCAATAAAAAAAAATTAGTCATCATCGATTCAAGGTGACACGCTGGAAGATGAATTACAAGAAAATACGCATGACTTCACCCCATAACAAGAAATGGTTCATATTTTTAAGTTTTACCCAACCTGACCCATATTGTACTTATTTTGAAAGCACTGGCAAATTCAAAATCTATGTTCTTACAATCATTGCTTCTAAAAGCTATGGAGTTAAATTTGTGTTCTCACAACCATTACTTTCATTCTCTCTTCTTCTCACATCTTCTACATATGTTTCAAGGGGCCGTATTTTCTGCTTCTCCTCTTGTGTCACCTGGTTGCAATGTAAGAAAATTAAAGAGTAGAAGTCCACCATTGAAGACCATTCAAAGCTTTGCTTTTGAAAATGAGTATTTTGAGTTTGTTAGTTGTTTGGATTGGGTGTTATTCCAATTGATTGAAAATATCAAAAGGAGTTCAAAATTTAAATTTGAAGTAATTTGGAGTAGATTTGGGCAAGATTTGAGTTAAATTTCAGAAAAGACGCAAGGAAGAAAACGGAGTCAGTTTTTTGTATAATTATGTATAATCTTGTATAATAGTGTATATGAGTGTATAAACACATCTTATACACTATTATATACTTTTATACACCTTTATAACAAACGTCTGTAAACGAACTTCTTTCACGATTTTCAGTTGCAATTCTTGTTCAAAACGAGTCCAAATCTCCATTAAATGACTTCAAATTTTATACACAACCTCCTTATACTATTTCTAACAAGACTAAATAACAACCACTCCAAATTTCTCAAAAAAACAAATTTGGAATTTAAACCCACATATTTAAGCTTGTTAAAAATCTAATTTTCACTACCCAAATGCATTTGATTTGTTGAACTAATATTTGAGTCACAGTTACTGATTCAAAAATTAACTTAAAAGCTTGAGGAATTTTTTTTTAAATTAAATAGTAATTTTGAGAACCTATTAGAAATGAATGTTGAATCTTAGCCTATTATTTTTGGGCTAGTTGGTTGTAAATTGAAATTTTCTCGCTCCTTCTAAAAAGGCAAAGATTCACATTTTACTGTTATATGCATCGTTGAGAAATTTTTGGAGAAAAATTCTATGCCTTTGTGTTGGATTGTATTCTATAAAAATTGAGATTTTTTTGGAAAATTTGTTTAACCTGAATAAAGAAAGATCATTTTCGATTTACCAAAGAAAATGTTTTCTAAAATCTTGAGTTGACAACTTCGATTTTGAAACACATATTTGGGATGTTGCTTTAATTTTAGATAATAGAGTAATTTTCTTAATGTTCTTTTGTTTTAGTTTTCTAAGTGTAATTTTATTTTTATTAAGCTGGAGTAATAATTAATCAATTTTTTTAATTATCACCATCTATGATATTTTTTTATCACAGCTTTATGAGGACGATTTAAGTTTCTTCAGTAAGGTATTATTAAATAATGAATTGGATATTAGAAGTATTGCAACTTAAGATCTTTTCATTTTATTTTTTTTGGGTATTGAAATATTATACTATGTATTAATCAAAGTTTAAACTAGTTCTAAAAAAACTAGGTTATATTAAGCACTAATACGTTATAACTCAATTTCACTTCAAGAGAATTATTGCAAAATATAATAATTTTTTTATTTTGTGAAAAAGATGAGAGAGTATATTTATTTTGATCATGCAAATAGTTGTATTCGAATTACAAAAGTCAAACGCTCTAAATCACCAAGTAACTTTGATTATCTTTGATCAACTATCCCACGGTTCACTCTGATCTTTTATAGATGCTTTAATCCCCAACTGCTCCAACCAACTTTTTTTTAATAAATTATTCCAAGCAAATTTAGAGGAAAAAAGAAAACTTTACAATCTTTGCTATGGCATTGGCAATGCCCCGACACGCCCTCACTAGTAGTAGTAGAAACATGAAACATGCAATAATATGACGAAATTTCATTCCAAAATTAACTACAGAAATAATAAATTTAATATAATTATTATTGAGTATTATTTCCATGCATTAACAGAAATAGAAAAGGCTCAACAAGACAGGAGTCAATTTTTACTAATATATTGTACAGTTCGAAATTGTACCTCTAATAATTGTTAGTGAGTTTAGCGCACCTGGAAGATGAAGAAGCTTTCTATGATTCCCATCAACACATATAAGTATTTTTCCTTTGGCAAGTGGACCAGAATTTACAAACAAGATAATCATACAAGAAATTCACATTTTTAAGTGTAAACTGGGAATCAGCAGAGACTTGGACTTGTTTCAGCAGATTTCTCCTCAAGAAGTGGAATTGTGTTTGATCTATCAGCAATACTAACTTGATGCTCATTTTCTTCATTATATCTATCAACACTATGAAGAAAGATACCTGCATAAGATACATTCAATATTTAATCGCCCCGCTTAATCAAAAACTTTTATTGAACCACATTAAACGGACGCATTCTGGAGGATAAAATTTTGAAATCATAATAAGAAAACGCAGCATCTTTACCTATAAACCATATTCCAGAGGCTAGAAACAGTACTGATGTCAGGATTAGAGCAGTAGCCCTCCAATTGTTAATGTGATCCTGTAAAAAGATAATGTTAATCAGCAGTTTTATATGTAAAATATTCGGCACTACCATAGAGTCAACTATATGATTGCCACAATTTAGCAGTGCAAGAACTGCGTACCCATAACAGGTCATTCTAAAAAATAGTTTAGTATACAAATTTACACTGAAAGATCCAAGAAATTATGGTGAAGTTTAACAGATTAGTAAATTACCTGACATCTTTTCCAGGTTGCTAATCCACACTGATATGTACAGTTCAGTTGGTTTTTAACAAGTAATACTGTTAGTACATAAAAATTAAATCCAATAATTTAATGCCTCGACAAGTGGTTCATTTGGCCATATGGACATCTTTGATAGACTACATACCACAACTGCACCATTACAAAGCAACTTGATGATATTGGATACAAAATCCAAGGGCTTGTCATGTCTTAGAACTCATTTTTCTAATAAAAAGACATTCATAACAACATTCTTATCATTGCTAAAGAAGCACTAGAAATAGTTCTATTTTTCTGAAAATATTTGAATTTCTCATCATTGTCCCTTGATTTCCACAGCTAAACTTTTCAAAATTCCCCTCAAGAATAAACCTGTTTATAGACTAAGAGGTTTAAATGTATAATTTGGTAAATGATGATGCCTCATGCCACATTTATCTGTTGGTAGCATAACAAAACTCTAAATCAGTACGGACGTCCTGTACGGCTTAAAACAACATCAGGTCACAGCATCCATTGACCACTGTCATAGACTTAATTAGAGAAAAAAAGAATTGCATCAGTAACATACGGCCTTAAATATTTACTGCAAAACAAATAACACAAACCTGGAGAACGCCCACCAGAGGAGAGGAAGGCACATCACCAAATATGTGAATCGAAACAGTGGACATAGCCATAGACAATGGTCTCAAACTTGGTTTGACGCAATGCAAACAGACATAATTTACAGGGCCCTGCATTCGTGGTGTATATTGTTACAGAAGAAAGAAACTGGCTGATACAGTCATCAAAGAAACTTGGCGTTTGTATATTGTTAAGGGAAGGGGAGCCTTGGCGTAACTGGTAAAGTTGCTGCCATGTGACCAGGAGGTCATGGGTTCGAGCCGTGGAAACAGACTCTTGCAAAAATGCAGGGTAAGGCTGCGTAAGATAGGCCCTTGTGGTCCGGCCCTCCCTGGACCCCGCGCATAGCGGGAGCTTAGTGCACCGGGCTGCCCTCAACAGTCATCAAATGAGAGATAAATACAACTAAAAAGCATGTTAAATTAAATTGGGGAATGGGAGTAACTATATGAAAGCCAGTTACTGATTTTGGAAACACCCAAGAGAAAGGAAAAAGCCTGAGTGATACCACCAATTATTGGAAACCAATTCTAATAGTTCTGGATCATTATTTTTGCCTAAAAAAATTGGACTTCTGGTCTCACATGCAACATCTACTGACATGACTCACGAGACAGGAACCAAAGAAAAAGGGGAAGGTATCTTCTTCAGATAAAGCATGCTACTGAGAAATAACATGATCAAAAAAGCGCTATGATATATAAGTAGGCAATACGAAATGATAAAATAAAGAAAAAAAAATTACCTGCGTCGCAAATACAAGCAGTTCTCCAATTGCAAAAAGAGCAATGAAGGCATACAAGCTCTTAAAACAAAAGGCAGCAAAGCAAAATATCGCTCCAAAAAATGTTGCCACTGAAAGAAGCTGCAATACAGTAGTACACTAACATCATCAGTGGCTGGGATTGGAAGGATATCAAGTACATACACCACAGGAAAATAGGTGAGATTAACATGAAAACTGAACTTTATCAATCAGAGAATGTGCTAAACTGAAACAAGAGCTGTATTAGCCAGAAGAATCAATCATTTCCTGGATACTTTTCATCCTAGTGAGAACTGTACACCAATTTTCATTACAAGGTTTGTACAAGCACCATAAATTTGGGGTTTATGCCTGAACAAGCATTGGATAATAAGGTTTATTGCTACTTTTCTCTTGATTGAGCATATGCTTGTCTTGGCAGAAAATTCTAAACCTGGACGACATTATTGCCAAATGAATAAACGGTCTAAGAAGGTATTTGTGGCCTACACTACTGCTGTTATCAGCACCATCAGCATGTCAGAAAAGTTACACCTGGTACAGCGAGAAGGAACAAAATCAAGCAACAGAATATTCAAAAGGGGGAAAAAATTCTACAGGATGCACTATAGTGTAAAAAATAGACATCCATAAGGCCCACATCTCAGTAAAAAGCTATCTAACGGGTAAAACAAAAGAAACTGAGAGAACTATAGGAGTGTTTGTTGCAATTCTGATGTCATGATGCCTTGACATTACTTGCAGGACTGGACACAAGAGTGCAGCATTGGAACCTTTGCATCATTTCATTCTCTTCCACAAGATGAGTAATAGACCACACACACTTCAGGGAGAGCTAAGGTCCTATTTCAAAACCTATTTCAAAATGATGTATTACCTTTTACTATGCCTTAGACACCATTTTCAGGAAAGACAGGACACACAAGAAGAATGTAACTGTATGCAAAGAATACCATAAGTACCACGATACAAGACAAGGTTGATCGATTGAGTAATTTCAAATATAACAAGAGGGATCAAGTTCCCAAACATTTTCGAAAACTGGAGACAATTTGTCGTTCTTTGCTCCCCCTTTCCAAAAAAATGAGAGAAGAGGTCAAGGCTTTTGGTGCCACCCAGTTTTCCTTTTTGGGCCTTTTACTGAATTTATATATATATATGAGTCTTGACAACATACTCATGAAGGTAGCATGTTAGCATTGTACCTATTTTCTAATTCTCTTAAGTACCCTTACTAATGCATTACAAAATTTCTAATAAGAGGGCTTTTTCGTCTTTCCAGCAAAAAATCCAAACACCAATATTCCCTCTTCCTCAAAACCAATCACGCCACCCCGTTCTTCCTCTTCATTGGAAAATCCTGTTTCCCCTTTTCTTTTCTACGGCTATGTTCCTGTCTATTTATTCCTCTGGCGAACTTCTCCTATCCATTCTTTCTCCAACAAAGTCAGTCCTTCAGTTTTCTCCTTTTCTTCCATGTTTGTTAATCAAAGGTAAAATTGAGAGAGGGAAATCAGGGAATTTCAGAAAGAACAAAAAAAAAAAAAAAAAAGGAAAGTGGTGGTTGGCTTTTGAATAGTTTTGGTTGCACTAATTGTTGGCTTTCCGGCATTGTTTCGGGAATTCTTCAAAACAAATGTTACAATACTTGTGATAATGTGATGACTAAGGAGATGCTCTGATGCATATAAAAACGCATATTCAGCACTGCTTTTGGATAAGAGTAGATCTTTCTGCTCTACAAGACATTCACTCCATTCCTTTCTTATGCCTCCATGGTTCTGGGTGTGTGCAGAAAAGAAGGGGAGGGGATCGGACGGAGAGAGAATTAGTGTTGGGTTTAGTTCTTGAAGGGAAAAGACAAAACTACACATTTTATAATGTGTTGGTAATGTATTTGTACAAGTGTGAAGCACCAAGTATAGAATCGAAAGACTAAAAAGCCCATGTAAGATTAATAGACATTTATGCCCTTTAACAGCTATGTTATTGCTTAATTTACAAACTAGCAATTCTCTCTCCTCTTCGTTCTCTCAAAAGGTAGAGAATTTGAGAAGTTACATTCCATAATAATATAATTGAGTTTCTTTCATTAATTAACTGCTATTACTATATTCTTCTTGAAATTCATATATTGAACAATCAAAAATCAAGTTCAACTAATCCAAAGCTGAAAAGACTAATGTTACACTATGTATAATTTATTTTGAATGGGCAGCAGTTACCAGGAGGCGAAGAGCCACAAGTCTATAATATTTACGACAAATTTGGTTTCACCTTGTACTTGACCAGTTTTTATGGCTGTACGTAGTTCTTGAATTCTTGGTCGTTGAAGAACAATTGATGTCCCTTTATTTCTTCATTCTTGCCACTTATATGCTAATCGAGATCATTGGAGTTAGATTCAGGAGCTATAGTTTTGTTGAAGGAGAAGAAGGTTTGCATAAATTTGATTTATTTTTTTCTCTCATATTCTTGTTCATACCGGTAGTATTAGTATGTACTCTCGTATTCTGTTGTTATTAGGTTCCTATGACTACCTGTCGTTTCTTTTATTTTGGTCATCTTAATATCTTGATGTTTTTTATGTTGCTTTTACATGGCTTCTCGGTGTTGTCCCTTCTTGTCTGTCTTTTCATTACTGTGGTGCTTATGCTTTCCTGAGTCAAGAGTCTATTGGAAACAGCTTCTCTATCTTCACAATGTAGGGGTAAGGTCTGCGTACACACTAGCCTTCCCAGACCCCCACCATGTGAGATTATATTGGGTATGATGTTGTTGTTGTTTCCTCTCACATTCAGTCTTATTATGCATAGTTGATTTTGTCTATTCCACCAGATATATAGCAAAGATGCGTATAAAAGTCTGTTGAGATGCTTTGATTCTTGGAGATGAATTGGCAAGGATAACATTCAAATTTGTCACATACCTCAAATGGATCTTAATCAATACATAATTTCTCAGCTAATTAAACTTACATGTCATTGTGTTTGTTATAGGTTAACAGAAAATGCTACTCGTTACACCAAGAAAAGAATCATATCAAGGCACTTTTAGTTGGTTGTGACTTGTGAGGGATTAGAAAGAGCTTGCGAGCTCTTAGTCAATGCCATGACCACGAATCACATATATAATGTTGTTGTCTGCTTAAGACCATAGGTGTAGTTAGGTGTGGTTGCAAACTTTTTACTCCCGGAGTGTGCTAGTCTTATTAGAAGCTGTTCGTTGTTTTTAGGAATATTTCAGAGGAAAATGTTGAAGTTGTTACATCTTGTTTGTTTTTTCAGTCTTATCAAATTAATGAAAAAAATTGTTTCTATATCTCTACCCCTTTCTATTTGCATGCTGGTGTCTGATGCCTGAAAATGTTAAGTTTTGCTAAACCTGGCGAATAATGAAGGAATCATACATTATTATTAACATGCAGAAATTTTTGATAACAATTAACAGACCCGAGAAACTAATATATATATATATATATATATATATATATATATATATATATATATAGAAAATACAGAGAACTTCTAGTACCTTATTTATTTCTATTTATTTATTTGTATTTTCTGTATAATATAAATATGAGATGAGCACATGGCCAGCGAGGATTCATGTTGCTGACCCCAACTTGCTTGGAATTGAGGCACAATAGTTGTTTTTGTTGTTTGGGGAGGGGGGGGGTACTTTCCTGAAGGTTCACAACCCTTGTTTGAGAAAGTCCAGTTGATGTCAGATTAAATGGACATGATATTGGAATTAAACACAGGATTAAATAAGAAGAGATTTAGATATTGTTATTTGTTTATAAGGATTTAGCTATTAAAAAGAAAACCTTCAGAATGCGAGATGTCTACCTTAAAGGCATTGGATATTGTGGAAGTCATTCGATCCAGAACAAAGCCTCCTGCTAAGGTTCCAAATATTCCACATACGATAGTAATACCTCCAAACATCAGATCTGCATTGTTCTGCAGAAGGCGCCAATTGCAAATCAGCTAACATGAACTGGTGCTTTTTGTTTAACTTGGTTAAATGCGAGACTGATCCACAATAAGATGAAAAACATAACCAGTTCATGCAACAAAAACAATGTAACAGGATGGAGTATTTACCAACTGGGCTCATTAAACTTGTAAAGAAATGTCGATCTTGGAGACAAAGAAAGAGTTTATCAACAGATTTACATAAAAATTCACTTTTCTTTTGAGAATGGTTATGAAGTGAAGTAATGGCTCTAAATGCTTACCATATGGTATATGTAATAGCCAGCCTTTGGTCCCCAGTATGAATAAGCACCTATTACAAAATTATATGCTATGTATCCTGCAAGGAACCATGCAAGTAGAAGAAATCAGAATCTAGTACATAGCAATTGAGTGCTAGCTAGTTTAGTGCATTAGACGAGCTCATCAAATTTGTAAAAAGTAGTAGGAAGCATAAAAGAGGTTCACCACATGCCAGTAAAAATAAAAAGCATCAAAACGACAGTCGCACAAGTGAATACAATACCTAGGACATTCACAATGTAGACCTTTTCAAGCAAAAGCACCTTCATATCCTTCCAAAATCTTGTCAACTGATTCAAAATTCTGGGTGCACTTTTTGAACTGCAAAAGAAGAGAGAAAAATAAGACACATGGTAAAGTCGTCAACAGTCATCGGTGACTTCCTATCACAATCATGTTTGCAAGAATGATTGTAAATCTTGGCTGTCATAGACCATGGTTTTATAAAAGTTCCTTACTCATCCTTGGAATCATTTCTTGTTGGGTATGAACCATCTATACTAGTAGAAGCAACTGCATTAATGACAAGAAATTGAGATCAAATTATGGTGACATCGATATAACCACAAAGAAAGAACCTAGTAAAGAAAACAAATAATAAGGAAAAGACGTAACATTAACCATATTCATCATAGTCGAGTTATCTCTTAGTGGCCTATAGTTTCAAATATATTTGAACCAGAGTTTTAATTAAAGAACGTTGGTATTGAAGCTATCTTCATTTAATGTTTGTATTAAATGTTTGTAGCTGAAGTACCTATCTATTTCCTGACCACTTTGAATTACTCGTCACTTTATACTGGTAAATTGATTCTTAAGTTGTACAAGGCAATAAAATCAACATGATATGAATGAAAGAGCTGCAACCTACCACACAATGATTTTGGTTCATCATAAATCTCGAGTTTCAGTATGAAAGTGAGTAAAACCTTTAGACAAAGTCAAAGTAGCCAAATTTTATATGAATCGTTCCTCCAATTTGAGCAATAGAAGCAAAAAAGCACACACAAAATTAACTCCCAGCATTCATACCAATAAAGTCTTGAAGAAGAAATCAGTCAAAGGAAGACCTATTTCCGACAAGGCGACCATCATGTGAAAATCAAAATTATTCCATTAGATCAAAACTTATTTACCGGTGCATATCTACATAAGATAGGCCAAAATATTTCAAGTGACATTCTCTCATTTTAGTTGTACATCAACAAAAGTGTCCACCTAACTTCTACTCCCTTTGTCCTAATTTATGTGATGCACTCTCCTTTTTAGGTTGTCCCAAAAAGAATGATACCTTTCTAAATTTAGAAGAATTTAACTTTAAATTTCCAAGTGTACCCTTAATGAGATGATTTATAGCCACACAAATATCTCTGGCTTGTTTTAGACCACAGTTACAAGAGTCTTTCTTTTTTAATTTTGTGCCCAATGACCCAATCAAAGTGCATCATATAAGATGGGACGGAGGGTGCGGTATTATTTTAGCAGTTCAGGTGTTATTGTCATTGCTCATGCCTCCAATTGTTCTAGCTGTGTCACATCTGTGCAAAACAAGAAATTCTCCCAACACAACTTGCTATCTAGATGTGTGCTCCTCCAAGTTTTGGCAATCATTTGCTTATATAACATTTCTCTTCACAGAGTAACACCTTCGGAGGATGCACCTCACAAGCACATTATCCAGATATGGGAACCTTGTGAGTGAAATGCTGAAAGTTAGGCCACGAATCATGAACCCTGTTGAACTAGGTAGAGGAAGTGAAATGAAAACCATATGAGTGATTGAGTGCAAATACCTGCTTCTGGGCAAGAAGTCTGCGCAGAAGTCACTGGTTTTTGTGATCCCGTGTGCGAGAAACCTGTACAAACATTTTCAGAAATCAAAGTGCATATAGGATAGGACTGAAAGATCAATATTACGTCACCTTTCAATTGCAACGGTTTCATCACAAAACCTAAAATTGCAAAAGGAAGCATCAGCAATGCCTCTATCCAGAATGCCCAACGCCAATCAAGATGGCTTCCAACCTACCATAGAGTGGAGCTTTAGTAAAACTTGACATGCTCCGCAAGAAAAACATTACACAAGAAAACATTAAGTCATAGCAACTAAAGCGAGCTCACCAATCCGCCATATACATAGCCAACAGCAATCCCAGTTGGGATGCACATGTAAAATATTCCCAGCCATGCTGTTTTCTGACAAGAAGGGCAATTAGCATGCAGAAATTACATTAAAGACATAACATGAGAAGCAGATACGTTTAGCAGGTACACATGGAGCAGCTATAAACTTGAAGAACCATGTTAAAACTAGTGATCACATCAGACTGTATATAATTGGATGTATTTGTAGACAAGACAAAATAGGAATGTACAAGAAGGTTTAACTAGAAAGAGTGTTCACTTCCATTATGAAATATTGTTGTCCATATCAAAGCATCTTCTCCATGTTTTTAAGGAATAACAATAAAAACATGGTACCATACAGTTTAGTAAAAGCGGAAAACGATAATTCTAGGGATGTACAAGAAGGTTTAACTAGAAAGAGTGTTCACTTCCATTATGAAATATTGTTGTCCATATCAAAGCATCTTCTCCATGTTTTTAAGGAATAACAATAAAAACATGGTACCATACAGTTTAGTAAAAGCGGAAAACGATAATTCTAGGAAACAACTTGCATAAAGCCTGGTTGTGCTCATTTTCTGACAGATACCATCATGAACAAAATTGAATATGACATCTAGATACGTTCAACAGATCCACCAATTAAAAAGGAATAACTGCCTCACAACTTGCTTTAAGCACGCCAACAAGAGAGTTCAATCGAGCCTAACCTACAATATCTTAAATATTTGACTATAGGAATTGTGATTGCTCTTCTTTATCAAAAGACATGGTAATCCATGGACTAGGTAACATGTCAATGCAGAGAATCCTTCAAATGTACAGCAAAGGTAATCACTGCCCCATTTAATACGCTTATACCTTATTGGACACCTCACAAAGTTAAATAGACATAACATTTTTTAAAACAAAAGGATGCAAAAGCTTACACATTGTCTCATAAGCATAAAGAATGTTGCACATTAATGAACCAGAACTACAAGCAGAGGAACAACCCATCGCATTAGCAACAGATATTAGCATGCAGAACTAATCAAAATCTTTTTTAGTCTCAAAACAGAAACAAAAGAACAGCAGTACAAGCATGCATCAGGTACTCAGAGTCAGCACCGCTGCATAACTGAATCACGCTGCAAATCAAACCTGATCAACTGGGGCATTGTCATCAATGAATGGAGCAGCAAGGCTTATGAAAGATGCCTCACCAACACCGACCAGCCTGGTAGAGGAAATAAATTTAGAAAAAAATAGGATCAACATCCCACCAAAAGAAAAAAACTAAAAGAAGTGCAAAAAACATGTAATAGAAGACAGCTATTGAAAGAACCAGCATAATCTACTCACATTCTGCATATGGTAATGGACCAGAAATCAATTGACAGGCCACAACCAGCAGTAGCAAAGGTCCAGACTGTCAGTCCAACTCCAATAAGTCTAAATGGATTAACACTGCACAAGAAAAAAAATAAGAAGTTTTTGAAATTGTTTAAATAAAAGACATGCCACAGGGTATAGGCATACAACTTAAACAACACATTTGGATATGTCAACTCTAAAGTAGGTAAGGATTGGGTGTTGTATACTTTTAATTAAACTTGGTCTGGCTATCTGGAATGATTAAAAAGGTGTGCTCCAACTAGGGTCATATATGAAAGAGCTGGAGTCAGAAAAGTTGGAATGACAACAACTGTACATACGGCCTTTTGATTTGGTGGATTTGGTGAGAAGCATGTGGATGTCTTGAATGCTATGTTACTCGGACTCTCCGAAAATGTTGTCGGGTGTGTGTCGGATCCTCCAAAATAGTGTATTTTTGGAGGATCCGACACGGGTGCGGCATCATTTTGGAGAGTCCACGCAACATAGCTTGAATGTAACATTTGATGGCTTAAGTGGATTGGATGAGAAGTATGTGGATGTCTTGGATGTTACATTTGCTGAGACAAAATACTTATGTGTAGTAGGTTCATGGCATTTGTAAGTTGTAACCCTTAGATGAGAGTACCCCGAGAAAATGCATTTGATGGACTTTGTTGAAGCTTGTTATTTCTGGTTGAAGTTTTCGTTCATGCTAAGTACACAAAGTCCACGTGGTGACTCATTGCCTGCTTTAACGACATTCTCTGCTTCGGTCAAGCAATCATCGGATGAAGCTGTTTGAAAAGGTAATCAAACTACTCACTTATAGTTTCTTAAGTTATCACTATGTCTCACCTACATAATATGCTTTTGTTACAAACTTATCCACTGTCAAAATAGCTATCGTTGTGGCGGGGATAATGGATCATCCAGATTGGCATCAGGATATATTGAGAAAATGATTGTTTTATATGATAATGATACTTGGTAGATAGTTCCTTTACCTCAAGGCAAAAAATAGTTTGATGTCGCCTAAGTTGCTCGAACTCGGGTGCGGGTATCTGATATAGGTATGGATCCGAGAGTCGGATTCGGCAAAATCTTAATTTTAAGATTCGGGGATGCAGATCAGGTATGGATACTAGTGTTGGGATTCGGCCAAGAAAATTCAACATTATAAAAATAGAGTTGTAAAGATATTCTAAATTGTGAGAGATATTCTATGAAAAACTTACATGTATATTGTAGCAGCGAATATGAGACAAAAGGACTATAATGTTGAACGTATGCCATTTCTCATGTCGTAAATCTATTTTATCTTTTATTTTATGAAATCAAAATCTCAATTTCCTCCCAAATTTGTCCATGGACTCCAGTCAAAGTATCCGAAGTTGGTTGACCGAATCCCAAACGTATCCCGCACCCATACCCATCTTAGTGTCGTGTCGAGACGGGTTCGGCATCAAAAATGAGGAGTCCTCACAACTTAGGATGTTGATGGGTGTTTACTGTCGAGGTAAAGGTAAGTGCTGAAGGTAAGGTTGATCATCTCAAGATTAGATTGGTGGTTATCACTGCATGTTTTATGAACATTTTTAACAATATACTAACCCCATGGAAGGAAGGGCAAGCATATTATGAAGTTTGTTGTGGTGAAAGCACTGATCTAGATTATAGCGCACTTAATATAAGTGGTAAGTTAAACCCAAAGTTTAGTTACTGGTTAGAAATATTATGTAAGTTTTCAAATCCACCCATTGACAACTTATATCACTAATATCATGTGCATAGGAAGGAAGAGACATGCTTAAAATAATAGTTAAAACTGTAAAAAATGAACACTTAGTGCCCATTCAATTTGATTGTCATTGTTTGACTTTGAATGATTTGTAAGAAAGACCGTTAACCTACAACAAATTATTAGGTTGGAGTTTGAAATATGGATTATTTCGTTCAAGTGGGTCCAAGCGTAAAACTAAAATGAAGGATCCTTTTCTTCTCTTTACTTTTTTATATGGTAAACTGACCACCCCAACCGCCCTGCCTAACAATGGCCATTCTCCACTTTGCTCCCTTCGTGACACGAACCTTCAAGCTCAAGATTGGAGGTGCAGAGGTCCTTTTCACCTGGCTCTCCCTCTAAGATGAAGGATACTTTTTGATTTCTTCAAATGCTAGGAAGAGTAAAAGTGGGAGAATAACAACAACAACAACAACAACAACAACGGCCCAGTATAATCCCACAAGTGGGGTCTGGGGAGGGCAATATGTACGCAGACCTTACCCCTACCCCGAGGGGCAGAGAGGCTATTTCCAGGAGACCCTCGGCTCAAGAAAGTAACAAGAGACGATATATTAGTACGATCAATTGACTCATAATAAAATAACATAAAATAACATAAACTACAAAATAACAGTAATATAAGAAATGTAGGAAATATAGAAATGCTAAAAAGATGAAAGGTGGAAGGTATAATAACATCCAGCCGATAGAACCCTGCATCAGTAGCTGACCAGTAGCATCCTAAGACTAACTCCTAACTGGCTAGTCTCACTCTAGTGCGCTGCAGAAATATTCACAACTTCCCCTAACCTACAACCTTAATGCTCGACCTCCACAATTCCCTGTCAAGGGTCATGTCCTCAGTAATCCTAAGTCGCGTCATGTCCTACCTAATCACCTCTCCCCAATACTTCTTAGGTCTCCCTATACCTCTCTTCGTGCCCACCACAGCCAATCGTTCACACCTCCTCACCGGTGCATCAGTGCTCCTCCTTTGAATGTGCCCGAACCATCTGAGTCTTGCTTCCCGCATCTTGTCCTCTATGGGGGTCACGCCCACCTTCTCTTAAATATCTTCATTCATAATCTTATCCATCCTTGTATGCCCGCACATCCACCTCAACATCCTCATCTCTGCTAATTTCATCTTCTGGATGTGTGAGTTCTTAACCGGCCAACACTCGATCCCATACAACATGGCAGGCCTAACCACTGCTCTATAAAACCTACCTCTTAGTAACAGTGGCACTTTCTTGTCACACAGGACTCCCGATGCTAACCTCCACTTCATCCACTCCACCCCTATACGGTGTGTGACATCCTCATCGATCTCCCCGATCCCCTGAATAACAGACCCAAGGTACTTGAAACTGCTCATTGTAGGAATGACTTGAGAGTCAAGCCTCACTTCCACTCCCGCTTCCGTCGGCTCGGCCCCAAATTTGCACTCGAGGTATTCCGTCTTCATCCTGCTCAACCTGAATCCTTTAGACTCAAGGGCCTGTCTCCAAACCTCTAGCCTCTCGTTGACGCCGCCTCGTGTCTCATCAATTAGAACTATGTCATTAGCAAATAGCATGCACCATGGCACCTCCCCTTGAATATGATGAGTTAGTGCATCCAACACCAGGGCAAATAGGAAAAGGCTTAACGCAGACCCTTGGTGCAACCCCGTAACAACCGGAAAATGCTCGGAGTCGCCTCCTACTGTCCTAACCCGTGTCTTAGCTCCATCATACATGTCTTTAATCACCCTAATGTAGGCATCCGAGACCCCTTTAACTTCTAAGCAGCTCCATAAGACCTCCCTAGGAACCCTGTCGTACGCTTTCTCTAGATCAATAAATACCATGTGGAGGTCCTTCTTCTTATATCTATATTGTTCCACCATCCTCCTAATAAGGTGGATAGCTTCTGTGGTAGATCGCCCCGGCATGAACCCGAACTGGTTGTCTGAAATAGACACTGTCCTTCGCACTCTCATTTCTACCACTCTCTCCCAGACTTTCATGGTATGACTCAGTAATTTGATACCCCTATAGTTGCTACAGCTCTGGATATCACTTTTGTTCTTATACAACGGAACCATTGTACTCCACCTCCACTCTTCAGGCATCCTATTAGTCTTGAATATAACAATAAACAACCCAGTAAGTCATTCCAAGCCTGCTCTACCCACACACCTCCAAAGTTCAACTGGAATTTCGTCTGGCCCGGTAGTTCTGCCCCTTCGCATCTTACGCATTGTCTCCATGACCTCATCGACCTTAATGTCCCTACAATAACCACGGGGACTATCGGCCTTCCTCAAATCACCTAGTACAATATCCTGATCCCCTTCTTCATTTAGAAGTTTTTGAAAGTAGGTCTGTCATCTCCTCTTAATCTGGTCATCCCCCATCAACACTCTGTCAGCATCATCTTTTATGCACCTCACTTGGTCCAGATCCCGAGCCGTCCTCTCCCTCACCTTAGCGATTCGGAATAACTTCTTCTCCCCGCCTTTGTTCCCCAGTTCCTCATACAGACGAGCAAAAGCTGTCGTCTTAGCCTTCGTTACTGCCATCTTCGCCTCCTTCTTAGCTACCTTATACCTCTCCTTGTTCGCTCTCTTCTCCTCCTCACTGGTGCTCCCTATTAACCGTAGGTAAGCCGCCTTCTTTGCTTCCACTTTACCTTGGACAACTGCATTCCACCACCAGTCTCCTTTGTGGCTACCGGTGCGGCCCGAAGATATCCCTAACACCTCTCTCGCCGCCTTCCTTATATAGTCCGTCGTCGTCGACCACATAGTGTTTGCGTCCCCCCTACTTCTCCAAGCTCCCATTGCCGATAACCTTCCTTCCAACTCCTCAGCTTTATCTTTAGTCAAAGCGCCCCACCTAATCCTCGGGCGGCCTCGTACTGACCTCTTCTTCCTCCTTATCATAATACTAATGTCCATCACCAAAAGCCTATGCTGCGTTGCAAGGGTCTCACCTGGGACAACCTTGCAATCCTCGCACAACCTTATGTCGCCTCTCCTGAAGAGGAGATAGTCAATTTGAGTTTTCGCCATCGAACTTTGGTAAGTAACCAAATGCTCCTCCCGCTTCGGAAAACATGAGTTCGCAATCACTAGATCGAATGCCTTGGCAAAGTCCAACAGCGAAATGCCCCCTCCGTTCCGCTCCCCGAAACCAAAGCCGCCATGCACCTCAGAATAGCCACCCGCAGATGACCCAATATGACCATTGAAATCTCCTCCTATGAATAACCTCTCGGAAGGCGGAATACTATGAACGATGTCATCCAACCCCTCCCAAAAGCGCCTTTTAATCTCCTCATCCAAGCATGTTTGCGGCGCGTACGCGCTAACGACATTTAAAGTATACTCACCCACCACCAATTTAATAGTCATTAGTCTATCATTCACCCGCCTGACCTCTATGATCGACTCTCTAAGATGGCTATCTACCAGGATACCCACTCCATTCTTACCCCTCCGGACTCCAGAGTACCACAACTTATACCCATCCGCGTTTTTCGCCCTCGATCCAACCCACCTAGTCTCTTGGACACATGCTATATTAATCTTTCTCTTCTGAAGGATCTTCGCCAACTCTATAGACTTACTCGTTAGTGAACCTATGTTCCATGACCCGATTCTCAACCTATAGGCTCCCTTGCCCCCTCTACCTCCCCTGCCTCCCGTCCCTCCCCCTAACCCCGGTCCCACACTCTGCCCCACCCGAGAATAAGTGGGAGAATAAGTGGCGAGTTAATTGTTTCAGAAAGTGGTCAATGATTTGGCATGGCCTAGAAAGGAAAGTGCGATATTTGACATTAAACAAAAGAGTCTTTAAGTAATTATCTTATATTAGTTTGAAACTTCAAGAAATTGTATCAAGTAAATTGGGACAAACTAAAAATAATGGGGTAAAAAGAATGAGTACAATGAGAATAAAGTAGTTCGTTATATTCACTGGCTAGATAAAAATTATCTCCATAGTGAAATGCAATGCTTATTTCTGTAGGGTTCTTTCAAATATGTTTTTTACCTAAGTTGCTCGGACTCTTCACTTTCGGTGCAATAGTCGGCACGACGTGGGGTTGTGTGGGCGTAGATGTGGGATCCGCACCGAATCTAGTCAACCAATTTTGGATACTTTGACCAAAATCAACGAAAAAATTCGGGACAGATGCAACGATTCTGAAACTACTTATTAAAAAAAACTAGGGTGAAATTAAAGAAAATGGAATATCTTGCATATAGAAATTTCTATGTTGATCAATATTTTCTCCTCCTTGTAAGTTTTCTACAAAATGTCTCATAACTCATAAGTTAAACATATTATTATAACTCTATTTTTCGATATTTAAATTATTTTTAGCCGAATCCTTGTAGTTGTATCTGTACCAGGATCCGTACCCCGAATCATAAAATTTAGATCATGAAGGATCTGCCTCTGGATCTGCAACCGTATCCGACATTTGCACCCGAGTCCGAGCAACTTAGCTTTTTTACAGTAAGAGCACTTAAATATGAAATACGCCTCAACCTCAACACATCAAATCTCAACACCAAACCTGTGATGCATTAATATTTATCACCTCTTGGCTAAGGAGGCAAATATTGGAGATGCCACGAGAAGCCCAACCATGAAAGCAGATGATATAACACCATCCTGAAAATTGTTCAAGTTAAAATCACCCCTGCAGAAACAGACAAAAGACTAACATTAAGTCTGAGCAACAGCATAGAGATTTGCAACTTAGTGGCTGTTCCAATCATTAAACTTAGCAAGGAAAAGTTATTATCCAATAGCAGATCATCCAAGGGAAAGTATAATAAGTACATCATTGGACTCTTGGATTCAATAACTAGTCAATCATCACGAATATAAAGAACATTAGAAAGCAAAACACTAAATATTTTCCAGGAAGAAATAGACAGTGAAACATCAAATACACATCTTCCACTTTTGATCAATCACTTGGGAACCAAGCAAACTTGTAATGAAATCTCACAAACATAAAATAAATAAACAAATAAAAAGAAAGAAAGAAATTCTTACTGGATTCCACTGCCAGAAGAGCATGTACCGCTCTTAGTACACTCACTACGTTTCCCATTAACACCATTGCTTGCAATAGCTCCACGATCCACATAATTTAACAAGTTGATCACACAGAATATGGCTAGTAACCTGTCAATGGGCAGCAGATATGTCATAAGCTAATATAACTTGGTACTAGATAACAATATCATTAGAATAAAGTTATATACACTAGCAGTGACTTACCATATTTCCCAGGTCACCAATTTATATTACTTACTAAGATCATATACCTATAATTGAGTTTTAAGTAACCTACCAGCTAAAAGTTTTTCACAGTTAGTGAACCAAACAAAAACCCTTAAAAAATTAATCCAGTCATTTGTCTATTACCCGCAGACATAGATCATGAACTTCTAGTATCTAATAATGACAACAAAAAACCCTCTAAGAATTACAATCCTCTAGCCAAGATAAAATTTTTAAAAAAAATTACAACCCAAAGTGACAATGAGCATTACATTGACTCCCACGTTCTAAAAGACAAGAAGACCTCTAAAAGTCAAATCTTTCTTCAAAAAAATTTTAAGGAAAAAAAAAAGGCTCTTGCTTCTTAATTATCGAAACGATGAAGAAACCCCAGGAACCTTGGTTTCCCCTGTCATGAGTTTTCAAATCAATGATACCACAGAACCCAAAACACCCTGCTCTTTACGTAAAGATTGAAATTTCCTTCCATTTTACTTACATAAATTCAAGAAATTGCGAAATGATACCTTTTGGCAGTGAACCAAGAAGGTTGAAGAGCTAATGCTGATGAAATTGAAGCTTTGGCCATGTCTGATTTTGCAGGCGCAGCCACTGATGACGGGCTTTTAGGCATTGAATCATCCAAAGACTTTAGATTTGGCTCTGTCTCTCTCATTTAAAAGATATGTCCTTTTGCCAGCAAGTTTGGTTGGAAGAGCAGCTGAGCCCTTCCTCAAGCCTTACGGAATTCCTCGGCGTTTTCTTGCTTTTACTTTTTTACCTTTTTGTCAATGGATTATTTTTTATTCTTTCTTGATTTGCATTTGTGAATAAGTAATACTGAAATTATAATATCAAGATTATAACATGAAGATTAAATAATAATAATAATAATAATAATAATAATATATTTTGTTTCAATTATTATTCATATCTATCATCTCTTATGCTATTCGACTATATATAATTATATCGTTATACAAAATTTGATAAAATCTGTCACTCATCTGTTAAAAAAACCTAACATAAATACATCAACAGCCAATATATATTTTAAGATACTTAATTAATTTACTCAAACTCATTACTTGATACATTCTAAAATCTTGTTTTGAACCTCCTCTTCTATGAGATTTGTTTTCCTTGTTGCTACTACATAATGTCTTTTGATTTTTTCCCCTTCCGGATAGAATGCTTCTTTTTGCAATATTATCTTGGTATACTAAAAATCTCACCAGATCCTTCTTGAAAGCGACAGAATCAACAGCTAAAATTGCGCATCATCAAATTTATGCAGTAAAATAGAACTTCAGTTGTATATTATGTAGTAATATGAGGAAATATGATACAAACATTTTAGCTGTTGCCTCCTAGGACGCCAACTAAGATGCCACGTAGGCTTTGTTTTGGATTTCAGTTGTTGTTTTTTAAATTTCTGTTGGCAGGAAATGTAGTTAAGAGTTCAAATTTCAGTTTTTGCTTTTTAGCCTTCAATTTCTTATATAAATAGAACCATTGTAATAGAAAAGGTTTATTATGAATGATAAAGTGAAAATCTGATCTCATCTCTCTCTGCTTCTTCTCCTTCTTCTCTCTTCCTTCTTCTTACTTTTCTTCCAAATTCACTGTTACATTGCCTTCGATATCAGAAATTAGTATCAAGTAGTATCAGAGCTCGTAGACAACGGGACCTCGAAGAGCTGTTGATGTGGTAACTGGTCTCAACCAGCTGATTTGCAAGAGCAATATGAGGATTTAGCAACACAACAGCTAGATCTCAGAGAGGAATTGACTCAGAAACAGCAGGAATTACGAGACGATATGGATAGGCGACATGCTGAGTTACTTCAGATGGTAAGTTCTCTAAAAAATTCCTTTGATGGCTAGCAATTGAATCAACAGTCGAAAGACAGTTCATCTCCTTCAAATGGTAGGGATAAGGTGCTCCAATCAAGGCAGGGCATCCTAGGTCCCAAACTGTGTTAATTCCAATCAAAATCATAATCTACCTTTTCCTCTTTTCAATAGTGAAATTTTGAAAAACTGGTTGTATAGGATCGAGCAATATTATTCTATTGATAAGACTCCTCTTAATCAAAGAGTGATCTTAGTAGCAATGAATTTAGATGATGAGGCTTTGGAATGGCATCAATCTTATATGAAGTGTCGTGATTCACTTGACTTGCCTGACTGGGATGAATACCTAGTTGCTTTGGTTGAAACATTTAGTGAAGAGTTTTCTGATCCAATGTTAGAGCTCAAACAATTGAGATAAACTGGGTCAGTGAGGGAATTTCAATTTGCTTTTGCTAGGATGTTAACTTAGTGTGATTTATCTATTAGCCAAGCCATATCTTGTTTCCTAGGAGGACTTAAGGAGGAGCTGGTGAATCCTGTAAAAATGCATGAACCTCAAACCTTATCTAAAACATATAGATTAGCTAGATTGGCAGAAGCAACATTAGTTGCTAATGCTAGAGCTCAAAGGTCCAACTATTGGGTCAATCCTCTTTTACTATGAGGAAGCCTAGCTATGAATTTGTTTGGGCTAAATTGTCTCCCACCAATGTTGTGCCTACTCTAAAATTAGCCCTACCTACTCCTAGAGTTCCAGTTGCTTCTAAGACTAGGAGGACCATTTCCCCTACTGAAATGCATGCTAAGAGAGCACAAAGGTTGTGCTACTTTTGTGATGACAAATATACTCATGGGCATAAGTGCAACCTCCCTAAGCAATTATTTGTGTTGGATTTGGAGTATGAAGAGGAGGAAGGTTTAGAAGAAATAGTGCGTAAGATAGATGGTGAAACTACTACTGAGGAGTGGTCTGTGACTGAAGGAGATCCTCCTATGATCTCCTTGTGTGCATTGAGTGGTATTCAAGGGGCACAACTATTCATGTGACTGGCTACAACAACAAGAGACCATTGCAAATTCTGCTAGATGGAGGAAGTACTCTCAATTTCATAGATTGTGAGTCTACTAAAAGGTTAGTTGCCAAATTTCTCCCACTAAAGTTGGTTATGTCAGCATGGGTAACAACTCTATAGAGGCCACTTCTGGAGTAGTAAGAAACTTCCAGTGGTTGTTGCAGGGTACTGCTTATACTTCTGACCTTATTGTGTTTCCAGTTGGCAAATATGATCTAGTGTTGGGAGCATTATGGATGAAAACTTTGGGGCCAGTTACCATGGATTACACAGCCTTGACTATGTCATTCACTTATCAAGGCAAGTTCCACCTTCTTAAAGGGGTTTCTGATGATTGTAAGTTCTCAAGTACTAAAATTGTTAACAAATTGAAAGGAAATGATGTCCAACTCTTTATGCTGCAAGTGTTAGTTCATCAACCTATTCTATAGTCAAATGATCAGTTTTATGCACTGCACCTCCCTTAGGATTCTCAAACTTCTAGTATCATTATGGAACTCATATGCCAGTATCATGAGGTTTTTGCAGATCCCACCACCTTACCCCCTCCAAGAGGTGCTTTTGATCATAGCATACCATTGCAACCTGGGACTAAACCAATCAACATACGACCTTATAGATATTCTTCTATGAAAAAGGATATCATTGAGTAGTTGGTTAAGGATATGTTGCAGCAGGGTGTGATTCAGTATAGCAACAACTATTTTGCATCACCTGCGGTGTTAGTAGGGAAGAAGGATGGTTTCGGGAGGCTATGTGTGTGCTACAGGGAGTTGAATCAATGTACTGTCAAGGAAAAATTCCCCATTCCCATCATAGATAACTTATTAGATGAATTAGCTAGGGCAGTGATTTTTTCAAAAATTGACCTTCGGTTAGGTTATCATCAAAAAAGAATGGTGACAACTGACATTCCTAAAGCAACTTTTAAGACACATCTGGGACATTATGAGTATTTGGTTATGCCCTTTGGCTTAACCAATGCTCCTTCTACTTTTTAGTGCCTCATGAACCATCTATTTCAACACTTTATAAGGAAATTTGTCTTGTTTTCTTTGATGATATCTTTATCTATAGCAGGAATTTGCAGGACCATGTATTACATTTGTAGCAGGTGTTTGAGGTTATGGTGAATAACAATTTGCTAGCTAAGCAATTTAAATGTGTTTTTGGTGTTACAAAGTTGGAGTACTTAGGTCACTTCATTTCTAATGAAGGGGTGTCTACAGATCCTAAGAACTTTGGAATTTGGTTGAGCAGCTAAACTTTGTTGCTTCTGTCATTTCCGCACCTGCGGATTGGGGACCGCAGGTGCGAGTCTCGCAGAAGCGAGATTGGGCAGCATATGCGGAGAGTTGAGGAGCTGAAGAGAACTGCAGGTGCGCATAAGGACCGCACTTGCGAGACCGCAGGAGCGGGAAGCTGACCGCAGAAGCAAAAACTCTAGGGTTAAGTGAAAATCGCACCTGCGATGGTTTTTCCGAAGGTGCAACGTCGCAGAAGCGACTCTAAGACTGCTGTTGCGGCCAATCACACACGCAAGTATAGACAGTCGTTAAGTAATAAAGTGACTAAAAGTCGGATGTCGAACCTATGAGGACTTGTGATTAACTAATCACTAAATTAGACTATCCTAATTATCTAAATAAGAATTAAACCTAGTAGTATATGAGTCTAATCTAATTAAAATAAAAAGAAGACAAATAATGAACTTTGAACAGAGGAAGAGCAAATTTTTATGTTATCAATGTTATGAAAACGATCTAGGTTTATGGGCTATCTAACAATCTTATTGTATTCTTCAATTGAATTGACTAACTAATTTATCTAGTTTATTGGTTAACAAGGTTAATATTGCTCATAAGAATCTGTCGAGTTCTTACTTTCCTATTCAAGCTAACCTAACACCTATATGTCTATGGAGTTAGAACTAACAAGAACGCTTTTATAATTCCTATAAATCAACCAAGCAAGGCAATTAGGTATATGTTTATCTTAACCGTGAATCCGTCCCCGATGCCCAGGTTCAAGAAATTGCTCTATTCAATCCTATATGCAATCTGGAATTCCCACTTTCGAGTTTAATTCTAGATTCGTAGATAGTATTCAATTGGTGATCAAGCAATCAAATAATTAAGCGTAGGATTGAATAAATAAACCAATATGATAAACTAAGAAATCAAAATCAATATCTAAATAACAATAGTCATGAAAGAACCACAACCCTAGAACGTGATGTTTAGCTCCACATAGACATGGTAGTCAAACAACAAATCATACAAAGAAACATAAAAAATACTCAGTTTGGTGGAAGAAAGATGGAATTTGATGAATTTCGGCCTCCACGGCGGCTCTGTGCTTGTGTTTTCCTCTCAAAAACATCCCCCTCCTTACAAAATAGGTTTTGGTTGGCTTTTATATGAGTTGGGGGCATCTAGGGGTCTAAATAACCGAGTCCCGGTCAAAATAGGACATATTCACATCTCGAGCATCCAGGGCACCGTGGGGCACTGGCGCTAAAAATTTTTAGCTTCTGTAAACTGCGCCATAGCCAGCGCCCTACGCTGGTTGTGGCCCTCAAATTTCACTTTTTGCCTTTTTGTTCCAATTTCGCTCCAATTCGCGCCATTTCGTCCTAAATTGAATCTGAATGATTCCTACACATAGAAATACCACAATTTAGCACAAATCGTCATATTTAACATCTCAAATCGTTGAGACATGTACAAAATGTGAGGCGATATATATCAAACTATACATACATTAAGCCGATTATCAACAACCCACACTTAGACTCTTACTCGTCCTCGAGCAATGGAACTATATTAGCACCCCCAAAACGTACTTATCACTATGAAAGAGCACTTCACAAATAATTCAATCAAATACCCTACCTTTTGACTATGATCGATATCGACAATTAAGTATGAACACACAAATTTCACATTCTTCCCATTTTTAAACTAGCCCAAGTATACTCAATGTTATTCAACCAACTCAAGCACCCTCTCCACAAGCACCTTACCTCAAGAGACAACTCGTTACCACTAAGCACCCCTAACTCACACACTCACCCAACAAAAGAAAGTGTACAACATTACCAATCCGTCATGAGACAAAGTGCCCTCACCATAAGCAAAAGAGTGAATATCAACGTAGCCCACACATTCAAATATTTCATTGAACATAAATTAAGGACATCACACAATTGTACAACATTCACTCACCCTCGCAAAGAATTCATGTGCATCCCGTAGTCGTACTATAAGCTTGCCCGTAGTGTACATCTCTACTAATCAAAGCTAGCCAAATCTAGGATCAATTAGGACTTTAAGGTTGTAGTGTAGGCTAAGGGACGAGTAGGATACATTTAGGTATAGTGACTAACCCTCCTAAACACTTTAATACACTACACTCACAAATCAAGCGCAATTTCTTTTCAACCCATTCACTTGTCATACACCATATATAACATAGCCCTCTTTTCAATTAAGCACCTCTATGGATTCACTAGCATGAGTGAAAAGGATTAGGAGGTGTGTATCTTTCTACATTATTTGAACTTTTATTTGCTTTTCCTTGCAAAAATTTTCCTCTTTTTTTTTTACTTTCTTTTTCTTTTTGTTCACATACTCCATACATTAAAGTTCATAAGCTAGTGCCCTTCTTTCATAATTTTAGTTCACCATAAGAGCCCTTCCATGGTTCCACTCAAACACCACTCCCCAATCTCTCAACTTACTTCTTTTAGCAACTAAGTGCCTTAGGAGGTAAAGGTTCAACAATCTCGAATTAAGAACAAAGTAGGAGTACGACTTGTAATTGGGGCGCCAAGAAAACGGTCTATAGGCTCAAAGGGGCTAGCAATGGAATTTTTTTATTTGTCAGTGCTAAGCACCTTTATGGTCAAGCAAGAAACACCTACATCATCTCCTACCTAGCATAACTTAATGATTTCGTGTCGATTAACACACGGGGCAAGTTCTATACTACACATGATAGCACAGAATATCAATAATCCTTACACACACATGGCACTTGACTCACTCAAGACGGTTTTGTGCGACTCTCAAGTCAGGCAAGCATAGCAAGTTGAGAATTTTTAAGCAACAATGCACTCGGTGGCATACAAGTCAATCAACTGAGAAAAAGGCATCAAAGATTAGGCTACTTAATTTACTTGGGCATTACAATTTAAATCATATATGCAGGAAGACAGAGCGCACGCCATAACTTAACTTGCCAACACCAAACATGTCAATAGGTACCTCAGAGCAATCTCAGTTTTCTCCCTTATCATATGCCTAAGAAAAAAAAACTAAACTAGAATACTCGGTTCGAGCTACACCCTTGGAAAAGAACCGGTGTCGAAAGAAAAACCAAGGAATACTACCTAACTACTTAAAAAACAAAAGAAAATCTTTTTGGTATTTTTAGATCGGGCATAAATCCCTCAAGAAAATTGTCCAACAGATATCGTCGGGAAAAATCCAAACTTTTTCTAATTTTTTTTACCACAATATAAAAAAAATAAATTAAGCTACTAAAATACTACACAACTATGAAAACAAAAATAAGAAGCTAAAATCAAAATAAGAAGTTAAAATTTTCTAACATACTACTACTAATTATATAAAGAAATTCTCCCACCCCATACTTGAAAGAGCGCAGTATCCTCAATGCACAAATAAAGTAAAATAATAATGAAGGTGGACAATAAACTCCCTGAAAGGACAAAGGCCGAAACAATAGCGGCTCACGGGGTACTCAGACTTCCCCCAGGCATGGTCCTTTGTGTGGGCACCCCACACTTAGTTCTCACCATCAAGCTCGCTTTTGCACTCTTCCAATGGCTTTGCTTCCTATGCTTATAATCCTACAAAATCAACACAAATACTACAAAAATAATATAATAAAGATAAAAATAAAAGAAAGCAGTAAAGTTGGGTTGCCTCCCAACAAGTGCCTAATTTAACGTCGCGGTACGACTTGAACCACTTTCTGCTTCTACCTCAAACTTATGAATTGTACCCCTAACATGGCATCCAGTCTGTGTCTATGCTCCTTTGGTGGGGATAAAAAAATAAATAGGCCAACTAACAAATTTTTTAGTCTATAATTCTTGGCCTCTATATGAGGAATATTTTTTTTTCTCTCTGGCACAACAAATCCAAGAATGTAAGAAGCTTGTTCCTCTTCCATTGGCTCCTCCAAAGGCACAACTGACTCGATTTCCATGTCATCATCCAAACACATTGTCGAAAAATATTTAGAATGAGGACCAACATTCCCCAACATTTGAATTGTATTACTATTTATATCCTTATATTTACATGCACTAGAGTCTTCAAATATAACATTATCTACTCCCTCATATGACTCTAGAACACTTTTCCCAACATTGACATCCTCAAGAAAAATATGGTCTAAAGATTGGTATTCTCATTTTAGCTCCTCCATTTGGTCTAGAAGATTTTTTTTAGCTTCACACAACTCATCATTAAATTGTTGGGCGTTATATGCATCAACCTTTGCACTCAAATCTGCATCTAAGTTACGTACTACCAAGCCAAACCTGTTAATTTCTTGTTCAAGTTCAACTCTCTCCTTAGACCAATCACTCACCAATTTTGTTAGAAGGTAACGTCGTTCATCGTATTCACTTAATCGTGAATATTCTTCCCAATACCAATCCTTACTCCCATATTCAAATTCAGACCTCCCAGAGTTCAGGTCATGACAAGCCCAAAAAGACGGACCATAAAAGTCTTCCATCAACCAAACGTCTTCATCAATAACCTTACCTCCGGATATTTCATCCCCAGATGTCATGTTGAGAGAACTAAAACACACTAAGAGAAAGATCAAAATTGTTATAAAAAATATTTACAAAAAGAGAAGAAAAAAAGTCAAAAGTTGTAAAGATAAAAGTAAAAGTCTAATATAGAAAAATAGTTAATTCCTAAGTCCCCGGCAACGACGCCAAAAACTTGTTGCGGCCAAACACACATGAAAGTATACGCGATCGTCAAGTAATTGTGATGACCCGGCCGGTCGTCTTAAGAATTAACACTTCGATCCCCTATTAACTATTTTCTCCGAGTTTATTTCTGCTATTTTGATTTGCCGGGATGTTCAGTTTTGAGTTTCGGAGAGTTTTGGGACACTTAGTCCCTAAATGAGAGCTTAAGTGTTGGAAAGTTGGCCGTAGTCGGAACAGTGTGATGACGGCCTTGGAATGGAAATTCGATGATTTTCATTAGCTCCGTTGGGTGATTTTGGGCTTAGGGGTGTGTTCGGATTGTGTTTTGGAGGTCTGTAGCTAATTTAGGCTTGAAATGCCGAAAATTGAATTTTTGAAGTTTCCAGTTCGATAGTAAGATTTTGATTTGGGGGTCGAAATGTAATTCCGAAAGTTGGAGTAGCTCCGTAGGGTTGAATGTGACGTGTGTGTAAAATTTCAAGTCATTCGGACAAGGTTTGATAGACTTTTTGATCGAAAGCATAGTTTTAGAGTTTTTGGAGTTCTTAGGCTTGAATCCGATGAAAAATAGGTGTTTTGATGTTGTTTTGAGCGTTCCGAAGGTTGGAACAAGTTTGAATGATGTTTTACGATTGGTTGGCAGGTTTGGTTGAGATCGCGGGGGCCTCGGGTGTGTTTCGGATGCTCAATGGGTCATTTTTGGACTTAGAGGATTGCAGAAAATGCAGCAGGTCTCTAGTTCTGATTTCCTTCTTCGCATTCGCGAGTGGGGTCTCGCGTTCGCGAAGAGGAGTTGGGGCTGGTGGAAGCTTAACGCTCCGTGTTCGAGAAGCTGAGAGGTCGTATGCCTACGCGTTCGCGAAGAGAGTCCTGCATTCGCGTAGGAGGGAGAAGTTTTCTATCGCATTCGCGACAGGGGCATCGCGTTCGCGATGAAGGAAATCTGGGCCAAGCGAAGTTGTGCTTCGCGAACGCAAGGTTCCTTCCGTGTTCGCGAAGAAGGATTTACTTGGGCAGATATAAAATTTCAAAGTCGAGGGTTTAGCCATTTTTATCAAAACTAGAGTTTGGGAGCTCGGATTTGAGCGAGATTTTGAGAGATTTTCAGAGATATCAATTAGGTAACGATTCCTTACTCCTTTTTGCTTGTAACCCATTAATTAAACATGAATTCATTATTTAATTTCGGAATTTGTATGAAAATTGGGGGAAAGTTCTTAGACCAAGAATTTGAGTTTTGATTGGGGATTTGACATTGGATTGAGATAATTTAGGTATGGTTAGACTCGTGAGAGTATGAGGATTCTGGAAATGTAAATTTTACCCGATTTCGAGATGTGGGCCCGAAGGACATTTTGGTCATTTTAACTAATTTCGTGTATTAGCTTAGAATTTAATTGTAGAATCAGTTACTTGAAGTGTTATTTACATTATGCAACTTAATTGAATAGAGTTGGGCCATTTGGAGTCGAGTAATCTTGGCAAAAACGTGGTCTCGGGTTGATTTGAGCCGGTTCGAGGTAAGTGGCTTGCCTAACCATGTGTGGGGGACCTTCCCCTTAGGATTTGGTATATTTGATAATTGAAATGCCTTGTACGTGAGGTGACAAGTGCGTACTTGAGCTAGTTGTTGAAAATCCGGTTTCTTTAAGTTATTTCAATTGTGCTTATTTTTCCAATTATATTCTACTTGCAAATTTAGCCTGTTGTTAGCTTAGAAAAAACATGTTTCGTTGACTTAATTGCTTATTTTCTTAAACTGCCTTAAATGCATTACGTGAAGCATGTTAGGCTAGAATTTCCTATTTTTACTTCGTACGAAATTGAGCTTATTTGAGTATTTCCTTGCGTTGTTGCTACGTGTTTTACTTTGGGACTACGGGACGGTATCTCGGGAGATCCCCCTGCATGTTTACTTTGGGATTACGGAACGATATTTCGGGAGATACCCCTGCACATTTACGTTGGAACTACGGGATTGCACTCGGTAGATTCCCCCTGTACTCAGTATTTACCTTTGGAACTACGGATCGGTATTCCGGGAGATCCCCTCGAATTGTGAGTTGGACTACGGGATGGTATCCCGGGAGATTCACTGGATATTTATATTTGGGACTACAAGACGGTATCTTGGGAAATCCCCGGTTGCTTTCTTTGTGCTGAGCCGTATTTTCTCTCTGTGTTTACTTTGCCTCTATAATAGTTGTTGCTGTCTTTTCATTCATGTTACATTACTGTTGTACTTATTATACTGCTCTATTCTATACTGTCAAACTTTATATTTTTATTTAACCTCAGTAGGGCCCTAACCTTCCTCATCACTACTCGACCGAGGTTAGGCTTGGCACTTACTGAGTACCGATATGGTGTACTCATGCCCTTTCTGCGCATGTTTTTCATGTGCAGATCCAGGTACGTCGACTCAATCCTACCACCCGTGAGGCGAGGCAACTACTCTAGAGACTTCGAGGTACATTTGCCGCGTCCGCAGACCGAGGAGTCCCTTTCTATTCTAGCTTTTAAACATTTGCCCTTCTATATTTCTTTTCCTTGTTAGATATTCTAGAGTTAGAATATTGTTAGATATCCAAAGGCTTGTGGTTTCGTGAGTTTCTGGTTTTTGGGATAGTGTATCAGATTCTGAGAAGTTGTGTTGTATATGCCGAGCGACATTTTAAATATTGTTTTCCTTCGGTTATTTTTGGCTTTGATTTATTTCTCCAGCAAGTTTCATTTATGTTCTGCATTTGTTAGGCTTACCTAGTTGTAGAGACTAGGCGCCGTCACGACAGTTCACGGAGGGCGAACTGGGGTCGTGACAAGTTGGTATCAAAGCTTTAGGTTCATAGGAGTCATGGATCACAAGCCGGTTTATTAGAGTCTCGTTGATCGGTACAGAGACGTCTGTACTTATCTACGAGAGGCTATGTAACTGTTAGGAAAATTTCCACTTTAGTTGATTTCCTTGTCGTGCGATATTTTGATATCATAATTCTAAACTTCTGTCTTCTATTCTCTACAGATGGTAAGGACACGTGCTACCCAAGATGATCAGGCACCCGTGCCCCCTACTGTAGCTGTTAGAGGTCGGGGCTGGGGCTGGGTCTTGGGTAGAGGCTGAGGACGCACATGTAGTGCAGCTAGAGCACCTGCGTGAGCTGCCGCCGAGGTACCACCAGCAGTTCCAGCTGGAGTCCAAGCACCTGTTATGCCTACTACTACTACTACTACTCCAGCACTTCAGGAGACTCTGGCGCAGTTCGTGAGTATGTACACCACTTTGGCTCAGACAGGGTTACTTCCCCTTGCTGCAGCCACATCTCAGGCCGAGGGAGGAGCACAGACCCCCGCTGCCTGCACTCCTAAGCAGAGAGTGCATGTTGATCAGGTCCCGGAGGTTATTCCTGTACGGGCTGCAGTGCCAGTTCAGCCCGAGGATAGGGCAGTGGCTTCAAAGGATGAGCAGCGGAGACTTGAGGTTCAAGAAGTATGACCCCCCAGTGTTTAGTAGGGTTAGCATCAGATGATGCCTTGGGATTTTCGGAGGAGTGTCATTGTATCCTCTGCACTATGGGTATATCAAGATCGAGTGGAGTTTCTTTCACTACCTTCCAGCTTCAAGGAGCTGCCTATGAGTGGTGGCCCACCTATAAGTTAGACAGTCCGTACGAGGCTACTTCACTGACTTGGGCCCAATTTTAAGATCTGTTCTTGAGAGAGTTCATCCCTCAAAGCCTCAGGGACACATGGCACGCAGAGTTTGAGCATTTGCGCCAGGGTGCTATAACTGTCTCAGAGTATGCTATCCATTACACTAGCTTGGCTAGACATGCACCAGCCTTGATTTCTACTGTTTGCGAGAGGGTTTGCTGGTTTATTAAGGACCCCATTTCCAGCATCAGGTCTAGCATGGCTCGTGAGTTGGAGATGGATATTTCTTATCAACAGGTGGTGACCATTGCTAGGAGGATTGAGGGTATGCATGCTAGGGAGAGAGAGGAGAGGGAGGCCAAGAGGTCTCGATTGTCGGTCCATTTCTCTAGTGCTCGTGCCCCAGCAGCAGGTTGTCATGGTAGGGGTTATATGAGTTGCCCTATTCATTCAGCTCTTCCAGTAGCTAGTGGTATTCCAGCCCCTCCTAGGCCCCAGGAGCCTTATTATGCATCACCAGTATCTAGTGCGCCTCCTGCGCGGGGTGCTTTCAGCGGTCAATTCAACAAACCTGGACCGAGCCAATCACAACCGCCACGTCCTTTAAAAGCTTATTTTGAGTGTGGCGACACACACCATATGGTGAGGGATTGCCCTAGACTTAGGAGGGGTGCACCTCCACATCCTTCTCAGCCACAGGTGCTCCACAGGGTTCCCAGGCTATGAGTTATAGCTCCAGTTGCTACCCTACCTGCTCAGCCAACTAGAGGTGGAGGTCGGGGAGGTAGAGGTCGCCCTAGAGGGGGAGGCCAGGCCAGATACTATGGCCTTCCTGCCCGTACCGAGGCTGTTGCCTCCGATTCTATTATCACAGGTATTATAATGGTTTGTCACAAAGATGCATTGGTTCTATTCGATCCAGGCTCCACTTACTCTTATATGTCTTCTTATTTGTCTCTGCATTTGGGTATACCTCGGGTTTCTTTGAGTTCCCATGTTTATGTTTCTACTCCCGTGGGAGATTCTCTTATTGTGGACCGCATTTATCGGTCGTGTTTGGTTGCTCTTAGTGGTTTTGAGACAAGAGTTGATCTATTGTTGCTCAGCATGGTAGATTTTGACATTATCTTGGGCATGGACTGGTTATCGCCCAATTATGCTATTCTTGATTGTCACGCCAAAACTGTGATGCTGGTTATGCCAAGTATACCGCATATTGAGTGGATGAGTACTTTAGATCACACTCCCAGTAGAGTTATTTCCTTTCTTAAAGCTCAGCGTATGGTTGAGAAGGGGTGTGATGCGTATTTAGCTTATGTGAGAGATGTCAATATTGATACCCCTTCAGTTGATTCAGTCCTAGTAGTACGAGATTTTCCCGATGTGTTTCCAGCTGACCTTCCTGGCATGCCGCCTGATAGAGATATTGATTTTGGCATTGATCTGTTGCCGGGCACTCAGCCCATTTCTATTCGTCCGTATCGTATGGCTCCTTCTGAGTTGAAAGAATTGAAGGATCAATTACAATAATTGCTTGATAAGGGTTTTATTCGGCCCAGTGTATCACCTTGGGGTGCTTCTATCTTGTTGCTGAAGAAAAATAATGGTTCTATGCATATGTGTATTAATTATCGCCAGTTAAACAAGGTTACAGTGAAGAACCGTTATCCTTTACCTCGTATTGATGATCTATCTGACCAGCTTCAGGGCGCACGAGTGTTTTCTAAGATTGACTTGCGCTCAGGTTGCCATCAGTTAGAGATTCGGGAGCCAGATATCCCGAAGACTGCTTTCAGAACTCGGTATGGTCATTACGAGTTCCTTGTTATGTCATTTGGGCTGACCAATGCCCCAGTAGCCTTTATGCATTTGATGCATAGCATGTTCCGGCCGTATCCTTATTCATTCGTCATTGTCTTTATTGATGATATTCTGGTGTATTCTCGGAGTCGAGAAGATCATGAGCAGCACCTGCGGACTGTGCTTCAGACTCTGAGAGAGAAGAAGTTATATGCTAAGTTCTCTAAATGTGAGTTTTGGTTGGATTCAGTGGCATTCCTAGGCCACGTGGTATCGAGTGAGGGTATTCAGGTGGATCCGAAGAAGATAGAGGCCGTACAGAGTTGGCCCAAACCATCCTCAGCTACAGAGATCCGCAGTTTCCTTGGCTTGGCGGGTTACTACCGTCGTTTTGTGGAGGGGTTTTCATCGATTGCAGCCCCTATGACCTGGTTGACCCAGAAGGGTACTCCATTCCAGTGGACGGAGGATTGTGAGGCGAGCTTTCAAAAGCTCAAGACAGCTTTGACTACAACCCCAATTTTGATACTGCCTATAGGTTCGGGGTCTTATATGGTTTATTGTGATGCCTCGAGGATTGGCCTCAGAGCGGTGTTGATGCAGGGCGGTAGGGTGATTGCCCACGCATCCAGACAGTTGAAGATACATGAGAAGAATTACCTTGTTCACGACCTTGAGTTAGCTGCTATTGTTCATGCCCTAAAAATCTGGCACCATTATTTATACAGTGTGCCTTGTGTGATTTATACTGACCATCAGAGCTTGCAGCACCTGTTCAAGCAAAAGGATCTAAATTTGCGCTAGAGGAGGTGGTTAGAGTTGCTGAAGTACTATGACATCACTATTTTGTATCACCCGGGCAAGGCCAATGTGGTGGCCGATGCTTTGAGTCGTCGGGTAGAGAGTTTGGGGAGTTTGGCTTATTTACCAGCATCGGAGAGGCCTATGGCGATGGATATTCAGGCCTTAGCCAGCCAGTTTGTGAGACTGAATCTTTCGGAGCCCAGTCGGGTTCTAGCTTGTGTGGTGTCTCGGTCTTCCTTATTTGATCGTATCAGGGATTGTCATTATGATGACCCTCATTTGCTTGTCCTCAAGGACAAGGTTCAGCACGGTGATGCCAGAGATGTGACTATTGGTAATGATGGGGTATTGAGGATGCATGGTCAGATTTGTGTACCCAATGTTGATGGGCTTCGAGAGTTTATTCTAGAGGAGGCCCACAGTTTGGGGTATTCCATCCATCCAGGTGTCGCGAAGATGTATCAGGATTTGAGACAACACTATTGGTGGAGGCGGATGAAGAAAGATATAGTTGGATTCGTAGCTTGGTGTCTCAATTGTCAGTAGGTGAAGTATGAGCACCAGAGACCGGGTGGGTTGCTTCAGTAGATAGAGATTCCGGAGTGGAAGTTGGAGCAGATCACTATGGATTTTGTAGTTGGGCTCCCACGGACTTTGAGGAAATTCGATGCTATTTGGGTGATTGTGGATCGGCTGATCAAGTTCACTCATTTCATTCTTGTGTGTACGACTTATTCTTCGGAGCGGTTGGCAGAGATTTATATCCGGGAGATTGTTTGTCTGCATGGTATTCCAGTGTCCATCATTTTAGATAGAGGTACATATTTCATATCACGGTTCTGGAGGTCTGTTCAGCATGATTTGGGTACTCGGGTGGAGTTGAGTACAACATTTCACCCTTAGATGGACGGACAGTCTGAGCACATAATTCAGATTCTTGAGGATATGCTTTGTGCGTGTGTGATTGAATTTAGAGGGTCTTGGGATCAGTTCTTGCCATTGGCGGAGTTTGCTTACAACAACAACTATCAGTCCAGCATTCAAATGGCACCGTATGAAACTTTATATGGTAGGCAGTGTGGATCCCCGGTAGGTTGGTTTGAGTCGGGTGAAGTTAGATTATTGGGCACAAACTTAGTTCAGGATGCTTTGGAGAAGGTTAAAGTGATTCAAGATAGACTCCGTACAGCCCAGTCCAGACAGAAGAGTTACGCGGACCGAAAGGTTCGTGATGTTTCCTATATGGTTGGAGAGGGGTTCTGCTTCGGGTTTCGCTTATGAAGGGCGTTATGAGATTTGGAAAGAAAGGGAAGTTGAGTCTGAGGTTTATTAGCCTTTTTGAGATATTGAGGCGTGTTGGGGAGGTTGCTTATAAGCTTACCTTACCTCCCAGCTTGGTAGAAGTTCATCCAGTATTTCATGTTCGATGCTCCGGAGGTATCACGATGACCCGTCACACGTGTTGGATTTCAGTTCAGTCCTGTTGGACAAAGATCTATCTTATGTTGAGGAGCCAGTGGCAATATTGGACAGGCAAGTTAGAAAGCTGAGGTCAAAGAACATTGCATCCGTGAAGGTTCAGTGGTGGGCCAGCCAGTCGAGGAGGCGACCTGGGAGACCGAGCAGGATATGCGCAGCCGTTACCCTCATTTTTCCCTACTTCAGGTATGTCTCTATGCTCGTTCGAGGACGAACGAATGTTTAAGTGTAGGAGGATGTGATGACCCGACTGGTCGTCTTAAGAATTGATGCCCTGATCCCCTATTAACTATTTTCCCCGAGTTTATTTCTGCTATTTTGATTTTCCGGGATGTTCAGTTTTGAGTTTCGGAGAGTTTTGGGACATTTAGTCCCTAAATGAGAGCTTAAGTGTTGGAAAGTTAGCTGTAGTCGGAACAGTGTGAAGACGACCTCGAAATGGAAATCCGATGATTTTTGTTAGCTCCGTTGGGTGATTTTGGGCTTAGGGGCGTGTTCGGATTGTGTTTTGGAGGTCCGTAGCTATTTTAGGCTTGAAATGCCGAAAGTTGAATTTTTGAAGTTTCCGGTTCGATAGTGAGATTTTGATCCGGGGGTCGGAATGGAATACCGAAAGTTGGAGTAGCTCCGTAGGGTTGAATGTGACGTGTGTGTAAAATTTCAGGTCATTCGGACGAGGTTTGATAGACTTTTTGATCGAAAGCGTAGTTTTAGAGTTTTTGGAGTTCTTAGGCTTGAATCCGATGAACAATAGGTGTTTTGATGTTGTTTTGAGTGTTTCGAAGGTTGGAACAAGTTTGAATGACTTTTTAAGATTGGTTGGCAAGTTTGGTTGAGGTCCCGGGGGCCTCGGGTGTGTTTCGGATGCTCAACGAGTCATTTTTGGACTTAGAGGATTGCAGAAAATGCAGCAAGTTTCCACTTCTGGTTTCCTTCTTTGCGTAGAGTGGGGTCTCGCGTTCACAAAGAGGAGCTGGGGCTGGTGGAAGCTTAACGCTCCTCGTTCGCGAAGCTGAGAGGTCGTATGCCTACGCGTTCGTGAAGAGAATCTCGCGTTTGTGTAGGAGGGAGAAGTTTTCTATCACGTTCGATACAGGGGCATCACGTTCGCGATGAAGGAAATCTTGGCCAAGAGAAGTTGTGCTTCGCGAACGCGAGGGTCCTTCCGTGTTCGCGAAGAAGGATTTACCTGGGCATATATAAAATTTCAAAGTCGAGGGTTTAGCCATTTTTATCAAAACTAGAGTTTGGGAGCTCGGATTTGAGCGAGATTTTGAGGGATTTTCAGAGATATCAATTGGGTAATGATTCCTTACTCCTTTTTGCTTGTAACCCATTAATCTAAACATGAATTCATCATTTAATTTTGGAATTTGTATGAAAATTGGGGGAAAGTTCTTAGACCAAGAATTTGAGTTTTGATTGGGTATTTGACATTTGATTGGGATAATTTTGGTATGGTTAGACTCGTGAGAGTGTGAGGATTCTGAAAATATAAATTTTACCCGATTCCGAGATGTGGGTCCGAGGGGCATTTTGGTCATTTTACTTAATTTCGCGTATTAGCGTAGAATTTAATTGTAGAATTAGTTACTTGAAGTGTTATTTACATTATGCAACTTAATTGAATAGATTTGAGCCATTTGGAGTCGAGTACTCGTGACAAGAACGTGGTCTCTGGTTGATTTTGAGCCGGTTCGAGGTAAGTGGCTTGCCGAACCTTGTGTGGGGGACCTTCCCCTTAGGATTTGGTATATTTGATAATTGAAATGCCTTGTACATGAGGTGATGAGTGTGTACTTGAGCTAATTGTTGAAAATATGGTTTCTTTAAGTTATTTCAATTGTGCTCATTTTTCCTGTTTTATTCTACATGCAAATTTAGCCTGTTGTTAGCTTAGAAAAAGCATGTTTAGTTGACTTAAATGCTTATTTGCTTAAACTGCCTTAATTGCATTATGTGAAGCATGTTAGGCTAGAATTTTCTGTTTTTACTTCGTACGAAATTGAGCTTATTTGAGTATTTCTTTGCGTTGTTGCTGCGTGTTTTACTTTGGGACTACGAGACGGTATCCTGAGAGATCCCTCTGCATGTTTACTTTGGGATTACGGAACGACATTTCGGGAGATCCCCCTGTACATTTACATTGGAACTACGGGATTGCACTCGGTAGATTCCCCCTGTACTCAGTATTTACCTTTGGGACTACGGATCGACATTCCGGGAGATCCCCTCGCATTGTGAGTTGGACTACGGGATGGTATCCCGGGAGATTGACTGGATATTTATATTTGAGACTAAAGGATGGTATCCTGGAAAGTCCCCAGTTGCTTTCTTTGTGATGAGCTGTATTTTCTCTCTGTGTTTACTTTGCCTCTATAATAGCTGTTGCTGTCTTTTCATTCGTGTTACATTTACTGTTGTACTTATTATGCTGCTCTATTTTATACTGTCAAACTTTATATTTTTATTTAACCTCAGTAGGGCCCTAACCTTCCTCGTCACTACCCGACTGTAGGTTAGGCTTGACACTTACTGAGTACCGATGTGGTGTACTCATGCCCTTTCTGCGCATGTTTTTCATGTGCAGATCCAGGTATGTCGACCCAATCCTACCACCCGTGAGGCGAGGTGACTGCTCTAGAGACTTTGAGGTACATCTGCCACATCCGCAGACTGAGGAGTCCCTTTCTGTTCTAGCTTTTAAACATTTGCCCTTCTGTATTTGTTTTCCTTGTTAGTTATTGTTAGATATCGAAACGCTTGTGGTTCCGTGAGTTTTCGGGTTTTGGGATAGTGTATCAGATTCTGAGAAGTTGTGTTGTATATGCCGAGCGACATTATAAATATTGTTTTCCTTCGGTTATTTTTGGCTTTGATTTATTTCTCCCACAAGTTTCGTTTATGTTCCGCATTTGTTAGGCTTACCTAGTCATGACTAGGTGCCGTCACGACATTTCACGGAGGGCGAACTGGGGTAGTGACAGTAATAAAGTGACTAAAAGTCGGATGTCGAACCCATGAGGACTTGTGATTAACTATTTACTAAATTAGACTATCCTAATTATCTAAATAAGAATTAAACCTAGTAGTATATTTGTCTAATCTAATTAAAATAAAAAGAAAACAAATAATGAACTTTGAACAGAGGAAGAGCAGATTTTTATGTTATCAATGTTATGAAAACGATCTAGGGTTATAGGCTATCTAATAATTATATTGTATTCTTCAATTGAATTAACTAACTAATTTATCTAGTTTATTGGTTAACAAGGTTAATATTGCTCATATGAATCTGCCGAGTTCTTACTCGCCTATTCAAGCTAACCTAACACCTATATGTCTATGGAGTTAGAACTAACAAGAACGCATTTATAATTCTTGTAAATCGACCAAGCAAGGCAATTAGGTATATTTCTATCCTAACCGCGATCCGTTCCTCGATGCTCAGGTTTAAGAACTTGCTCTATTCAATCCTATATGCAATCTGGAATTCCCACTTTTCGAGTTTAATTTTAGATTCGTAGATAGTATTCAATATGTGATCAAGCAATCAAATAAATAATCGCAGGATTGAATAAATAAACCTATATGATAAACTAAGAAATCAAAATCAATATCCGAATAACAATAGTCATGAAAGAACCACAACCCTAGAACGTGATATTTAGCTCCACATAGACATGGTAGTCAAACAACAAATCATACAAAGAAACATAAAAAATACTCAGTTTGGTGCAAGAAAGATGGAACTTGATGAATTATGGCCTCCACGGCAGTTCTGTGCTTGTGTTGTCCTCTCAAAAATGTCCTCCTCCTTTCAAATAGGTTTTGGTTGGATTTTATATGAGTTGGGAGCGTCTAGTGGTCTAAATAATCGAGTCCTAGTCGAAATAGAACATATTCACATCTCAAGCGTCCAGGGCAGCGTGCGGCGCTGGCCCTGGCGCTAAAAAATTTCAGCTTCTGTAAACTGCGCCACAGCCAGTGCCCCACCCTTGCTGTGGCCCTCAAATTTCACCTTTTGCCTTTTTGTCCTGAATTCGCTCCAATTCGCGCCATTTCGTCCCAAATTTAATCTGAATGATTTCTACACATAGAAATACCACAATTTAGCACAAATCGTCATATTAAACATCTCAAATCATCGAGACATGAGCAAAATGTGAGGCAATATATATCAAAATATGCATACATTAAGCCGATTATCAACCGCAGATGCGGAAAACACTGGACAGAAGGTATAAAAAGGTCTTCTTCACGAATTTGTTAAGTTTCTTCATTTTTGAAGACGGGAATTGAGCTTGGGCAGTGATTTCTCAAGAGAGATCAAGGGTTATCAGTTGGTAAGCCACTTAAGCTTTATTACTTGTGTTTATGACCATTTTTCCATTGTTTAATAATAATATTAGTGGAAATTAGGGAAGAAAGTTGGGAGATTAGGGCTTGAGTTTTGGAGAGCTTTGAGTGGGGATTGGAGGGGCCATTTGAGGCCCGATTTCGATGCTTTTGGTATGAATGGACTTGTGAGAGGATAAGGATTCTAGTGATGTGATTTTTATCGAATTTTAAGACGTGGGCCCGGGGGTCGGGTTTGGCTAATTTTGGAATTTTTGAGTTAATTTGATAATTTTCGTATAGGTTTTTGTAAGGCCCCGTGAAATTTTTACTCAAAATCCGAAATCTCATATTGCCAAGTTAAGAATATTTTTTAGGAATTTATAAAATTCTTCACAACGAGCTTTTGGATTGATCTGTGCATTAAGAAGTTAAGGAAAAATGTTTTTAAGAACGGTGCGTTTCTGCGGCCCATTATGCGGTCGTATAATAGCAATACAGGCCGCATATCTATCGCAGAATGAGTTAGTATGTTGGCTAATTTTGAGGACAACTATGCGGCCAATTCTATGATCGCATAATCGATATACTGGCCGCATAGTCATCGCATAACCTCCTTGGAATTTTTGCATAGTGCAGTTCTGCGGTGCATTATGCGACCGCAGAACAAGTATGCAGACCGCATATTGGTCGCATACCAGTGCAGAGTATCCAGGTCTTGAGGGCCCCTTTTGTGGTCCCTTTTGCGGGCCGCATATCATATGCGAAAGCAGATTGAGTTGGGGCTCCTATTTTCTAACTCTTAAAACTCGGCCCTATTCCGTTAAAAATACCCCATTAGACCCTCTTGAACTAATTTCTACTACATTTAGAGTGAGAGCAAGAGTTCTAGAGGGAGAAAGTGATCCTCACCAAGCCTCTACTCAATCCTTGCCCAAATCCTTGAAGATTATCAAGTAAAGTTACTAGGCCTTCATCCTAAAAGGTAAGAACTTGTGCTCTAATCTTTGATTTCGTAATTCCTAGTAGAATAAGTAATTAACAAATGGGTTCATGGGTATAAGGGTTGATTGTCTTGCATGCATGTATGATAAAAGGGTATGGGGGGATTGTGGGCTAAGAATGTAACAAATAGGGTGTAGGATGATAGAATTTTTCACAAAAAGACCTTAAAATTCATAATGCACACGTAGTGCTTGAGAGTATGCTCAAGTGAGCTAGAATTTTGATTATCTCTCTAATTTTTGGTTCAACTTGTAATTCTCATAAAATAGATCGAAGTGGCTAAGAGTTCCGAAATTATTGTAAGAATTTAAGAAAAGGCTCTATTGAGGTATGTATGGCTAACCTTCTTCTTCTTAGTGTTGAACTCTTGGTGTCCGAATAGTTAGCATGAGTTCCGAATTGATCATACTAGATGGATTGTATTAATGTGTTGGGTTGATAGATTTTTGTTGCAAAATTGTTCTATGTGTTTACCCAGAAATCATGCTAGTTGAAAATGTGATTATATTCTCTAAGTGTTCTTTTCTTTCTTTATGTGTGCATTCGTATATGATAGCACTTATCAACATGGATGGTGAAGCTATATGAACGAATAAATAAGGGGAAGACTTGAATTATGAAAATGTATCCAAGTGCCAAGAATTAATTAATAAATGGGGTGTGTTTGTGCCCTTTTAATGGAAAAATGGAAAGAAATGTGAACTAAGGAATAATTGAAAGAGGTTATGTCCCAAGTGAGATGGCTTAACCGATCGGGCCGAGATCGGACGCCATGCTGTACACATGGTGGCATTTACGTTGGATTTCTGATTATCATTGTGGATTTGGGTATGTCTCACTTGGGATGGCTTAGCCGGTCGGTCCGAGACCGGAATCCGTGTAAAAACACGGTGGCATTATGGGTTATGGCATTTGGCACTAAAGAATATTAACCTAAAGAAATGGAAAGACTTAACCGGAACTATGTGAACCTTATTTGGTGTTTCCTTGTAATCCAGTGAAGTGCTTGTTGATGTTATAACTGCCTTCTATTTGTTCACTGTTCATCCTATTAAGAATTGTGTTTGCCTTACATACTAGTACTATTCGACAGTACTAACGTCCCTTTTGCTGGGGGCGCTACATCTTTGAATGGATGTAGGTGGTTCCGTTGCAGATAACGCCGATCACAGATAGTGGTGCTCGCTTTCTCTCTTCACAACAGTCTTGGTGAGCCCTCATTTCTCCCAGGGGTTTTGTATGTACTTTTGGAAACTTAACTATGGCATGTTGTATTTAAGTAAAAAAATTAACTAGCAACGTTTATGCATTTATATAACAGCTCTCCCCCGCGTTTAATAATTGGCGATGCATTACTGCTTTGGATATTGAATGAGTCGGGTAGGAAAGGCTGGATAGGCTTGCTCGATCGGGTTCACTCGGTCGCACGCCGGTCGCGCTCCTCGAGGATTGGGGCAGGACAGTTTTATTCCTTTAGTATATATTGATGATAATATATTGATTTTGGTTAGATTCGGGGCATTTAGAGGCCGAATCGAGAGGCAAAGGCGTCGCGGGCTAGAGTTTGGATTGACTTAAGTTATGTAACACTTCCAAACTTGGTTCTGAGGGTTCAAAACCCCAAACTATGTGTTCTATGATTACTATTGAGGTGACGCAAATGCCAAGTGACGGGAGTGTGGGCATGCATCATGAGAATTGTAGCCTGGATCTTTCCATGGCACCGCTTAGTAACTCTTTCTTGTTGATATCCGTGTTTCTATCATGTTATTAAGTAAATATGCTATAAAAACATGCTAGATATCCTGTTAGGGCTTTATGTCGATACTGTTAAGACCCGAGTGGTCGTTTCTTGCTGTCATCTCATTATATTCATTGATATTCTGCACTCAGTCTTACTCATGCATATCATATCATGTATCAGTCTCAGTTATTATTATTTGGCACATCATATCATTATTTCGGGCTAGTTTTATGACATTGTGAGCCCGTGTGTGTGAGACTAGAGAGTGATGACTGAGTGAGACCGAGAGCCTGATTGTGAGTGATAGTTATGGGATCGGGCTGCACGCCACAATGGTTATGTTGATGATTATGTTAGCGGTTGGGCTGTAGGAGCCCCTCTGGAGTCTGTAACACACCCCTAGTGAGCGCAATTGATTATATTCAGGGATGGATCTTCCCTTGGTATGGAGATTAATCTTCTCTATGAGGCTGGTTGACCTGTTCCTCGGTACTGGAGACCGATGGTCTATAATGTGTATATATTCCGGGATGGATCTTCCCTGGACCTTGTGAGACATATACAGTACCGAGGGTTGTGATGTTGTTATCATTGTTATTATCTAGAGATGGATCTTCTCCACATGCTGGATTGGCCTTCCTCAGTACTGAGTGACTGCTATTAGAGATGTATATATTCCAGGATGGATCTTCCCTGGGTCGTTTGAGCCATATACAGTACTGAGTGGACGAGTATTTAAGATTGCGGGCACATGAGGCTCTCAGCATGGTGCATTCCATATAGCACGTGCACTGCCATATAGATGTAGCAGAGTCTCATTTCTTTACCATGTTCATATCTGCTCTATTCCCTGTTTTGAACTGTCTTTTTAGCTAAAAGCATGCCTACATTTCTGCACGTTATTTCTATTATCTTTGAAGAGGTTGAGTTTGTCACTACCTCTCAGTCCATAGTTTGGACTTGTTACTTACGGAGTTGGTGTACTCACGTTACCTCCTGCACCTTGTGTGCAGATCCAGGTATCTCGGGCCACGGTAACAGTTGCTGATCATTTCAGTCATGGGCTTTCATTGGAGATAGCGAGGTGGCTGCCTGGCGATCGCAGTCCCGCCTTTCTCCTTCCTTATCTTCCTCTTAGTGTATTTGTTGGCTATTCTCAAACTATGTTAGTCTTGTTTTATTTCGAACAATTGTAGTATTTTGCTCATGACTTAGTGACACCTGAGGCCGGGCTTGTATTTTTTGCTTTGCTTGATTTTTACTTTATATTTTATATTTTTTATCGAATTTCAGTTGAAAACATGGTTTTACTTAAGTTTTAAATGAAATATGGATTATTTGAAAATGAGTTGGCTGTCCTAGTTTCACATAGGCTCCATCACGACCAGGTCGGTTTTGGAGTCGTGACATCCTCCCTCCATTACTAGTGATAGAGACCCCATCTTTATCAGTTCTTTTTGGAAGGAGTTTATGTCTATTCAAGGGATCACACTGCAGACTTCAACTGCCTACCATCCTCAAACAGATGGTCAAAGTGAACTCCTTAATAGATGCTTAAAAACGTATTTATTGTGTTTTTGCTCTGATTCTCCTACTGATTGGGGTGCTTTTCTATCCATAGCAGAATGGTGGTACAATTCTACACCTCATTCTGCTATTCATACTTCTCCTTTCAAACTCTTATATAGTTATCCTCCCCCTATACACCTCTCTTATCTTCCTGGAGATTCTTTTGCTGATGATGTTGAGGATATTATGCTGGTTAGAGAATTTAAGTTACAGCTGGCTAAGTTCCACTTCTGTCGTGTACAACAACACATGCAAGCTCAGGCTAATAGCCACAGATCTGATAAGCAGTTTCAAGTTGGAGATTGGGTCTTTGTCAAACTTCAGCCTTATAGACAATCTACTCTTTCCATTTTCACTTACCATAAACTCACCTCTAAGTATTTTGGACCTTATCCTATTATGGAAAGGATAAGAGTTGTGTCTTACAAACTTTTGCTTCCTCATAGGTTCAAATTCATCCTACCTTCCACATTTCTCAGCTCAAGTTCTGCTTTGAGCTTCCTACTGAAATTGTTGATCCTCCAATTCTGAACTTAGCCAGTCCTTTGTGCCCACAACCTGAAGTTGTATTGAGCAGATGCCTAATTAAGAAGGGTAATAAAGTTGTGGCCCAGTGCTTGATCAAATGGAAAGATTTGGATGCATCCCCAGCTATATGAGAGCTTGCTTCTAATTTGTGCACCAGATTTCCTACCTTCACCCTTGAGGACAAGGGTATTGCTCATCAGGGTGTTGCTCATCGGGGTGGGTATTGATACAAACATTCCAGCTGCTGCCAGCTAGGACACCAACTAGGATGCCACTTAGGCTTTGTTTTGAATTTCTGTTGGCGGGAAATGTAGTTAAGAGTTCAAATTTGAGTTTATGCTTTTTAGCCTTCAATTTCTTAGATAAATAGAATCATTATAATAGAAAAGGTTTATTATGAATGATAAAGTGAAAATTTGATCCCATCTCTCTCTCTCTCTATGCTTCTTCTCCTCCTCCTTCTTCTTACTTTTCTTCCAAATTCACTGTTACATTGCCTTCGATACCAGAAATTGGTATCAAAATATTTTATTTTGTTATTTTTTTCTTATTCCTTTTTACTAAAAGACCCTTCTTCAAACAGTGAAAGATTCTTTTTTCTTCAAATTTTTATTTTTATTACCCTATATCTCTTATTTATATCCTATATTTACTCAATTTTAAATTTTCCCTAATCATTGCCACTTCAAGTTAAATGATACAGTAGATATTCTATTTTGGTGTTATTCAATATTATAAATTTTGGGATTATAATCCCATATTGAATGTGATATAAAAATAACAACACAATTATAATATATTTTATTTCACGATTCTAGAATCATAAGGTTAACCAAACACAAGATAAAATAATAGTATATTTTATCTGGGGATTATTATCCCTTATTCCTTCAAGTAAATGGCCTTAAGATATATTTTTGTCAAAATTTAATTATTCATGTCTCAGTTATTAAATTTGAATTTTTTTGGCTTAGAATCTTAATCATTTAAATCTTATTTTTCTTTAACAACTACTTAATAAGTCTGAATAGAGCTGAATGATAAACACCTACACAAAAGTCTTAGTATTATTAAAATGCTACCTATTCAAAAAATTTCGCAGAGAAAATATTTCTTCACTACTCTATCCACTTTTTACTGCTGCCCAGCACCTCCGTCGTCGACGGCTATCACTATCAGCTACTGTCATCCATAACAACAATAATGTCATGACCCGATCAGTCATTTTGTGTACTTAAGCCATGTTTACCCTTTTGAAGCTTCTTGTATGTGTATTTGTAATTTTTTTACTTGCGAGAATGGTTAGTTTCATTTCGGGGATGTTTTGGAATGATTTGGATCCCTTAGTTCTTGGTTTAGAAGCTTAAGTGGAAAATATTGACCAAGTTTGACTTATGTGAAAACGACCCCGAAACGGTATTTTGAGGGTTCCAATAGGTTCGTATTGTGATTTGATTGCACGCATGACCGAAATTGAATTCGGAGGTCTTTAGGTTGATTTGACTTATTTTGCTATTCCTTAAGTTTGATCGTAGGTTGACTTTAGGGCTATCAGGTTTAGATTTTAGTTTTGAGACTTGGGATAGGTCTACTTTCTATTAGGAACTTGTCTGCAAAATTTAATATAACCGAGTTGGTTTGATAGGTATCAAACGCTTGGTTGTGTTTCTAGTTATTCTTTTATTTTCTTTTGAATTTCATGTGTTTTGATGTCTGATTCGTGGTTCCGGATATTATTTTGGTATTTTGATCGCACGAGCAAGTTTGTATGATATTTTTAGATTTGTGTGGATGTTTGAATTGGAGCCCCGATGGCTCGAGTGAGTTTCGGATGTGTTTCGGATTGGCATGAACTCATTACAGGGTTCTAGTGTGCTGTACAATTCTGAAGTTGGCAGGGAATATCATGTATCGCAATTGCTACACCTTGATCACAATTACGAAGGGTAGCTTTTGGCTGGGTAGCTCGCATTTGCGACCATCTAGCCGCATTTGCAAAAGGGGTTGACTTTGCAAATGCAAAGTCAATCTTGGATTTGCGACTTTCCCTAGGCCTGTCAAGTACCGCATTTGCGAGAGCTCGCAATTGCAACCTCAGGTCGCATTTGCATCTTCTGAACCTGAACAAAAGGGCTGAAAAACAGGACTTAGCTTCATTTATCATATTTTAGAACCCTAGACTCAGTAAGAGGCATTTTGAGGAGAGATTTTCACATACAACTATTGAGTAAGTGATTTGATTAATTTTCAATTATATTACATGATTATTTATGAGATTTAACCTCTAATCCATGGAATTTGAAGAGAATTTTTGGGAAATTTTTGTCTATGTTTTGAAAAATAAAAAGTTGAGATTTGAGAGTCGAGGTGGACTCGGATTTAAAAATAAAATAAATATACGGACTCGTAGGGATTATGGGTAGTCGAGATCTACCCTTGGACTCAAGTTTTGATTGGGCGACCCCAGGGCTGACTTTTGTTGACTTTTGGAAAATTGTGTAAAGATCTTACTTTTATTAATCGAAATTGGTTTTTCTTGTATTGTTTGATGATATTAAGTTATTTGTGTTATATTTGAGTCATGTAGAGGTGAATGTTATGTAACGATCCGACTGGTCGTTTTAAGAATTAATGCCCCGATCCCCTATTAACTGCTTTCCCCGTGTTTGTTTCTACTATTTTGAGTTGCCGGGAGGATTTGTTTTGAGTTTCAGAGTGTTTTGGGACACTTAGTCCCCAAATGAGAGCTTAAGCTCTAGAATTTGGACCGTAGTCGGAGCAGTATGAAGACGGCCTCAGAATGGAATCCCGTCAATTCCGTTAGCTCCGTTGGTTGATTTCGGGCTTAGGGGCGTGTTCGGATTGTGTTTTGGAGGTCCGTAGCTTATTTAGGCTTGAAATGCTGAGAGTTGAATTTTTGAAGCTTCCGGATTGATAGTGAGATTTTGATATTGGGGTCGGAATACGATTTCGAAAGTTGGAATAGCTCCGTAGTGTGGAATGTGACTCGTGTGCAAAATTTGGAGTCAATCGGACTTAGTTTGGTTGGTTTCGACATCAGTTGTAGAATTCTTGAAATTTCAAGTTCTTTAGGCTTGTATTAGAGGGTGATTCATGGTTTTAGCATTGTTTGACGTGATTTGAGGATTGGTCTGAGTTTGTATGATATTTTAGGATTGGTTGGTATGTTTGGTTGAGGTCCCGGGGGCCTCGAGAGTGTTTCGGATGCTCAACGGATCATTTTTGAACTTGGAGAAAGAACATATTTTCTGTTTTTTTTGTAGACATTCCTTCTTCACAATCGTGTGAAGAGGCACGCGATCGCGTAGGCTTAGCTGAGGCAGAGGAGTTTGTTCTTCGCGTTCGTGGGAAAAGGTATGTGAACGTGTAGTAATGGTGGAAGGTTGAATTGCGAACGCGAGGGCTATGCCGCGTTCTCGAAGAAGAAGTGAGGCAGCTATGGAGTGGAGAGCTTCTCTTCGCGATTGTGTGAGGTCAACCGCGATCGCGTATGTGTTACGCCCCGCAATATTACGTCGATACTACGTCGCGCAATATTATACGATGATGTTACGTCTTGCGGTATTACATTACAATGATGTTACGTCATGCAGTATTACATTACGATGATGTTACGTCTTGCGGTATTACATCACGATGATGTTATGTCTTGCAATATTATATTACGATGATGTTATGCTTCGCAGTATTAAATTACAAAGATGTTGCACCCTGTAGTATTGTACGTTGAATTTGTCGTAAGGTAATTGACATCAGACCAAGGAAAATATTATTTGAAGATTATAAGGATTATGCTATTTCAAACAAGTAATGAGTAAATTCGTGAAAGTGAGAGGGGAAGCAAGTCAAAGAAAATGAATTTTCGTCGAAGTTTGACATTTTTTGATAAAATATGGCCCGAGCTAAAATACCCGGTATTTATGGACTAGTACCACACAAGGTACTCCATGATCATAATAGTAGGGTACATAAAGTTTATTAAAAGTGAGTAGTATTGTAAGTAATTTGAGATAATTCTTAAATTATGTGGATAATTGGTTAATTATTAGGTAATTAATTAAAAAGTGGGATAAGATTTAACCCCCATCCAACGTGGCAAGCACCCCTATCAATTTAGTGACTAAGTACTAAATAATGCAAGGTGTCACACTTTTAAAGAAATGTGACACCAAACATTAATTAGGTAAGGCCACCAAATGAGTAAGGATAACTTTCCTAATTAAAAACTATCTTCAAAGTCACTTGAGAAAGCTAGTTAGTAACGTTTCTTCTAAGAATTCTAACCAAGATTCCTTACCTTCCTTCTATTGTTATTTCAACAAAAGTAATATTTGATTCTATGGTTATTTCTTATCTCTTAAGGAAAGAGTTTCAACAGCGATCATTTTTCCAAATAGCAAATTTATTGTTTCGGGTATTTCAAACGGATTGTTCCCTATTTCGATCTCGTTGTTACGTGTTTTTTCGCAATTTGCGTATGTTAGAAGTATTGTCTAGAGGATCGACTCAAGTATGTTAAGGCTATCCCTTCTTTCTTTTTGGCATGATCTATACGCCACGAACGAAACGAGCAAATGCACAACTTCCATAAATGACTCTATTCATAGAAATACTAGAGATGCTTATGTTCTTGATTCCCCATGTGTCATATTATTCTATCATCTGTTCATGGGTCTCAAAAATACTTAAGTTGGTAAAGCTTATTTCATGATATTAATCAGAGGCATAATGATCATATGCGTATCGAAAGATTTTATTAACGTATTTCATATGCATTTCATGCATTTATACATGCACATTGACCCATGACCAGATGACATTATATATGCACATATATATATATATGTATATGGGATATGGGAAAGGTTATGGCGTTATATATGCACCACCACCTGATCAGCTGGTATACGTTGATGATTTTGCCCACAGTGGCCGAGATGATATGATGGGATGCCCTCAGAGGCCTAATGATGTTATGAAACGTGTACCTATGTATGGCATGATATTCATACGCATATGCATGACACTATAATTATTTCATGATTTACAGAGTTATCCAGACTTACAGATTGAGTCATTTACTCTATATTTCTTCCATGTGTGTTATGTACTTATTTATGTGCCTTACATACTCGGTACATTATTTGTACTGCCGTCCCTTTTGCCTGTGGACACTATGTTTCATGCCTGCAGGTCCCGATAGATAGGTCGAGAGCCCTCTAAGTAGGCTATCAACTCAGCGGAAGAAGTTGGTGTGCTCCATTTGCGTCGGAGTTGCTTGTTTGGTTAGTACAATTTAGACATGTATTGTTTGGTATGGCGGGACTCTGTCCTGACCTTTATAAAAATTATATATTCTTATTCTTAGAGGATTGAAGACAGATGTCATGTACATAAAATATAGTGTGGCCTTGTCGGCCTATGTTCAGTATACGAGTGGTTATTTTGGTCTTATAGGCCCATATATCTTATGTATAAGTTGATATTACATGTTGTATTCTACTTATCTCACGATAGCCTTCTGGCTCAGTTATCTATGATAATATGACATGAAAAGATACGTTATGTTGGTACTCGGTTGAGTAAGGTACCGGGTGCCCGTCGCGACCCATCGGTTTGGGTCGTGACAAAAGTGGTATCAGAGTAGTTCTGTCCTAGGGAGTTTACAAGCCGTGTCTAGTAGAGTCTTGTTTATGGGTGTGTCGTGCACCACACTTATAAACAGGATGCTATAGGGCATTTAGGACTGTCACTCTTTCTTCTTACTCTAGATCGTGTCATAGAGCTCAATTGTAAGAACTTAATTTCCTAACTCTATCTTATTCATAATACGACGATGCCGACATCCAGAAAGATGGTTGGTAAGAGATATAGCTGTGGAAGTGTTGAGTCAGAGGAACTCGATTTTTTCATCATGCTTATGATGGATAAATTTGAGGTATTCCGCAGATCATGTGTGTACTAAGGCGTGTAACTTTATTGATGAGGATCCCTAAGACAAAAATGTCTATCCACTCTTACGGTAAAAAATAATAAGAGAATCGGAAGGTAGACACGAGTTTCAGCAAGTAAAAGAAGTAAGGTGAAGAAGGGTATGAGGTTCCCTATTAATTAACAGTATTTACAATTCAAACAGAGAAATATAAGTATTTTGAGATACCTTCAATTGTAACAAGGGTATGTACAATTAGACACACCCATCTCAATTATGCTCCATGGGAGCTAACAAAAATAGTTAAGATAAACGAATATCGAGAATTGGCTGGGTTTAGAGTAACCCAAAATGATGGTTGGATTGCTTCCGTTAGTTGACATTTCCGAATGATATTGTAAATATGCTAACAAAATCTCCTTGTGAGACACCCAGATGGTACACTCTAAAATAGTATAGCTAGATATGAGTGCTATAAAGATAGGCACTGGAAGCCTTGAAGGGATAAATATTATCTTAGTATGACTCCCGTCCCTAGTAGAGAGATAATGCTGGCAACCTGAAGAGCCACTGGATGGAGCAAAAAGCAAAAGAATATCTTGTTAAAGCTTTCGGAATAAAGTGATAGACAGAAATGTTAGCAGGAAATAAGAAGAGAGCTAATGAAGCATTAAGAGTAAAATGTGATACATGGATGACAACAGTAGGTCAAGAGATGACAATATTACAACGTCTATAGTCAAGTGAAGGAAAAGATGAGAGGTGACAGGCCTTGAGACAACAAAAGAGTTAGGTCATATAGTCATATCCTCATTTCGAGAAATAAGTTCGTGACTCCAACGCGATTACCAGTAGGAAAAGATACACCTCCAGAGTAATAGAAATTAGTATGGGTAAGATAAACTAACATGGATTAGGGACTGAGTGATTTGATAATGGTCGACATCAAAAACACCTATAGGAGGTCGTCGTAGCTCCAACTCTTAATACTCCCCTAAAGGGGGGAATATGGAATGGTATGACATTAAGTCAGAATTAAGTGGATCTAGTAACTATGGAATGATAAAGGAAGAATGCGATAAGTATGAGAAAGGGATGAGATTGAACTTGTTCAATTGTTACAGATATGCTATGATTCGAGAACATTATGTAAGCACGACGCCAAGGAAAAGAAGTAAGGGTTCCTGCTTGGGATGTTTTTGATAAATAAGGAGCTAGTGCAAGAGGTAAGTTAAGACAAAGGAAATAACCCAAGAAAGATTACGTGGAATATGGATATGAGAATGAGCCAACGAGTAGTTAGTAGTTGATTTAGGAAGAGCCTAGTCATGACTAGACAAGAGGTTACAGACAAATCAGCAAATCATGCAAGATAAATATAGTGAACCCCAACATGGAGAATTCAGCTTTGCAGTAATGTCATTATAATACTTAAGATATATTCAAATAGGAGTCGGGGTAGTTAAAGGTACCGTATGAATGTTACGGGAATAAAAGAGAGTGCCACTAGGAAGACAGTCAAAATAGCAGTTCAGAAGCAACCCTACAAGCACAAGGGCATGGAGGTAAGCAACTGCGGATAATTATAGGTAAGGAAGGACATCAAAAGGTCCATAATAAGCTCACAGTTTTACAAGAGTCAAGGGTTTTTCCTAAGTACTACAACAAAAAACTAGCTGAGGAAATAAGGAAGAAGGCTTCAACCTAAGCACATAGACCTAAAGAGGAAATGGTTGTGTAACAACAGTCTCATAACAACATTGTAAGCACTCCAAAGGAAAATGTCACCTACCGTGGCTAATGAACGAGAAGTAAAATAAGAAGTAATATTCGAGATCATATGAGTTGCATGAAAACTCTGGCATGCATGGGAACTAAGATAAGCAAAGTATGAACGCAACATGGGGGCAGAAAGACCAGGAAAAGTAATAACTTACGTTGAAAAAAAGCTAAGAATGAAAGAAAGGAATTATTCAATCAATGATCCTGAGTTGGTGACGTTATGAACACACTTAAGAGTTTGGAGTTTTATACATGCAGCAAAGATGAATAGTAATGAAGAAGCGTTAAAAGACTTAGCTTTATGCATATAAGATAAGCAACGAGAGTAACCTGGAGTTTGGTAGCAGACCCCGGTAATGATAAATCGAAGTAAGAGTTATGGTATAGTATGGCCTACTTAGATGTAGTAAAGCTAATGATGCCCAAATGGACAGCTTGACATAATTTTGTATATGTTCATAAAGTGAGGCCTAGAGATTGGCTAAAATCTAGAGGAAAGAGGAGAGAAGAGTCGCACAGGCGCACATACAAAGTGAGAGTCGTACAGACTGCATGATAGAAGGTAGCAACAGTTACGAGATTAGAAGGATTCCGATTACAATCGTGGTGTGAGAAAGAGGCTTAAAGGGGGGAATGCCCCGACCTTTGTATTTATTCAAAGAACAATTTCCTAAATGGAAAGGAGAATATTAAAGTATTCACAAAAGCTATAAGTTACGAAAATGATAAGAGCGTCACCCAACATTCGAGGACGAATGTTCCAAAGGGGGGAATGGTGTTGCACCCCGTAATATTACGTCGATGCTACGTCCCGCAGTATTACATTATGATGTTTTTACGTCTTGCGGTATTACATTACGATGATGTTACATCTTGAAGTATTACATTACGATGATGTTACGCCTTGCAGTATTACATTACGATGATGTTACGCTTCGCAGTATTAAATTACGATGATGTTACACCTTGTAGTATTGTACGTTGAATTTGTCGTAAGATAATTGACATCAGTCCAAGAAAAAAATTATTTGGAGATTATAAGGATTATGCTATTTCAAACAAGTAATGAGTAAATTCGTGAAGGTGTGAGGGGAAGCAAGTCAAAGAAAATGAATTTTCGTTGAAGTTTGACATTTTTTTATAAAATACGGCCCGAGCTAAAATACCCTGTATTTATGGACTAGTACCTCACAAGGTACTCCATGACCATGATAGTAGGGTACATAAAGTTTATTAAAAGTGAGTAGTATTATAAGTAATTTGAGATAATTCTTAAATTATGTGGTTAATTGGTTAATTATTGGGTAATTAATTAAAAAGTGGGATAAGATTTAACCCCCATCCGACGTGGCAAGCATCCTTATCAATTTAGTGACTAAGTACTAAATAATGCAAGGTGTCACACTTTGAAAGAAATGTGACACCAAGCATTAATTAGGTAAGGCCACCAAATGAGTAAGGATAACTTTCCTAATTAAAAACTATCTTCAAAGTCACTTGAGAAAGCAAGTTAGTAACGTTTCTTCTGAGGATTCCAACCAAGATTCCTTACCTTCCTTCTATTATTATTTCAGCAGAAGTAACATTTGATTCTAAGGTTATTTCTTATCTCTTAAGGAAAGAATTTCAACAACGATCATTTTTCCAAATAGCAACGTTATTGCTTCGGGTATTTCATACAGATTGTTCCCTATTTCGATCTCGTTGTTATGTATTTTATCGCAATTTGCGTATATTAGAAGGATTGTCTAGAGGATTGACTCAAGTATATTAAGGCTATCCCTTCTTTCTTTTTGGCATGATCTATACGACACGAACGAAACGAGCAAAAGCACAACTTTCATAAATGACTCTATTCATAGAAATACTAGAGATGCTTATCTTCTTGATTTACCATATGTCATATTATTTTATCATCTATTCATGGGTCTCAAAAATACGTAAGTTGGTAAAGTTTATTTCATGATATTAATCATAGGCATAATGGTCTTATGACGTACCGAGAGATTTTATTAATGTATTTCATATGTATTTCATGCATTTATACATGCAGATTGACCCATGACCAGATGGCATTATATATATATATATATATATATATATATATATATATATATATATATATATATATATATATATATATGTATATGGGATATAGGAAAGGTTATGGCATTATATACGCACCACCACCTGATCAGCTGGTATACGTTGATGATTTTGCCCACAATGGCCGAGATGATATGATGGGATGCCCTCAGAGGCCTGATGATATATGAAACATGTACCTATGCATGACATTACATTCATACACATATACATGAGACTATAATTATTTCATGATTTACAGAGTTATCCAGACTTACAGGTTGAGTCATTTACTCTATATTTCTTCCATGTCTATTATGTAGTTATTTATGCGCCTTACATACTCGTTACATTATTCGTACTGATGTCCTTTTTGCCTGGGGATGCTATGTTTCATGCCTACAGGTCCCGATAGATAGGTCGAGAGCCCTCCAAGTTGGCTATCGGCTCAGCGAAAGAAGTTGGTGCGCTCTATTTGCTTCGGAGTTGCTTGTTTTGTTAGTACGATTTAGACGTGTATTATTTGGTATGACGGGACTCTGTCCCGACCTTTATGAAAATTATGTAGTTTTATTCTTAGAGGCTTGTAGATAGATGTCATGTACGTAAAAGATTGTATGGCCTTGTCGGCCTATGTTCAGTATACGAGTGGTTATTTTGGTCTTATAGGCCCATATGTCTTATGTATAAGTTGGTATTACATGTTGTGTTCTACTTATTTCACCGAAGCCTTTCGTCTCAGTTATCTATGATAATATGACATGAAAAGATACGTTATGTTGGTACTCGGTTGAGTAAGGTACCTGATGCCCGTCGCGACCCATCGGTTTGGGTTTTGAGTTCATATCACAAAATTGAATTGGGAGCTCGGTAGGAGGTGAAATTTGGAGAGATTTTGGAGGAAGTTTGTGGGTAATGATTTCTAACTCCTTTTTGCTTATAACCCATTAATCTAAACATGAATTCATTATCTAAATTCAAATTTGGTGTGAGCAATTAGGGAAAAATTGAGAAAAGTTGTTAGGCCTAATGTTGGGGTTTCGATCAAGATTTTGATATCGGATTGAAGTAATTTTGGTATGGTTAGACTCGTGAATGAGTGGGTGTTCATAATCCGTAAATTTTATCCAATTCCAAGATGTGGGCCCGGGGAGGACTTTTGGGCATTTTTCTATTTTCTTATCTTAGCTTCGCTTCCTTTAGCTAAATTCATTGTTTGTAGTTATATTTACATTATGACATTTATTTGATTAGATTTGGGTCACTCGGAGTTGGATACTCGTGGCAAGAGCGTGGTTTCAGGTTGATTTTGAGCTGGTTCGAGGTAAGTGGCTTGCCTAACTTTGTGTGGGGGAACTCCCCTTAGGATTTTGGTACTAATGTTATATAAGCATCGTGTACGTGAGGTGACAAGTGCGTATATGTGCTAATTGTTAAAAAACCCCATTTTCTTTAAGTATATATCTATGTTTCCTTGTAATTGAGCAAGCCTCTTGTTTAGTTTAGGAAAAATATGTTTATGTGATTTAATTGTCTTACCTACTTTAATTGCTTACTTGTACTCTGTGCAGCATGTTAGAGCAGAATTTCCTATTTAATTCTCGAATAGAACTGTAAATTCTTTCTGAGACTGATATGTGTTTACTTTGGGACTATGGGACGATATCCCAGGAGATTCTCCCTACGTGTTTAATTTAGGACTACGGATCGGTACTCCGGGAGATCCCCTGCACTTTTACGTTTGGGACTATGGGACGACACATGGGAGATTCCCCTGTACTGGATATTTACTTTAGGACTACAGATTGACATTCCGGAAGTTTCCCGTGATATATATGATTCGGACTATAGGACGATATCCGAGGAGATCCTCTGTACATTTACGTTTAGGACTACGGGACGATATCCTTGGAGATCCCCTGTTGCTATCACTGTGTACTAAGTATATTCTGTGTGTGATTTTACTCTTTATCAACTGTTATTGTCTTTAATTATACTATCGCACTTCATACTATTTTACGTAGGGCCGTGACCTTCCTCGGCACTACTCGACCGAGGTTAGGCTTTATATATATATATATATATATATATATAACCAGTAGGGCCCTGACCTTCCTTGTCACTACTCGACCGAGGTTAGGCTTGCCACTTACTAGGTACCACTGTGGCGTACTCATGCCCTTTCCTGCACATGTTTTCATGTGCAGATCCAGGTTCTTCGGCCCAACCATACTATTAGTGAGGCGATGCAATCTTCAGAGACTTCAAGGTATATCTGCTGCGTCCGCAGACCGAGGAGTCCCTCTCTATTCTCTCTTTTAGCTGTAGACCTTCTGTACTTTCTTTTGATTATACATTCTGGAGTTAGAACACTATGTAGTATCTACAGCTTGTGATTTCATGAGATTCTAGGTTTTGGGAGTTGTTTCACTTTTGAGAGTGTGTATTTGTATATGTCGAGCGGAATTTTAAACATTTTATTATGTTTTATCCGCAATTTTTGCTAGTTTCGTATTTCATTTCCTTTTTCCGCAATTTGTTAGGCTTACCGAGTTGTAGAGACTTGGTGCCATCACGACAGTTCACGAAGGGCGAACTTGGGTCATGAAAAGTTGGTATCAGAGCTCTAGGTTCATAGGACTTATTAATCACAAGCCGGTTTATTAGAGTCTCGTGGATCGGTACGGAGACGTCTGTACTTATCTACGAGAGTATGTAACTTTTAGGAAAAATCCACTTCATTTGATTTCCTTGTCGTGCGAGATTTTTGATATTGAAATTCTAAACTTCTGTCTTCTATTCTCTCATAGTTGGTGAGGACACGTGCTGCAGGAGATGACCAGGCACTCGCGCCTCCTACTAGAGCCGTCAAAGGTCGGGGTCAGGGTAGAGGCCGAGGACGCGCACGTGGTGTAGCTAGAGCACCTGCGCGAGCTACCACCGAGGAGCCACCAGCAGCTCCAGCCGGAGCCTAGGCACCTGATACGCCTACTACTACTACTACTACTACTACTACTACTACTACTACTACTACTACTACTACTACTACTACTACTACTACTACTATTCTAGCTTTTCAGGAAACCCTTGCACAGTTTGTGAGCATGTACACCACCCTAGCTCAGGCAGGGTTGATTCCCCTTGCTGCAGCCACATCCCAAGTCGGGGAACGAGCAAAGACTCTTGCTACCCGCACTCCTGAGTAGCGGGTCCAGGTTGATCAGATCCCAGAGTTATACTGATACCGCCTGTGGCCCCAGTTCAGCCCGAGGACAAGGCAACAACTTTCGAGGATGAGTAGCGGAGGCTTGAGAGGTTAAAGAAGTACAAGCCTCATGTATTCAGTGGTCCAGCATCAGATGATGCTTTGGGATTTCTTGAGGAGTGCTACCGTATCCTCCGCACTATGGGTTTATCAGGATCGAGTGGGGTTCTTTTCACTGCCTTCCAACTTTGAGGAGCAACCTATCAGTGGTGCCGTACTTATGAGTTGGACAGCCCAGCTGAGACAGCTTCCCTTAAATAGACCCAGTTTTCAGATATGTTTTTGAGGGAGTATGTTCCTAAAAGCCTCAGAGATGCATGTCGCGTAGAGTTTGAGCATTTGCGCCAGGGTACTATGACTGTTTCGGAGTATGCTGTCCATTTCACTGACTTGGCTAGGCATGCACCAGCCTTGGTTGCTACAGTTCGTGAGAGAGTGGCTCATTCCCAGCATCAGGTCTATCATGGCTTAAGAGTTAGAGATGGATATTTCTTATCAACAGGTGGTGAGCATTTCTAGGAGAGTAGAGGGTATGCATGATCGGGATAGAGAAGAGAGGGAGGCCAGAGGTCTCAAGGTCGGGCCATTATTCTGGTGCCTGTGCTCTAGCTGTAGTTCGTCATGGTAGGGGTTATATGAGTCGCCCTATTCATTCAGCTCTTCTAGAAGCCAGTGGTATTCCAGCTCCTCCTAGACCTTAGCAGCCTTATTATGCACCTCCAGTATCTAGTGCGCCTCCTGCACGGGGTGCTTTTGGTGGTCAATCCAGCAGACCTGGGCCGAGCCAGTCACAACCGCCACGTCCTTGCAGAGCTTGTTTTGAGTGTGGCGACATATGCCATATGGTGAGGGATTGCCCCAGACTTAGGAGGGTGTACCTCCACAGGCTTCTCAGCCACAGCGTGCTCCGTAGAGTTCCCAGGCTATGGTTATAACACCAGTTTCTACCCCACCTACTCAGCCAGCTAGAGGTGGAGGTCAGGGAGGTAGAGGTCGCCCTAGAAGAGGAAGCCAAGCTAGATACTATGCCCTTTCTGCCCATACCGAGGCTGTCGCCTCCGATTCTGTCATCACAGGTATTGTCTTGGTTTGTCATAGAGATGCATCGATTTTATTCGATCCAGGCTCCACTTATTCTTATGTGTCCTCTTATATTGCCTCGCATTTAGGCGTATCTTGGGATTCTTTGAGTTCCCCTCTTTATATTTCTACTCCTATGAGAGATTCTCTTATTGTGGATCGCGTTTATCGGTCGTGTTTGGTTGCTCTTATTGATTTTGAGACCAGAGTCGATTTATTATTGCTCAGCATGGTAGATTTCGATGTTACCTTGGGCATGGACTAGTTGTTGCCCCATTATGCTATTCTTGATTTTTACGCGAAAACTGCGACGCTGGCTATGCCAGGTGTACCGCAAGTAGAGTGGAGGGGTACTTTATATCACACTCCCAGTAGAGTTATTTCTTTTCTTAAGGCTTAGCGAATGGTTGAGAAGGGGTGTGACGCGTATCTAGCCTATGTGAGAGATGTCATATTGATACCCTACAATTGATTTAGTCCCAGTAGTACGGGACTGCCCTGACGTGTTTCTAGCTAACCTTCCGGGTATGCTGCCCGATAGAAATATTGATTTTGGCATTGATTTGTTGCTGGGAACTCAACCCATTTCTATTCCTCCGTATTGTATGGCCCCTCCTGAGTTGAAGGAGTTGAAGGATCAGTTATAGGAATTGCTTGATAAGGGTTTTATTGGTCCTACTGTATCACCTTGGGGTGCTCCTGTCTTGTTTGTGAAGAAAAAGGATGGTTCTATGCATATGTGCATTGGTTATCTCTAGTTGAACAAAGTTACAATGAAGAATCAGTATCCTTTGCCTCTTATTGATGATTTGTTTGACCAACTACAGGGTGCACAAGTGTTTTCTAAGATTGACTTGCATTCAGGTTACCATAAGTTGAAGATTCGGGAGCCAGATATCCCCAAGACTGCTTTTAGGACTCGGTATGGTCATTACTAGTTCCTTGTTATGTCATTTGGGCTGACTAATGCCCCCGTAGCCTTCATGCATTTGATGCACAATGTGTTCCGGCCATATCTTGACTCGTTCTTCATTGTCTTTATTGATGATATTCTGGTATACTCCCGGAGTGGAGAAGATCATGAGTAGCACATGAGGACAATGCTTCAGACTTTGAGTGAAAAGAAATTATATGCAAAGTTCTCGAAATGTGAGTTTTGGTTGGATTCCGTAGCATTCTTGGGTCATGTGGTAATGAGTGAAAGGATCAAGGTGGATCCGAAGAAAGTGGAAGCAGTGCAGAGTTGGCCCAGACCATCCTCAGCTATAAAGATCTGTATATTTCTTGGCTTGGTGGTTTATTACCATCGATTTATTGAGGGATTTTCATCTATTGCAGCACCTATGACCACGCTGACCCAAAAGGGTGCTCCGTTCCAGTGAATGGAAGAGTGTGAGTAGAGCTTCCAGAAGCTCAGGACAACTTTGACTATAGCCCCAGTATTGATATTGCCTACAGGTTTGGGGTCTTACACTGTCTATTGTGATGCCTTGAGGATTGACCTTGGAGCGGTATTAATGTAGGACTGTAGGGTAATTGCCTACGCGTCCAGACAATTAAAGGTACATGAGAAGAATTATCCTGTCCATGATCTCGAGTTAGCTGTTATTGTTCGCGTGTTGAAAATATAGTGTCACTATTTGTACGGTGTTCCTTGTGAGATCTATACTGATCACCGAAGTTTACAACATCTGTTCAAGCAGAAGGACCTTAATTTGCGCTAGAGGAGGTGGTTAGAGCTACTTAAGGACTATGATATCACTATCTTATATCACCAGGGCAAGGACAATGTGGTAGCCCATGCTTTGAGTCGTCGGGCGAAGAGTTTGGCTTATCTAGCAGTAGCGGAGAGGCCCATGGCGATGGATGTTCAGGCCTTAGCCAGCCAGTTTGTGAGATTGGATCTTTCGGAGCCTAGTCGGATTTTAGCTTGTGTGATTTCTCAGTCTTCCTTATTTGATCGTATTAGAGAGCTTCAGTATGATGAACCTCATTTGCTCGTCCTCAAGGACAAGGTTCTGCACGGTGATGCTAGAGATGTGACTATTGGTGATGACGGGGTATTGAGGATGCAGGGTCGGATATGTGTACCCAATGTTGATGGGCTTCGGGAGTTAATTCTAGAGGAGGTCTATAGTTCACGATATTCCATCCATCCAGGTGTCGTGAAGATGTACCAGGACTTGAGACAACACTATTGGTGGAGGCAGATAAAGAAGGATATAGTTGGGTTTGTAGCTCGGTGCCTCAATTGTCAGCAGGTGAAGTATGAGCACTAGAGACCGGGTGGGTTGCTTCAGTAGATAGAGATTCCGGAGTGGAAGTGGGAGAGGATCACCATGGACTTCGTAGTTTGGCTTCCATGGACTTTGAGGAAGTTCGATTCCATTTGGGTGATTGTGGATTGGCCGACCAAGTCCGCGCATTTCATTCCTGTGTGTACTACCTATTCTTTGGAGCAGTTGGCGAGATTTATTTTCGGGAGATTGTTCGTCTGCATGGTATTCCAGTTTCCATCATTTCAGATAGAGGTACTCAGTTCACATCACAGTTCTGGAGGACCGTACAACATGATTTGGGTACTCAGGTGGAGTTGAGCACTGCATTTCACTCCTAGACGGACAGATAGTCCGAGCGTAATATTCAGATTCTTGAGGATATGCACCATATGAGGCCTTGTATGGTAGGCGGTGTAGATCCCCGGTGGGTTGGTTTGAGCCGGGTGAGACTAGGTTATTAGGCACAGACTTGGTTCAGGATGCCTTAGATAAGGTTAAGGCGATTCAGGATATACTCCATACAGCCCAGTCCAGACAGAAGAGTTATGCGGACCGGAAGGTTCGTGATGTTTCCTATATGGTTGGAGAGCGGGTCTTGCTTCGGGTTTCGCCTATGAGGAGCCAGTGGTGATATTAGACAGGCAGGTTCGAAAGCTGAGGTCAAAGAAAATTGCATCAGTGAAGGTTCAGTGGCGGGGTCAGCTTGTCGAGGAGGCGACTTGGGAGACCAAGCAGGATATGCGCAGCCGTTACCCTCATCTTTTCACCACTTCAGGTATGTATCTGTGCTTGTTCGAGGACGAATGAATCTTTTAAGATGGTGAGGACGTAACGATCTGACCGGTCGTTTTAAGAATTAACGCCCTGATCTCCTATTAACTGCTTTCCCCGTGTTTGTTTCTACTATTGTGAGTTACTGGAAGGATTCATTTTGAGTTTCCTAGTGTTTTGGGATACTTAGTCCCCAAATGAGAGTTTAAGCTTTAGAATTTGGCTTGTAGTCAGAGCAGTGCGAAGATGGCCTTAGAATGGAATTCTGTTGATTCCCTTTGCTCCGGTGGGTGATTTCGGGCTTAGGGGCATGTTCGATTGTGTTTTGGAGGTTCGTAGCTTATTTAGGCTTGAAATGCCAAGAGTTGAATTTTTAAAGTTTCTGGATCAATAGTGAGATTTTGATATCGGGGTCGGAATCCGATTCCGAAAGTTGGAATAGCTCGTTGAATGTGACTTATGTGCAAAATTTGGGGTCAATTGGACTTAGTTTGGTTGGTTTCAACATTGGTTGTAGGATTCTTGAAATTTCAAGTTCTTTAGGCTTGGATTGGAGGGTGATTCGTGGTTTTAGCGTTGTTTGACATAATTTGTGGATTGGTCTGAGTTCGTATGATGTTGTTTACCGTAAAAATGGTAATAATAATTAAATTTGATTATGGGACTCTAAGAATACGTGATCTATTTTTATGCTAGTTGTTAAGGAGTTGATGCTATGTATATGAGACTTGGAAACGAAATGAGAGTTAAGGATAGGGAAATAATCAAACCGTAAGGCCAATTATTGAGGCTTCGAGCTTGTCGATTCGGGGCCTCGAGGTCGATTCCGGAGCTCGATTATGAGCTATCAAAGGCAGTCGAAATGTGGCTAACAGTTATAATAAAATTAATGGAGGCTCTTTATGGCCAATGATAAGCAATAAATGATGAACAACAATGGAAATAATAAATGAAAGTAATAATATCAAGAGAATATGTTAGAGAGAAAATAGAGTGTTCTTGTATATTTCGTGTAGAGCAATTGAAGCAACATGCCTTTACAAGATGACAAGGATCCCCTTTATATAGGAGGGAAATCCCAACATAGTACAAAATACATTAATTACAAAGATAAAGGGATGGGACAGCTAGATGACACCCTGATCTAAGGCTAGGGTAGTCCACTAGGCTCCATCAGTCCTAGCCGTGTACTTTGGGATCTCCCCAATCCTACCATAGCTGTGGTCGAAATTATACCAAGGTCGGGCGTCACGAACCTCGAAGGGGAAATTCGACCGTAGCCTTGAAGCCTACTTCGAGATGATCTCTTGAGGTGCCTCGATAAAGAGAAATCGGACCCTCCGACACAGATAGTCTCCGCGTTTCTTAGAGTGAAAGTGATAAGGAATGACCTTGAACCTTTGTCCCCTCCGATATTCTTGCGATGACGGCAGTCATAAGGCGCCAAAAGACGGTGCACACGCAGCCCTCGAAGGCCTCCGCATTGATTATGGCAGTTAGCTGCCCCTTGACCTTCTTCAATTGGCATGGGGGGCTTCTATAAATATTCCCCTTCTTGTTCTTCCCGACTCAGCAGCTCTAACCCCAGAAATGGCAGGAAACCCTTAAGTTGAGGGTGAGGAGGAAAATAGCTTCTCAACAGTGCCCGAGGGAGGGATAAATCTAGCCGATCCTGGGGCCGTGGAGATGGTGGCTTTTGAGCCGGAGGCTGATGTCGTTGCGCTCCCACTTCATGGAAGAGAGACAACTAAGGGTGTACCGGGTTCTGCCTCCGAGCTGGTCGGTGGTCAGAGTTCCCCTCGGTCGGGTGCCTTCGTCAGGTGGTTCGGAGGGACCTAGTTCTGGGGCCCCGAATGGACAAGGGATGGTCCTAACTGACCTTGACAGTGATATGGTCGTGATGGAGTATCCTTAGGGAATGATTGTACCTTCTAAAGGAGTGCAAGATTCCCCGTACGATGAATCGCCCGATGCGGGGATGCCTATCAAAGGTGGATATGTGCTTGAAAGGCTTCCAATTGTTCCCGAGGGAATCCCTGAGATCAATGCTTTACTCGTCTTTGGTGAGATGAGCAGGCTTTGCGAGCAGGTAAGCTTTGCGAACCCTGCCTGTCGCTCGGGCCTCGGTTGCCTTGACCTTTGTATCTCTAACTTTTCTTTTTTCATGGCTTCAGGCCAAGGCGCTTTACAATTAGACTTTCACCCGGTACCAGGTCGAGGTGACATGTCTTGAGCATGAGAAGGCTCTCCTTACTGAACAAGTTATCCAGTCCCCATTTGCCATTATCTGAATGTTTTGCCAGATCCCAGTGTTTTAATGTCTTGGATCTGATTTTTGTAGTTTGAGAAGGAAGGTGCTCTACCGAGGGACGAGCTTCGGTCTAGAGACTCTGAATTCTCTGAACTCAAACGATGTGAGAGAGTGATATCTTTCGAGAGGGATGCCCTCCAAGAGAAGGCGAACTTAGTTGGGCGTCAACTTAGTGAGGCGAGGGAGGATAGTAACAAGTACAAAGGTCTTCATTTTGAGTTGGTGGCTGCATTATCCAGGATCAAAACTGAAGCCGAGACGCTTATATCTTTGCATAGAGAGGATGCTATTGCGACAAGAGCTCAAGTAGGAGGGGCACTTGAGGGGGCCGAGCCAAGATTAACTAGGGCAGTGGAATGTGAACGATTAGGATCTCGGGGGTAGACTTTTGGGGACATACATGCGGGAGATAACATTTTCCTGCCGAGCTCGAGAAGGTGGAGACCCTAGAGAAGAGAGATGCTACCTTGCTTGCTTTCGGAGGTGCGCCGAGCAGTGGCTCAGGAGGTGATAAAAATGAAGGCGGAGCCCCCAGAGGGGAAGAGGCCATCGAAGAGGGGCCGCTGAAGGACCCGTAATTGTCAGGGTGCAACCTTTATCAGAGATGTAGGTTCGATGGTAGATTAGGATTCTGTTTGGTTCTCTCTTTGTAAGGTTTTTTTCAAGACTTGTAAACATCCCCCTGGAGGTTATAAGAAGGTTTTTTATTTCCTATCCTTCCTTCCTTTTTGTTTTTCAGAAATACTATGTGATGTACTTTGACTTTCAACCCAAGGTTCCGAACTTCGGATTAGACCCTCGAGCTTCGCTATCATCGAGCGACTTGGCTTTTATGTATCCTGTCGGTACGACCTTTGATCTTAGCACTAGTGACAATGGCTCATACGTACTGGGTTGGTTCCCCCTTTTAGAGTAACCTGGCATTGGAGCTCTCGTGCTTCTACTTTTAGGCATTTTATTAGATTAAGCTCAATCTCCAAGTCAGATCTTGACTCGAGTTTATCTGACCCTCAAGTTGTTAGAATTTCAAGCAGGCCCTTAGGCTCTTACGCGTTGGGTTGAAGCGACCTTATGTGTGGGCTGGCAACTATAGCTCTTACGCCTTAGGTCAAAGTGACCTTTTATGCGGGCTGGCGACAATGGCTCTTACGCCTTAGGTCTGAGCGACCTTTTATCTGGGTGGCCCCAGGGCTTATTAGGCTGGCGACAATGGTTCTTACGTTTTGCTCTTAGACATATTTAGTTAACTATTTTGGGTTCAGTCTATGAGTCGGGTTTCGACTCAAGCTCATTCGACCCTCAAGTTTTGTGTGGGCTGGTGACTATGGCTCTTACGCCTTGCTCTTAGGCTTATTTAGTTAACTATTTTGGGTTCAGTCTCTGAGTTGGGTTTCGACTCGAGCTCATTCGCCCCTCAAGTTTTGTGTGGGCTGGCGACTATGGCTCTTACGCCTTGCTCTTAGGCATATTTAGTTAACTATTTTGGGTTCAGTCTCCGAGTTGGGTTTCAACTCGAGCTCATTTGGCCCTCAATTTTTGTGTGGGCTGGTGACTATGGCTCTTATGCCTTAGGTCAAAGCGACCTTTTGTGTGTGTTGCCCTGAGGCTCATTAGGCTGGCGACAATGGCTCTTACGTGCTTGGTCGATGCGACCATTTATGTGGGCTTTATTTTTCCCTCGATAAGGATTTTTGAAATAATGTTTGCCTGACTCTTCGACGGCTTAATAAAAACCTCGATTGTGAGTTGTTATATAGCGATTATCGAGCACCTCGGGAAGTTTGTCTTGGAGGCTGAGTATCTCGATGCCGATGTTTAGGAGCTGACATGGTCGAAGTTCTTTTTCCTGTATCGAGGGTAACCTGTTTAACCTGTTCTTTTCGAAGTAGATTCGAAGTAATTGAAAGCCTGTGATTTTTAGCGACGGTCAGGTGTCCCCAAGTTGCGTTAGTTCGACTGGTACAACCATGTGACCGGAGTCATTTGTGTTCGGTCGGAGCCTTTGAGTCCCGAATGAGATAGTTTCGGCATCTATATCAAGGGTATGACTTTTTAGGGGTCTTACAAGTTCGATATATAGCCGAAATTTTAGGATCGGGTTTATGCCTTTAGTAAGGTCTTACAAGTTTTACATGCCTTTGAGGTTTTATAGTTTTGGATACTTGGTACAAGTATTGTTCATGCCTTGCTTAAGGCCTTACAGATATTGTCCCTTAGTACAAGTGTGGTTCATGCCTTGCTTGAGGTCTTACATATATTGTCCCTTGGTACAAGTGAGGTTCATGCCTTGCTTGAGGTCTTACCGATATTGTCACTTGGTACAAGTGTGGTTCATGCCTTGCTTGAGGTCTTACAGATATAGTTGCTGCCTTATGTAGGTCTTACGAGACCGAGTCTGCCCGCTCGGGGTCTTATGGACTCGAGTTTTGATAAGTCGATGGAGGTGGCGCTTGATGGCAGTCCCCGAGTTGTCGAGGGTTTCTTGACTCGGGATCCATTATTTGCAAACTTGGTATTGAGTCATTGAGGTCTTACGATTTTGGCGATTCTGACCCTGAGGTCATGCAATTTTTGAGATTTCAGCATCAGTCTCCGAGTGTTCGTGACACCTTCAGTTTTGGAGATGTTTTATGATCTTGATGTTGCCTTGTTGAGGGCTTACGAGTTTAGAGTTTTGACCCGGGGGTCGTTTAAGTGCTGAATTGTTGATGCCAGTCTCCGAGTGTTCGGGACATTTTTGACAGAGGAGTCCTCTTTGCTAAAATGTCGAGTTTCTTTTGAAGCGTGAAATGCTTTGATGAAAAGTGTTCTTTGATTACCCGGTACAAGTACACATATTTTTGTTGTTAAAGGCTTGGTTGCTCTATATGGGCACGGTTCGTTTGACCATTTAGCCCGATACATTACTTTTCCTATCGAGGTCCTATTTGGGGTGTCTTGGCTTTCCCGAGTAGGTGACCTTCCGGGGGGAGGCCCCCTAGTATTCGAGGTGGATTGTAAAAGAAATCTCGAATACTTGTTGAGTCTCCTTTAGGTACCGTATGGCCGTTGCCTCGTTAAAAACCTTGCCGATAAAACCCTTCTAGGGACAAAATCCGGTCGAAGGAAAAGTGTGCAATGGGTGTTCGAGGATCTTCTTGGAATTTTCCATCGGATGCCCTAGCAATAATATCATTTTAGCATTGATATTTTCCAATTCCTTGGAAGTTGTTGGCCCTCCATGGTACCGATCTTGTAAGACCCTTTGCCGACTACTCCGAGGACGTGGTACAGTCCTTCCCAATTTTGGCCTAGCTTTCCTTCATTAGGGTTTCGGGTGTTAAGGGTGACTTTCCTTAGAACTAAGTCCCCGACTCCGAAATGCCGGAGGTTTATTCTCCAGTTATAATATTTTTCGATCCTTTGCTTTTGGGCGGCCATCAGGACCAGCGAGGCGTCTCGTTTTTCATCTAGTAGTTCGAGGGACGTTGTCATGGCCTCGTTGTTCGAGCTTTCAGTAGTATGTTGGAATCTGGTGCTCGGCTCCCCAACCTCCACTAGTATTAAAGCCTCGGCTCCGTATACTAGAGAGAAAGGTATTTCCCCTGTGCTTGATTTTGAAGTTGTTCGGTATGCCCACGACACTTCGGGCAACATATTTCTCCACTTTCCCTTGGCGCTTTCCAGCTTCTTTTTTAAGTTCTGGATGATGGTTTTATTTGTGGACTCGGCCTGGCCATTTGCACATGGGTGGTAAGGCGTCGATAGGATTCTCTTGATTTTGTGATCCTCAAGGAATTGTGTTACCTTGCTCCCGATGAACTGCCTCCCGTTATTGCATGTTATCTCGGAAGGAATCCCGAATCGGCACAATAATGTGGTCCCCGATGAAGTTAATGACTTCCTTTTCTCTTACCTTCTCGAAGGCCTGTGCTTCCACCCATTTTGAGAAATAGTCAGTCATAAATAAAATAAATTTAGCTTTACCTGGTGCCGTTGGCAGGGGCCCGACGATGTCCATCCCCTATTTCATGAATGGCCACGGAATAAGACAGATTGTAGTTGTTCACCGGGTTGGTGAATCATAGGGGCAAATCTCTGGCAGTTATCGCATTTTCGGACGAATTCTTTGGTATCTTTTTCCATGTTGTCCCAGTAGTATCCTGCTCTGATTATTTTTCGAACCAAGGAGTCGGTGCCAGAGTGATTTCCACAAGTACCCCCGTGAATTTCTTGGAGTACGTAATACGTATCCCCGACCCCAGACATACTGCTAGGGGGCCATCAAAAGTTCTTCTGTACATAGTCTTGTTTTCATCGAGCGAGAATCGGGCTGCTTTGGTTCGCAGGGCCCTCGATTCCTTTGGATCCGCGGGCAATTTTCCTTCTTTCAGGTAATCAATATATTTATTTCTCTAGTCCCATGTTAGGCTAGTGGAATTAATATCCGTGTGACCTTCCTCGATCATTGATTTAGATAGCTAAATAACAGCTCCGGGGAGTAAATCATCTTCTTCAACAGACGATCCCAGGTTTGCGAGGGCATCGGCCTCGCTATACTGCTCTCGAGGTACATGGACTAAATTCCATTCTTTGAAGCGACGTAATGTGACTTGGATATTATCCAAATACCTCTGCATCTTGTCTTCTCGGACCTTATAACTCCCATTCACCTGGTTCACTACCAGGAGTGAATTGCATTTTGCTTTGATGGTCTCAACTCACAGGCTTTTGGCCAGTTCTAAACCTACAATCATAGCCTCATACTCGGCTTCATTGTTAGTAAATTTTGTAGTTTATAGATTGTCTGATTACTCCACCCGTAGGTGGCGTTTAGACTATACCAAGTCTAGAACCTCTCACGTTTGTGGCACCATCAATGAATGGGGTCCATACCCCGGAAGACGTGCCTGATTTCAGTAAAAGTTCCTTTTCTACCTTGAACATGAGGGAGGGCGAGAAATCGGCCACGAAGTCTGCCAAAATCTGGAACTTGATGGCCGTTCGAGGTTGATACTCGATATTATACCCCTCGAGTTCGATGGCCCATTTGGCCAATCGACCCGATAATTCGGGTTTGTGCAATATGCTCCGGAGGGGGTATGTCGTTAGAACATAAATATGATGGCATTGAAATAGGGTTTCAGTTTTCGCGATGCGCTTATTAGCATAAGAGCCAATCTTTCAAGGTGTGGGTACCTAGTTTCGGCATCACCTAGGGTCCGGCTTACATAATAAACAGGGAATTGCATACCTTGCTCTTCTTGAATTAGCACGCCGCTTACCGCTATCTCGGATACGGCCAAGTATAGATATAGTGTTTCATTCTCCTTTGGCGTATGGAGAGAGGTGGTCTAGTCAGATATCGCTTTAGCTCTTCTAAGGCGCATTGGCATTCTATAGTCCATTCGAAGTTGTTCTTTCTTTTGAGTAAAGAGAATAAATGATGGCTCCTATCGGATGACCTGGATATGAATCTGCCCAGAGCCGCTATTCGACCTGTTAGCTGTTGCACGGCCTTTATATTGTTTACCACCGTGATTTCTTCGATGGCCTTGATTTTATCGGGGTTAATCTCGATCCCCCTTCTTGATACCATGAAGCCTAAGAATTTGGCCGAACCCACTCCGAAGGCACATTTCTCGGGGTTGAGCTTCATGTTGTAACTTCTGAGGATGTTGAATGTTTCTTGCAAATGAGTTAAATGGTCCTCTGCACCCATGGACTTAACTAGCATGTCGTCAATATAAACTTCAATGGATTTGCCTATTTGACTCTCAAACATTTTATTAACTAGACCCTGGTATGTAGCCCCTGGGTTTTTTTTAGTCCGAAAGGCATTACATTGTAACAGTAGGTACCATACTTTGTGATGAACGAGGTCTTCTCCCTATCTATGGGGTTCATTTGAATTTGATTGTACCCCGAATAGGCATCGAGAAAGGTGAGGGTCTCATGGTCGGCCGTAGCATCGATCAGACTATCGATGTTAGGCAATGGGAATGAATCCTTGGGACATGCTTTATTTAAATCTTTATAGTCTACGCACATTCTTAGCTTATTTCCCTTTTTGGGTACCACTACTACGTTGGCCAGCCACTCGGGGTACTTTACATCTCTAATGGACCCTATTTTAAGGAGTTTTGTTACCTCATCCTTGATAAATGCGTGTTTTATCTCGGACTGGGGTCTTCTTTTTTGCTTTACTAGTTTAAACCTAGGGTCGACACTTAGTCGGTGGGAGGTTATTTCTAGCGGGATACCTGTCATATCTAAGTGGGACCATGCGAAACAGTCGATATTATCGATAAGAAATTGAATGAATTTTTTCCTGAGTTCGGGGGTTAATCCCATCCCCAGGTATACCTTTCGATCGGGGAGGTGTTCGATCAAACCATCTTGCTCCAGATCTTCGATCATCGATTTTGTTGCATCCGACTCTTCGGGGGAAACGAAAGTTCGAGGAGCGAGGAAATCTTCTTCGTCATCCTCAAGGGTCTGTATACTCCCAGACATGTCCGAGTCGGGAGTACGGGGGTCGACTCCTCCTAGTAAACCACGAACATTTCTTTCGCTGCATGTTGTTCTCCATATATGGTCGTTATTCCATCCTTTATCGAAAATTTAATCATTTGGTGTAGGGTTGATGGTACTGCCCTCATGATGTGTATCCACGGCCTACAAGCAATGCATTATACCTTATGTCGCCATTGATGACTTGAAACTTTGTGTTCTGAACCGTGTTGGACGTGTCGATTGGGAGGGTGATTTCTCCTTTTGTCACTTCGCCGGTCATGTTGAAGCCATGGAGGACCCGAGAGGCGGGTATGATCTGGTCGAGCAACCCAAGCTATTCTACTACCACCGACCTGATTACGTTGGCTGAGCTACCTGGATCTACGAGCACATGTTTAACTTAACGTTGTTTAAAAGAAATGAGATTACCAGCGCGTCGTTGTGTGGTTCTGTCAAAGTCTCGAGGTCCTATTTGCTGAATGCGAGGGTGTCATCAGCCACGCGATCTCGGATCGACCCTTCTATTACAGCGGATATTTTTGTCCGCTCGATCATGGGCCCTTGGGGAATGTCGACCCCTCTAATAATCATATGAACGACATGCCAAGGGACCTCTTTTTGTGCTTAGTTTGGAACATCCACACCATTCTCTCCCCAGTTCTCCTGGTAGTCATTTTCACCTCTATTTACTGAGTTAGGCATTTCAACCTGAAATTTGAAGATCTTGGATAAGAACATGTGTGACAGATAACTTGCGTTATGTGACGAAACCAACAAGAAAATAATCACTATTATTTTTAGCCCCACGATGGGCGCCAAACTGTTTACCGTGAAAATGGTAATAACAATTAAATTTGATTATGAGACTCTAAAAATACGTGATCTATTTTTATGCTAGTTTTTAAGCAGTTGATTCTATGTATATGAGACTTAGAAACAAAATGAGAGTTAAGGATAGGGCAATAATCAAACCGTTAGGCCAATAATCGGGGGCCTCGAGCTTGTCGATTCGGGGCCTCGAGGTCGATTTCAGAGCTCGACAGTGAGCTATCGAAGGCAGTCAAAATGTGGCTAATAGTTATAATAAAATTAATGGAGTCTCTTTATGGCCAATGATAAGCAATAAATGATGAACAACAATGGAGATAATAAACGAAAGCAATAATATCAAGAGAATATGTTAGATAGCAAATAGAGTGTTCTTGTATATTTCGTGTAGAGCAATTGAAGCAACATGCCTTTACAAGATGACAAGGATCTCTTTTATATAGGAGGGGAATCCCAACATAGTACAAAATACATTAATTAAAAAGATAAAGGGATGGGACAACTAGACGACACCCTGATCGATACAGTAGTCCACTAGGCTCCGTCAGTCCTAGCCGTGTACCTTGGGAACTCCCCAATCCTACGATAACTGTGGTTGACATTATCCCAAGGTCAGGCGTCACGGACCTCGAAGGGGAAATTCGATCGTAGCCTTGAAGCCTCTAGGCTTTGAGATGATTTCTTGAGGTGCCTCGATAACGAGAAATCGGACCCTCCGATTTCACAGTACACAGATGTTTTAGGATTGGTGGGTATGTTTGGTTGAGGTCCCGGGGGCCTCGGGTATGTTTTGGATGCTCAACGAATCATTTTTGGACTTGGAGAAAGAACATATTTTCTGGTTTTTCTGTTGCAGACATTCCTTCTTCGCGATCGCGTGAGGAGGCTCGCAATCGTGCAGGCTTAGCTGAGGCAGAGGGAGTTTGTTCTTCTCATTCGCAAGAAAAGGTTTGCGAATGCGTAGTAATGATGGAAGGTTGAATCGCGAACGCGGGGGCTATGCCGCGTTCGCGAAGAAGAAGTGAGGCAGCTGTGGAGTGGAGAGCTTCTCTTCACGATCTCGTGAGGTCAACTGCGATCCCGTAGGCCTGAGCAGTGCAAGCATCACGTTCGCGTAGGGTAAATCTGGGAGCCAACGAAGTTGTTCTTTGCAATCGCGTGGGAGTTTCCGCGATCGTGATTAAGGTCGCTCCTAGGCAGAACTTAAATTTCAAAATCTAGGGTTTTGAATTTATATCCCAAAATTGAATTGGGAGCTCGGTAGGAGGCAAAATTTGGAGAGATTTTCGGAGGAAGTTTGTGGGTAATGATTCCTAACTCCTTTTTACTTATAGCCCATTAATCTAAATATGAATTCATCATCTAATTTCGGATTTGGGGTGAGAAATTAGGGAAAAATTGAGAAACGTTCTTAGGCCTAATTTTGGGGTTTTGATCAAGATTTTGGTATCGGATTGTAGTAATTTTGGTATGGTTAGACTCGTGAGTGAATGGGTGTTCATAATCCGTAAATTTTAGCCCATTCCGAGACGTGGTCCCGGGGAGGATTTTTGGGTGTTTTTCTATTTTCTTATCTTAGCTTTGATTTCTTTAGCTAAATTTATTGTTTGTAGTTATATTTACATTATGAAATTTATTTGATTAGATTTGGGCCACTCAGAGTTGGATAATCGTGTCAAGAGTGTGGTTTTGGGTTGATTTTGAGCTGGTTCGAGGTAAGTGGCTTGCCTAACCTTGTGTGGGGGAACTCCCCTTAGGATTTTGGTACTGATGTTATATGAGTGTCGTGTACGTAAAGTGACGAGTGCATATACGTGCTAATTGTTGAAAAACCCCCATTTTCTTTAAGTAAAATATCTTTCCTTGTAATTGCGCAATAATTGTACTTAAAGCCTCTTGTTTAGTTTAGGAAAAACATGCTTATGTGATTTAATTGTCTTACCTGCTTTAATTGCTTACTTGTACTTTGTGCAGTATGTTAGAGTAGAATTTCCTGTTTAATTCTCGAATAGAACTGTAAATTCTTTCTGAGACTGTTATGTGTTTACTTTGGGACTACGGGACAATATCCCGGTAGATTCCCCCTGCATGTTTAATTTGGGACTATGGATCGGTATTCCGGGAGATCCCCCTGCACTTTTACGTTTAGGACTACGGGACGACACCCGGGATATTTCCCTGTACTGGATATTTACTTTGGGACTACGGATTGATATTCCAGGAGTTTCCCTTACATATTTATGATTCGGACTATGGGACGATATCCCGGGAGATCCTTTGTACATTTACGTTTGGCACTACGAGACGATATCCTGGGAGATCCCCCGTTTCTATCTCTGTGTACTGAGTATATTCTGTCTAAGATTTCACTCTTTCTCAACTGTTAGTGTCTTTAATTAACTGTTAGTGCTTTAATTATATTGTCACATTTCATACTATTTACCCTGTTTTATGTATATAACCAGTAGGGCCCTGACCTTCCTCATCACTACTCAACCGAGGTTAGGCTTGGCACTTACTGGGTACTGCTGTGGTGTTCTCATGCCCTTTCCTGCATATGTTTTCGTGTGCAGTTCAAGGTTCTTCGGCCCAACCATACTATCAGTGAGGCGAGGTGATCTTCAGAGACTTCGAGGTATATCTGTCGTGTCTGCAGACCGATAAGTCCCTCTCTATTCTCTCTTTTAGCTATAGACCTTTTGTACTTTCTTTTGATTAGACATTCTGGAGTTAAAACACTATGTAGTATCTAGATCTTGTGATTTTATGAGATTCCGGGTTTTGGGAGTTGATTCAATTTTGAGAGTGTGTATTTATATATGCCGAGCGACATCTTAAATGTTTTATTATGTTTTATCCGCAGTTTTTGCTAGTTTCGTATTTCGTTTCCTTTTTCCCTAATTTGTTAGGCTTACCTAGTTGTAGAGACTAGGTGCTGTCACGACATTTCACGGAGGGCGAACTTGGGTCATGACATTTTAAGGGAAAAACCATATTTGAGAGTTGATTTGGCCTAGTTGAGGTAAGTATATTGCCTAATTTTGTATGGGGGAACTATCCCGTAGGATTGATCTTAATTGCACTATTTGAATTATGTGAAAGACATGTATATGAGGTGACAAGTGTGTACACTGGCTTATATGTGGAAATTGACCGGTTTAGACTCTTAGGAGTCGTTTGGTACGCGAGATAAAGTGGGATAAAGTATGGTACTAAATTTATATTATGTTTGGCTGACAATATAAATTTATTCCGGGATAAATTTATACCATCAACCAAACATAGTATAAACTCTGTTCCAAGCTCAATCCTGTATATCCTATCTTATCCCATAAAACTTTGTATTTTTTTATCCCACCTCCCAAGTGGGATAAATTATTCTAGAGATTATAATCCCCAGATAATTTAGTCCACGTACCAAACGACCCCTTAGGTTACTTATAAGCATTTAGTTGTAGTTGTTGTTACATGGTATCTCTTTCATGATTGAGTTTACTCTTAAACATTTTATTGTAGTTGTTATTACATGTTATTCTTATGCATTTAGTCGTAGATGTTATTACATGCTATCTATTTTATCGTTGAGTTTATTTTATGCATTTAATTGAAATTGTTATTGCAAATAGTATATTTCATTGTTGAGTTAATCTCCTATTTTATTGTGTTGTTGTTGAGACTCTTGTATACTATCACGACCCAAACTGAAGGGGCCACAACGGGCACCTGGTGTCTTACTCAACCGAGTACCAACATAACATATCTTTCTTGTCATACTATCATGGGTAAATGAGCCATAAAGGCCGTCATGAGATAACCAGAACAAAACATAAAAGAATACTTGACATAGGACGACCCAACATAATATACAAACTTATACATGTGACATACATGCCTATAATGCAGGGATGATCATTTGTACACTCAAGCCATAGGACGACAAGGCCATATGAGTATCCATATATATGACATCTGTCTACAAGCCTCTAGGAGGGCCCCGCCACACCAATCAATACATGTCCAAATCATACTGACCAACTAGGCAACTCTAGAGTAAGTGGAGTGCACCAACACTTTCTGCTGAGCTGATAGCCTACTAGGAGGAATGCCAACCTATCTATCGGGACCTGCGAGCATGAAACGCAGCGTCCCCAGGCGAAAAAGGACATTAGTACGAATAACGTACCTAGTAAGTAAGGCAGGAAAGCATAAATAAGAACAATAATGCAAAGAGAGATAGAGAATATACAACCTGTAACATCTGAGTGCCTCTAAGGGCAATGATATGAAAAGGTGATGATATATATATATATATATATATATATATATATATATATATATATACATATATACACACACATATATATATATACATATATATATATACACGCACATACACACACACATAAACCTTTAAAAACATACGCCTCTGTTGGCATCATTATCATAATATCGTACGCGAAAGTAATAGGCTCAGTAAAAAATGTACCCGACCATCATAAGGCTCAATAGAATTATACCCGGTCATGTGGAGCTCGGTAAAACCCTACTGATCAGTGGTTACACAATAGGTTTTGTACCCAGATGACTATAACACGGGTCAGTAGAGTAAAATAGATACACATATAATGCACGCTGGACTCATGGAATCATGTTATAGATCTTTTGGAGTGACATAAGGTCATCCCACCTTCGATTCAAAATATGGACATTCATACCATAAATATGAATCTCAATAGGATTCAAGGATCATACATACTTTCTTAGAAATATTTTATAAGGAAAGAACAACATGGACAACTTTAGTTGCTAGGAGTAGATCTGTTATGAAATAGCATATTGTTTACGTTCATTTCACTTTAGATTATGCCAAAATAAAGAAGGAAGTGACTTAACATACCTTTAAAATCTTCTCTCCAATCATCAACCAAGCTCAATATGATTTTCTTACGTTTACAATGAGTAAACTGACTTTGTCGTCATCATATAAGCATTGTAACTCTCATATTTTGAAACCAATATTCTACAAGAAAACAGACAGCACGTACCATGTTTTTACTACATCCCATAATTTATGAAAAGTCACCAAGCAGCCCAAACAACAATCAATAGCTTTATGGAATACAACTAGCACAATAACACATCGAACGACAAGCTCGGTTCATGTCTAATAATACTATATTTTGAATCATTTACCTCTTATTTATATTCAGGAAAATATTTAGAATAGCAACACAATATACTCAAGTTATTCCATAAATTTTCCAACCATAAAATGCTGCAAGAACACCTCCCGAATAGTCCAACAAATAATAACATTACTAACAAGCCTTTCGATCGATATCTCACAAGTTCTAGCTTAAACAACGTAGCCGTAACTTGGATAAATTTAAATACATGTAGACTAAGAGGTTCCTTACCTTCAAATAGATTGACCAACTCGAATTTGAGATTACTTCGCCACAAAGTATCCTTCCGATGCTGCCACAAGAACAAGGAAGAGAAGCTGGCAAACACTTCAGGTTTCTCAGCACTAGAATTACTTTGAAATACTTGAAATCACTTAGGGATAATATGAAAACCTCAGGAGAGTATTTTTCAGAACATACACCACTTAAAACAACTCCCCACACGAGTTGGAACCGCACCAAAATCAGCAACCACAACAAGAACAAGAAACTCACAAGCACGACGGGATTCCTAGCGTTTGATTCATGTTTTTATCTTTGGTTTTCACTCTAGAATCATGGAGACCTATTTGAGATTGTTTTTAGGAGAGTATAGGGTCTAGTTGGGTTGAATAAATGAACTCAAATGATCCTTGACCTGATCTTTAAAGGTTGGAAAAGTCATCCACCGCCAAAGTGAGTCCCATTATGAGCTACTTGTGCAGTCTTGCGAAAATGTTAATATCTTTTTACTATGATGCCACATCGACAAATGGTTTAATGCTTTGTAAAATAGACTCGTATATATTCAATTTGATATATGGATCACCCTGTAACTCATATTATATTGAGACAAAAGCTCTGCTACATTTGACTTAATTTTCAGCACATTATGAATGTAACTTGTGATGACCTTTGCCAACTTTTGTGTCACAACTCGCTTGACTTTAAAACATAAAACACGACTAAAATAACTAATAACATAACCTCCTTATCATGTTAAGCACCGTAGTCTCACCCCAAAAGTACATGTTATAACATTCTAAACTTATCGACTTTTGATGAAACTTATTTTCTTTAATTCGTTTAGCTTCTTAGCTTTCCAACCCTCTTTGGTACTTGTTATTCATGATCTTAAATTTTTGTAACCTCAATGGTAACATGATTAATTTACTTTATGTACTTTCAAAGATGATCTCATTTTTTTATTTGACTTACGAATTGCTTTCACGTATGAAAACATGGGGTGTAACATCATTCCTCTCTTTAGAACATTCGTCCTCGAATATTGACTGATGCGCTTATCAGTCTCATAACCTATAGATCTTACAAATACTTTAATACTATCCTTTCCATTTAGACAACTGTTCCGTGAATAAATCCAAAGGCTAGGGCATTCCCCTATTATGCCTCTTTCTCACACCACGACTTGTGGTCAGAATTCTTCCAATCTCGTAACTGTTTCTACCTTATGTCATGCAGCCTGTACGATCTTGTCCTTGTATATGTATTCCTATGTGACTCTGCTCTCCTTCCCCCCCCCCCAGCTTTTAGCCAATCTATAGGCCTATCTTTGTGAACATATACAGAACTATGACAAGTTGTCCTTTAGACATCTATAGGTGTATTGAAGTTCTTCGCTCGGTACTTTGTCGAACTTACGACTATTGCTATTTTTTGTTTCATAGCCTTAGTTATCTATCAATATGGCTTTACTACATCTAGGTAGGTCGTGATATACCATAACACTTACTTCGGTTAATTATTACCAAGGTTTGCTACCTAACTCTATGTTACTCTCTTGCTGCTTATCCTATATGTATAAATCTAAGTCCTTTTAATGCTTCCTCGTTACTGTTCATCTTAGCAATGACAACCTAATCTTATCTCATACATTGTAACTTTTATCCATCTATTGTTGATTCACCTTAATGTTGATCTATAATCTACCACTGATAACTTGAAACTTCTTACGTAATACATTATCACTAGGCTCACATCTCATTAGGGAACATCTGAAGTTACTTGTTTGATTCATCTAGGGGTGATACTATATTTCAATAACCGTATTTCATATCATCCCAGTGTATCTCGTCTTATGGGGGTATTCTAATCTCGTGCCATTTATGAAATCTCTTCTCTGTGAATCATTACTCAATCGAAGGCTTAAACATCATCCTCTTATCGTTTATCACAATTACACCCTTACTTTACTACTAGGACAGCCTTTCATCTCTTCTAAATGCTCCTAGTTTTAAACTTCTTTGAGTTCATTCAGGCTATACTGAGCTTTCTATAACTTACGGAAACCATCAACTCTCTTGTTTTGATGGGCTTAATTTCGAGGCTTTACCTATTATTGTCACCTTCTCACTCACATTTTCTTATCCTTACTCCTATATACCTGAAACCTTATCACTCTACCATACTTTAGCTTGCAACCTACACATATCTATTTATACTACTCACAATCTTTCTTTAAATTACTAGAACCATAGATTTCATTTTGTGCTTTCTCAATTGCCTTTAAATGTAAGCAATTACTTTTCCTGGCCATTCTGCTATTTTTTGCATGAATAATTGGCTTATCTTGGTGCCCACACATATTGTAATTCCATGCAATCCATATGATCTCGAATATTACTTTTAATTTTACTTCTCGTTCATTAGTCAATGTAGGTGCCACTTTCTTATAAAGTGCATACAATATTATAGTGAGACTGTTGTTACAAGATCATTTATTCTTTAGGTCACTATGCTAGGTTGAATCCTTCTTCCTTATTTTCTCAACTAGTCTTTCGTTGTAGTACTTAGGGGAGTCCCTCTGACTCTTGTAAAGCTGTGAGCTTATTGCATCCTATACCCGACATAATTTTTGATGTTCTTACTCGCCTATAAATATCCTTAGTTACATATCTCCGTGCCCTTGTGCTCGTAGGGTTATGTATGAACTCAAATTTTGATTGTATCCTTAGTGGCACTCTCTCTTATTTCCGTAAAACTTAACAATACCTTTAACTACCCAATTCCTATTTGAAATTTTTCAAGGATTGCGATCTCGTATCTGTAAGATTGAATTACCTATGTTGGGGTTCACCAAATTTATCTTGCGTGATCTGTTGATTTATCTGTGACCTCTTGTCTAGCCATAACTAGGCTCTTCTTGAATCAACTACAGACTACTCATTGGTCCATTCTCATATCTATATTCTACGTAGCCCCTCTTGGGTTATTTTTGTTGGTCTTAACTTACACCTCGCACGAGCTTCTCATGTATCAAGTGTCCATTCACACTTATTTACCAATTAACATCCTTATCGGGAACCTTTACTGCCTCTTACCAGCGTCGTGCTTGCATAACATTCTAGAGTCATAACATATTTGTAGGATCTGAATATATGCAATCTCATTCCTTTAGCCTTTTTATCGCATTCTTCCTTTTTTATTCCATAGTTACCTCATCATCTTTGGCCTTTTTTCACATCTTCCCTGACATCTTGCTCACCTTGCGATAATCCTTCTATACCAAGGATTACTAAATATCTTACGCACGAGGGTGACACCTAGTGTAACTGGCACACATAGTACCTTAAGCTTAACTCTGCTGATAGTTCTTGCTCTAGGGAAGCATCTTCCTAAATGACTTTTAAAGGTTATTCTTCTGTTGTCCACTCTACTATTGTCAGAACGCGATCTTTAAAATTCTCACGATGTCGAATATTCTTCCGATCCATAATTCATGTTCACTGTATCTTGTTCACTAGCCCATACTGATTTCTATTACTCTGGGAGTCTAACTTTTCCTTATGATAATCACGTTGGATTAACCAACTCATTTCTCAAAATAAGGATATGACTTTAGGTCTTATACTCTTTTATTGTCTCAAGTCTTATCTCGTTTCATGTCATATATTGATCTACCATTATCACCTGTTTATCACATCTTACTCATAATGCTTCATTTACTCTCTTCTTATTCTCGTGCTAATATTATTGTTTATTACCTTATTCTGAAAATTTCAACAAAACATTCTTTCTCTTTTAGCTTCCCTTGCACCATCTCATTGGCTCTTCGGGTCGCCTAACTCTCTCTTTACTAGGGACGAGAATCATACTAAGGTAAATATTCATCCCTTCTAGGATTCTAGTGCCTATCGTCTGAATTTTTGGAACATTCTAGTATTCATATCTAACTGTAGTATTCTAGAGTGCATCATTTGGGTGTCTTACAAGGAGAACTATTACCATATTTGCAATATCTTTCGGAAATATCAGCTAATTCTAACAATACATCAACCATTTTGGGTTACTCTAACCCTAGTTAGATCCTGATATCCCATCCTTCTCTTAAACTATATCTGTTAGCTCCCATAGGGCATAACTATGATGGCCGTTGTCAAGTGTATACATCTTTGTTACTGTTGAAAGTAACTCAGAATGCTTATATTTCTCTACCTGAATTGTAAATACTGATAATCTTCACTAACTGGGTACCTAATACCCTTCTTCACCTTGCTTCTTTAACTTGTTGAAACTTGTATCTACCTTCTGATTCTCTCATTGCTTCTTACCATATGGGTGGATAGATATTCATGCCTTAGGGATCCTTATCAAGAATCTTACACGTCTTAGTACACACATGATCTACTGAAGACCTTACATTTACTCATCATAAGTATGATGCAAAATTGAGTTTCTCTGACTCAACTCTTCCACAGTCATAATCAATTTCTAACCAACTGTCTTTTTGGATATAGGTATGGTTGTATTATGAATAAAGTAGAATTTAAGAGCTTGAATTCTTACAACTGAGCTCTACCATACGATCTAGAGTAAGAAGAAAGAGTGACAGTCTTAAATGCCCTATAGCCTCCTTCTTATAAGTGTGTTGTAGAACATACCCATAAACAAGATTTTACTAGACACGGCTTGTAGAATCTCTGGCACAAAACTGCTCTGATACCAAATTTGCCATGACCCAAATCGAAGGGAACACGATGGGCACCCGGTACCTTACTCAACAGAGTACCAACATAACATATATTTCTTATCGTACTATCATGGGTAAATGAGCCTGAAAGGCCGTCATGAGATAACCAAAATAACAATAAGCGAATACTCAACATACGATGACCAAACATGATATACAAACTTATACATATGACTTACGGGCCTATAAGGTCGGGATGATCATTTGTACACTCAAGCCATAGGACGACAAAGCCATACAAGTATCTATATACATAACATTTGTCTACAAGCCTCTAAGAGTACATAAACATCATAAAGGTCGGGACAAGGCCCCTCAATACCAATCAATACATGTCCAAATCATACTAACCAAATAGGCAACTCCGGAGCAAGTGGAGTGCACCAACACCTTCTGCTGAGCTGATAACCTACTAGGAGGACTGTCAACCTGTCTATTGGGACCTGCAGGCATGAAATGCAGTGTCCCTAAGCAAAAGACACACTAGTACGAATAAAGTATGGATTATGTAATGCAAGAAAGCATAAATACGAATAGTGATGCAAAGAGAGATAGAGACGATACAACTTGTAACATCTGATTGCCTCTGAAGGCTACTGACATGAAATGCATGATATATACACACACACACATACACACATAAACTTTTAAAAGCATACGCCTTTGTGGGCATCATCATCCTCATATCGTACACGACCGTAATAAATTCGACAAAAATGTACTCGGCCATCATAAGGTTCGGTAGAATCGTACCCATCCATATGTAGTTTGGTAAAATCCAGCTGATTAGTGGTTGCATAGTAGGTGTCGTACCCGACCGACAATAGCGCGACCCGGTAGAGTAAAATAGATACATATATATAATGCATTCCGAACTCATGGAATCATGTTCTAAACCTTTCAGAGTGATGTAAGGTCGTCGCACCTTCGATTCACATTATGGATATCCATGCCATCAATATAAATCTTAATAGGATTCAAGGATCATACATACTTTCTTAGAGTAACTTTATAAAGAAAGAACAACATGTATAACCTTAGTTGCTAGAAGTAGATCCATTATGAAATAATGTATCGTTTACGTTCATTTCACTTTCTATCATGACAAAATAAAGAAGGAATTGCCTTAACATACCTTTGAAATCTTCTCTCTAATCGTCAACCAAGATCAGTATGGTCTTCTGACGTTTAGAATGAGTAAACAGATTTTGCCGTCATCATATAAGCATTGTAACTCTCATATTTCGAAACTAATATTCTACAAGAAAATGGACATCACGTACCATGTTATTCCTATATCCCATAAGTTATGAAAAGTCACCAAGCGTCGCAAATAACAATCAGTAGCTATATGGAAGACAACCAGCACAATAATGCATCGAACGACAAGATCGGTTCATGTCTAATAATACTATATTTTGAATCCTTTACCTCTTATTTATATTCAGGAAAATGTTGATAATAGCAACAAAATATACTCAGGTTATCCCATAAATTTTCCATCAAAAAAATGCTGCAAGAACACCTCCCAATCAGTCCAACAATCAACAATATTACTTACAAGCCTTTCGATCGATATCTCACAAGTTCTAGCTTCAACAACTTAGATGTAACTTGGATAAACTCAAATACATGTAGATTAAGATGTTCCTTACCTTAAAAACAACTCGAATTTGAGATTATTTCAACAAAAAGTATCCTTCCGATGCAACCACAAGTACAAGGAAGAGAAGCTAACAAGCACTTCAAGTTTCTCAGCACTAGAATTGCTTTGAAATACTTAAAATCACTTAGGGTTGATATGAAACCCTCAAGAGAGTATTAATCAGAACATATACCACTTAAAACAACCTCCCACACGAGCTGGAATCACACCAAAATCAGCATGATGGGATTTCTTGCATTTGATTCATGTTTTTATATTTTGATTTTTACTCAAGAATCATGAAGACCTCTTTTGAGAGTGTTTTTGGTAGAGTACATGGTCTGTTTGGGTCAAATAAATGAGCCCAAAGACATCTTTTGAGAGTATTTTTGGTAGAGTATAGGGTCTATTTGGGTTGAATAAATGAGCCCAAATGAGCTGTGTCCCGATCTTTAAAGGTTGGAGAGTCATCCACCACCAAAGCGGGTCCCATTGGAGCTTCTTGTGCGGTCTTGCAAAAATATAAATATTTCTCTACTTCGATATCGTATAGACAAACTGTTTAATGCGTTAGAGAATAGACTCGTATATATTCAATTTGATATATGGATCACCCGTAAATCATATTATTTTGAGAGAAAAGCTCTGCTGCATGTGACCTAATTTTCAGCACATTATGAATGTAACTTGTGATGACCTTTGCCAACTTTTGTTCCTATCACGACCCAATTTTCCCTCCATTGGGTTTCGTGATGGCACCAAGTCTTAAGGACTAGGTAAGCCTAACATATACGAAAGAACAAAAATAATAAACAAAATCTTCAAATTCTTCTGGAATGAATCGTTTATACAATGAACATATTCCCAAAACTCAGTAGTACAAGTCATAAGCTCTACAGAGTTTCGCTACAATTTCTAAACACAACTGTATGAAAATAAGTACAACAATGTGATTACAAATATAGGAAGGTGACTCTAAAGCCTGCGAACGCAGCAGCATGTTTACCTTGAGTCTCCACCGCAACGGCCCACACAGCTACTAACGAACAATACCTGGATCTGCACAAAAATGTACAGAAGTGTAGTATGAGCACACCACGGCGGTGCCCAGTAAGTATCAAGACTAACATTGGTGGAGTAGTCACGAGGAACAGTCGAGACACCTACTGGTCTAATAAATTGAACAAGTATAAGTGTAGAACGTCAGAACATAATAGTTATATAAGGACTACGCGATATGGCTAACAACATAGTAATTTTAATAAGGAAAGAAAACATCAAGTAACAACGGAACACAGTAATAAGAACACAGAAAAGTGAATGGAAAGACAACACAACTCCAAAATCACAAATACAACAAAGACAAGTCATAATTCAGTAACTACAACAACTTTCACATTTGGTCGTAGCTAGCAAACTTCAATCAATTAGTCAAATCGTTCAAGTAATAAAACTGTTTCGAAATATACTTCGTTCCAACAAATATTTTTCCAAAAATAGTTCCTTCAAAATAAATATCTTTCTAATATGATTTTCTCGAATAAATAACCTTTGAATATAATTCACCCTGTGATGCCTGATCTCAAAATCATATAATACAGGTCTCAATACCTGAATCCTAACACTTGGAATCTTGTACCCTTATCCCAACACATAATCATACTGACAACTCACGTACAAAATAGAATCATTCTCATATGGAAGACAAATAAATAGTGGTATGCGTCTACACTCGACAATACCAAGAAGCCTCCTATCCGATTAGGGTGCTTAACCACGTGTATGCTTGTGCAAGTGTCCTAACATAGATCATACCGGCTTGTAAGTATAAGTAGAACGGACAACACATATATTGTTTGCACAAGGATAGGATCAACGAAAACAATAGCTCAGAACACAGAGATAGCAACAGGTGGATCTACTAGGATATCGTCCTATAGTCCTAAACGTAAATGTGCAGGGGAATCTACCGGAATACCGATCCGTAGTCCCAAATAAATATGCAGGGGGATCTACCGGAATACTAATCCGTAGTCCCAAAGTAAATATCCAGTAGAAGGGGATCTACAAGGTGTCGTCCCGTAGTCCCAAATATAAATATGCAGGGGGATCTATCGGAATACCGATATGTAGTCCCAAAATAAATATCCAGTACAAGGGGATATATCGGGTGTCGTCCCATAGTCCCAAATATAAATGTGCATGGGGATCTACCGGAATACCGATCTGCAATCCTAAAGTAAATACACATCGCAACCAACAGAAACAACAGTTACAATATAACAGATAACTCGTACATCACCACAATATGTATAACAACACCAATGACAATAATACAAGGTAAGAAGAGTAAATCAACTCAAGGACCCAAAGTAAATACGCAGCGCAACCAACAGAAACAACAGTTACAACACAACAGATAACTCGTACATCACCACTGTAAGCACGTGATTTTTGCTTCACGAGCAATCACTCCAAAAGGAAAACAAAAAAATAAAAATAGTGACGGATGATTTCGCTGTACAATTTTTCGATTTTTTTTCGTGACATGTGTTATTAGTCATTTGTGGGTCTGTCCATTTTGCATCTAGTCATTATCAAACAAAAATACAAAAATATGTGTCAGTAAAAGAAAATTCAAAAAATATATATCAAAAATATATATATATATGTGTGCATCGTTCGTTCTAGGCTTTTAGTTAACTTACTTAAATATTTGGTGATAATTGTGTTAAAATGTTCCATTGTTGTTTAGTTTTAATTTCATTATTTTATTGTCTATTATTTTATTTTTTTATTTTTATTTTTTTTGTTTTAAAAGAAAATGAAACTAGAAAAACAAAAAAGGAAGAAAATCGGTTGGGCCCAAAATAAATGGAACAAAAACAGGCCCAAACCAGCACTCAAACCCAGTCCAGACCAGGCCTGCCCAGGCACCTCCTGAAACGACGTCGTTTCAGGCAAATCAATCTGAGCCGTCCGTCCCAGCCGATCTAACGGTTCAGGACCTCTTTCAGCGACCCATGTTCAAACCCGACCCAAATAACCAGCCTGACCCAACCCCTCCCTTAAACCAAACGACCCCGTTTAACTACCAAACGACCCCGTCTCATGTCTCATCCTCAGATCCAAGCCGTTGAGATCATCTGATCTAACGGCTCAGATCCAATCAGACTCCCCATATATAAACTCAACCCTTCACCCCACGCCCCCTATCCGAACCCCACCCCTCACTCGTCTCCTTCCCCAAGCTGAAACCCCAAACCCTAGCAAGCCGCCCTAGCTTCCCCTCCACCAAAACCCGGCGGCACGAACGCCGGTGACCACCCCCTTCACACCCCTAAAGCATCCAACCACCCTGAACACGAATCCACTAACCACGAACCTCGAATCACCTCCTATCGTCTCGAATCTGGATTTGAAGATTCGAGACAAAACTCGATCTATGCCAAACCACCCCATCTTCATACCAGACACTCCCCTGACCTTCCTCGTGACCAAACCAAGCTTGGTTTGGTCCGAATCTACCCACAACTCCTAAAAATCCAGATCTGAAAATCCAGAACTTGAAACACATGCACCTGGGGAATCCGGCCGGTCTTGACAAGGGTTTGAGGTCTAATAGACCTTAATCAAGGTGTTCTCACGTGAGAACACCCTGATTAAAGTTTGTTCGGCCTCAAGAGTTCGAAGTTGAGTCAGATTTGGGTCATTTTTGATTTCAAACTCTTTTGGTAAGTTTTCCTTTCTTTTGTTTTAGTTCTAATTAAGTTATCAGCATATTTCGTTGTGTTTGTTTGTCATTTTGTTATTTTTCATTCGGATTTCTTCCATCTCTGTTAAAGGCCTTTTTATTTGGTCAATTGTCTTCTGTTTGTGTTCTGAATATACCCTGTGATATACGTGTTCATCAATTAGATTAGTCGTCAAACGAGTTTAAATAAGTTCCCAGTGTTTGAACAAATTTGTCTGAAGTCATTCGGGACTCTATACGTGTTGTTTATATGAACGATTGATTGTTATGTGTTACGATTAATATAGTCGAGTCGATATATGTCGTCAATTAGTTTCAATCGTTAATGGTAACAACTTGATTCGTATTGCTTATTTCTGCTGTGATCGTATTTGAGTCCCATTAGGAACTGAATTGTATTGCCTATTGATTTTGTTCAAATCGAATTAAAAAACATCTAGGGGAAAGGTTATAATGGCAGATTCAGACTTTGATTTTAAAACACGATGCCATTTGGTTTAGACCGTGGGCAGCATGTGTATGGTTAGCTTTAAGGAATTAAAATAATTGGACAGCATGTGCTGTCAGATTATATTCCTACTGCCCATACTTTGGTTAAATAAACAAGTGATCAGTACATTTTAACAACAAAAGAGAGAGGGGCTGTCAGGGATTTGATGGGAGTTTTGTTTATTTAAAAGAAGTGAGTGGAAAAACAACGAAGGGGGGGCAATTTTGAGTTGTAAAACATACTGTAAAGTGTTAAGGTTAGGCTATAAAAGAGGCAGACCTTCCATTAGAAAAGGGTTCATTATTTTTTTTGAGTCTTGAGAGATTCTGTGAGTAAGAAAACTGAAAAGGAAAAGCAGAAATAAATTTCAGAACATTGTGAATGAGTATTGTCTAGAAGAAACTGTGTAAGAGTCCAGTTTGATCAGGTTGTCTTTGTGGTTTTGCTTTTCTGTCGTTTGCCAAAGCTTTCTTGTGGTCATTGGATTTCTGTTGTTGTTACATTCAACATTCTGGGCTGTTATTTCCTACTCTGTTTTTCTGGGATTGTTTATTTGTTGCTCGACTCCTTGCTGAGCTTCATCATTGTTGGCTGGTCGTTGTTGCTGTGTTGTTGCTGTGAATCTGTTGTGCTGTCGTTTGCTGTGTACTATTCAGCTGATCCTTTTCCTTCTTCTTTTGTTCCTCTATACCAGGTACACAACTAATACTGTCCATGTAATTTGAAAGTCGAGCATGAATACAAAAGGGAAGATTTGAAGACATTTATGTCCATATGTAGTTGCTATATAGATGATTATGTAGTGTGTAATGGTTTACAATCTTGTTTGGGTATTGGAGTTGGTCCTTTCATATAGTGAATACAAAAAATGTAGTATGGTTTAATATCATATGTTGGTTAGGTTAACAGACAAAAGGATTGGCAGTATACTAGGCTATGTCTTGGAAATTAGTTGTGTTTTGTAATTAGCATTCTCTTTTAATGCATGTCAAAGAATAAAACTATCCGCCTTAGTTAATTTTCATTCTCTTTTGATAAACTGCCTCGTTATAATTATCAAGCCACACCCTTATAACAATTAGCACAAGTCCGCGCCCCTCAACCTTATGAAGGTCGAGCCCAGGTCAAAACAGACCAAACAGACCCGCCTCGGATAAACAGTGGCCCAGGTCTGGCCCATCCCGCATGAGCTGGATTTGGGCCCATAATGTTCGATCAGCTATCCGTATGAATGGTCATGTTTCCTTATTCTGTAAAAGCATTTCGGATCCTGCTGTAAATAATCTGTAAGCATGTAAATAATTAAGAGATTTTCTTTTATTTTAGAGACGAACTTAATAGGAAATATAGTCATTATAGGTTTATCCTTTAAAATAAAAATGAGACGAGCCTCGACAAACAAAAATGTAGAAGCTGCGGGGCCCTCTAAATGTATATATTAAATACTTAGATTCCGGGACGGGCCGTTTAGCAAATTTCACGACCCTTCCTAAAATAATAACACGATAGTCTCTTTAGGTGCGTGATTAATAATCTACTTTCTTAAAACTTGGGGTGTGCATTTCATGCGACCCAGATCCAAAATCCCAAAACATCAAATAAAATATGTTCCAGATTGTGGGTGCATTTCATGTGACGCAGTCCAAGGACATGTTTTAAGCGATGTTCACATCCTTTTGAAATAATAACAATAAAGCGGTAAAAAGTTAAAATTGGCACATTGGTTCATAATGGTATTTAAAATCAGATAAATAAGCCGAATATGACAGTTGAGCGACCGTGCTAGAACCACGGAACTCGGGAATGCCTAACACCTTCTCCCGGGTTAACAGAATTCCTTATCCGGATTTCTGGTGCGCAAACTGTAATATGGAGTCATTCTTTTCCTCGATTCGGGATTAAAATTGGTGACTTGGGACACCCTAAATCTCCCAAGTGGCGACTCTGAAATTAATAAACCAATCCCATTTCGATTGTCCTTTAATTGGAAAAACTCCCTTGCACCCTCTCTGGTGCGGAAAAAGGAGGTGTGACAGCTCTGGCGACTCTGCTGGGGACTCTTTTGACCAGAACCACTGGTTCAGGGTTAAGAATTCGAGCTTAGAATAATTGTTGTTATTTGGCTTTATTTATTATCTGATTTTTACATGATATATGCTTAATGTGCTAAATGATGCTTTTACCGCTTTAATATTATCTGAACTGTATATAAACTGTGCCGAAACCCCTATACTTTCTGAGTCTTCTAAATCATGAAGAAGGGCATACTTCGTATGACTTCTTTTCTGTATAGTGTCAAATCCCAATTTAGAACGAGGTTCGGATAAGTTGCTAAGCCGGTGAAGCTTCTGTATTCCCGGTACGCTGCCCCCCTCGGCTCGAGCTGTCCGCTCGGGTAAGCCAGGTCTAGAACAAACACCCAGGTTCTGAACCTAGTATAACAAAGCCACATGCCGGATCCCTAGTAGGAACGTTTATTTGCATCATGTGCATTTGACTTAGGGGACTCAACACAGGGGTTGGGTCCGTCTAGGAATAGCAACCTGAAATAGAAAAGGCCATCCTGATGCATCCTACTCACTGCTTGTGCATTTATTTGCTTCAAACATGTATGATGACCGGTTTTGAATGTTGGGAAATTTTTGCAAAAAAAAAATATATAATAAATAAATAAATAAAAAAAAAATAGAAATAAATAAACCAGTAAGTTTATCACCCGAACTACGTCGGTTTGATTCTCACCGGATGTGAGATACGTAGGCAACCCTCATCGGGTCCAACTCTTTTTCCATTTTTACCAAAAATGATATACCATAAAGCATATATGTATATATGTATACACATGTATATAAATAAATTTTTTGTTTTTGTCCAAAGATTTTTTGTTAGAGTCAAAATAAAGGGTTTTGTTTTCACCTAAAAGGTCACCCTAATAAATGTGCAGGATGAACACAGAGCAAAATGAACCATTCTCAGCCCTCAGCGAGGTCCCTCTACAACTCCACATGTGGTGGAATGACTTGGAAGCCGATAGCAAAGGGGTAATAGGAAGAATATTGGGAGGTTTTGTAAATTTGTTGGGTGTTGAGCCGAGGACAGATATTCTTGAAGCTCTAATACCATTTTGGGACCCCACCTGCAATGTATTCCGTTTTGTTGACTTTGAACTTTCACCGACACTTGAGGAAGTTGCCGGATATGCGGGACTGAATGAGAAGTTAAGAGGGCAATATTTGCTTTCGCCAAGGCCAGTGTCCCCGCATGCGTTTCTGGATCTACTAAGCATTAGTCGGAAGGTACAACATGACGATTTATCGAGAGGGTGTTGTGATCTCCATTTCTTGTATCAGCGGTACGGGACCCCGCAGGGTTTCGAGGAACCGAACCTTGGGCTAACTCACGGCGGGAACAGAAACAAATGGGAAGCAAGACGTACTTTGGCTTTTATCACAGCATTCTTGGGAGTCATGGTCTGCCAAAGGAAGGACAAAAAGATAGAGATAGGTCTGGTAGGGATGGCCGACGTGGCAATCAAAAGAACCAATAGTACTGTGGTTCCTTTGATTTTGTCCGAAATCTACCGGGCTCTAACTATATGCCGAGAAGGAGGTACGTTCTTCCAAGGTTGCAACCTGTTACTTCAGCTATGGATGCAGGAACACCTCCATCACCGAGTAGGATACATGAACCACGGGTTGACCGAGAGGAATTGTATCAGCGGATTCAAGAAGCGCATGATAGGCGCCAGATTTCCTGAAGGTGTCGAAGAATGGTTTACACGGTTAAGGTCAACAACATCTGACCAAATTGAATGGGCATTTGGTTGGTTGACTGATACTGAGGTTATCTACATGTCGGCTGAAGAATGTCATGTTCTCTTAATGGGGCTTCGCAGCATCCAGCCATATGCCCCTCATCGGGTATTACGACAACTAGGCAGGTTTCAAGTAGTCCCTAATGATGAAAATCTGAGCAAGCATGCCTTGGAATTGAGCCCGGGAGTCATATTCCCCGAGGGGAAGATTAGAAAACTGTGGCATGAATGTAGATTCTTGGAGCCCAAAACCATGGTACGAGAGCTAGCTAAAGGTGAGGTAGACCCAAAGTACGGTGCTTGGTTCGAAAGAAGGTTTCAGACTCGGCAAAGACCTGCTAAAAGGGCCCACGTCCAACACTTCACCAATGGTTCACAAGAGCAATGGGGATGGTTAAAAAGGGAGAAAGGTTACCGGGTCGAAATCGGGAAGCTAAAGCAACAAGTTGAAAGGCTTGTATTTGAGAACAATGTGCAAGTCACCTCGGAGCAGGATGAAAGAAACAAGTTAGCCCAAGAAAACCAAACCTTGAAGGCCCGCCTTCGCCAAGCCAGTAAGAGTAACGTTGACCGACAGAAGCGTCGCTCTGATGAAAGATTGATAGCAAGTTTGAGAAATCAGGTCATCCAAAGCCAAGAAGAATTAGAACAATCAAGAGCTTGCATAACAAGGATGAAGGTCAGAGGGGCAAAGTACGCAATGGCCCGGAAGCAGCATTTGCAACAGGTCATAAGGGATTATGAAATGAGCGTCAGAATATTAAGGGAGACGAGCTCCACTCTACATGATCGGATCGTCAAACAAGCACGAGACGCCCAGGCCGACAGAAGACAGTGCTACGATGCAATGGCCTGCATGGAAAGACAAATGGAGTTGTTTCAGGATCAACTTGCTGACGATGCTCAGGCACTGGGGTTAAAGAACCAACAAATCAGGCAGTTGCTCAGTGAAAGAGATAGCATTCGAGCAAGGATTGATGAAATAGGGCATTACATCTACATGAAATGCTTGGCATGTGAGCGAACACCTCGGAAGACCCTCCTTATTTCCATCATGGGCTGCGTCCGCCGGATTATGAACGAGTTGAAGAACCTGCAAAGAGACCTTACACCTAGAGCCGCGGAAAGGCCGAATGATGCCTCGCGGGCCCTTAAATTGGAGAATTAGTTTTGGTCAAGTTCTGTTTATTTGGCTTTGGTTGTTTTTCCATATGTTGTTTTCTTTTCATTAAACCAAGTTTAAAACCGTGGAGTCTGTACTTCTGCTATTTTTATTTTAAGTACTGTGTAATAGCAAATTTTGATAATGAAATTAAGTGACTCCAGAAGAATTACTGTGTGTCTTTGCTTTGAGGCAGAACTACGCCTGGTCTGATTCGCGCGGGGACGTGATATGTAGGCAATCCCCATAAGATTCGACCGCTTTTAATAAATAAAGAAAAGAAAATGTAAATAGAATAAAATGCAGGGTTTCGCAAAATACTTTAAAGAGACAAATGAGCAAACCGGGATGACGCATGTTGTTTGAAGCAAAGCATGTAGAAACGGTTAACTGCCTAGGTGCATTGCATCCTCTATGTGTTATGATCAAATCTGTTAAGCTCTAACACTAACAAAGTTTGTTGTTGTCTGATACCAGACAGTTAGTTGTTAAAGAATTCTGGTAACACATTCATACCAAACCAGATCCAAAGGACCGATAGCATCAAGCATGACTACTTCGGAGAATAGCAATGAGGAAGAAAGGCCGATGAGCCAATTGCTAAAAGAGGCAATGGAAAAGATTGAAAGGATGGGACTAGAGATGCATGCAATGCAGCTAGCCCTGGCCAAAACACAAAAGAGCCCTGAGACACTGGGACACATGTCGGAATACCCTCACTCTGGCCCTTCCACAAGCCGCCCAAATCCCCTCTATCATCAAGAAAGAAGCCCTCACGATTCCCAAGCTCCACCACCCCATCAACCTCTCCCAACACCCGACATTCCCATTTTTGTGGGACCTACATCAGCCCATTTGCAGCGAACGACTAGGGAGCCATTGTTTCAGGCTCACGACACCCAATACTATCCCCCCGAGCCTACATTCCACGCACCGGAACCACAGGCTTACAATCCCCATTTGGAAGTACCGGCAGAGGTTGAGAAGCCGGTTAAGGCCCCTGAACAGGATGAAGTGTTGAGAAAGTTCAAAAGCCTGGAGCAATCCTTCAGGAACTTGCACGGGCTGGGCAATCAAGTCAGTGTGGCATACAAAGATCTGTGCCCTTTCCCAGATGTCCAACTCCCGGCTGGGTTCAAGATGCCCAAGTTTGATTTATATGAAGGGCACGGTGATCCCATGGCACATTTGCGGGGATTCTGTAGCAAAATGAGAGGGGCAGGAGGCAAGGATGAGCTTTTGATAGCTTATTTCGGCCAAAGTCTGAGCGGATCTGCACTGGAATGGTATACCAGGCAGGATTTCAGCAGGTGGTACACGTGGGATGATCTAGCACAGGCTTTTGCAGGTCATTTCCAATACAATCTGGAGATAGTCCCTGACCGTCTCACATTATTGCGAACTGGGAAGAAACCCGGGGAAAGTTTTCGCGAGTTCGGGTTCCGCTGGAGAGAACAAGCAGCTAGGGTCGATCCTCCCATGAGAGAGGGAGAGATGGTAGACTATTTTTTGCAGACATTGGATCCAACCTACTTTGGTCACTTGGTGACAACGGTTGGAAAATCTTTCAACAAAGTGGTCAAAATAGGGGTCATGATAGAAGAAGGTTTGAGGTCGGACAAGATCTTGAACTATTCGGCACTTAAGGCCACAACCCAGGCTATTCAAAGCGGCACGGGAGGTGCGCTAAGAAGAAAGAAAGAAGAGGTTGCCACGATCGAGGCAGGCAGTTGGTCCAGGGCTGGCAGGCCGCACTACAACCAACCCAGGCCTCACAGGTCAAACTACCCATACAACCCACCACAAAATTTCTATCCACCTCGAGAACCACATTGTTCCGTACACCAAGCCCAGGTATACACTCAGCCTCCGGTTCGCCCACAATGGCGCGCACCGGCTCCCCAGAACATATATGCACCACCACAAAACACCTACCCTCCACCAAGGGCATATAGAAACCCTTCAGGGGTAGGTTTCCGGGGAAATCCAGATGCTAGGAATGACAGGTTGCGGAAGCAAAGAACCTTCACCGAACTGGGAGAAACCTACACCGCTGTGTTCCACAAGCTGCGGCAATTGGGTTTGGTTAGTCCTGTCCATACTCGGGAACCAAATCCCCCGCCTCAGAATTTGGATCGTTCAATCAGTTGTGAATACTGTTCAGGGATGCTCGGGCACGATACCGAGAAGTGTTGGAAGTTAAGGCATGCCATACAGGATCTTATTGACACCAATAAGATCGAGGTCCAGACACCGGAGGCCCCTAACATCAACCAAAACCCACTGCCAGCGCACCACGAAGCTCACATGATTGAGTTGGTGTGTGAGGGAGGAGAATTAAGAAAACCCTCACAAACAGTGATGATGATCCAAGCCGCCCCGAAAGAAGTCTTAACCTGTGGAGCAACGAGTGTACGGTCGCAGGGAGAAGGCGTCAAGCCGGTAGTAATATTGGGGAAGAGCCCGTCCATCATAGCAAGCAAACCCGAGCCAAGCAAGTTGGTAATACCAGGGATCCTGCCCACACCGGCAGTCATGTTGAAAGGGGTATGTAGAGAACAGGTGACCATAAAGCCGGTGGTCCAACTGCCGATGATTGACAGCAGGGCTGTGCCCTGGAAATATGAAAAGGCAGTGGTGACGTACCAAGGAAAACAGGTGGAAGAAGTCAGTTGTGAAGCGCAAGGGCTGACTCGATCAGGTCGATGTTTTGCCCCGGTGGAGTTAAGAAAAACCAACCCAGTGGCAACCAAGAAGCCAGTGTCAGAAGAAGAGGCTGAAGAATTCCTGAGGAAGATGAAAGTACAAGACTATTCTGTGGTTGAGCAGCTGAGAAAAACACCTGCCCAGATCTCACTATTGTCATTACTCCTCCATTCCGAGGAACATCGTCGGGCCCTATTAAAGATATTGAACGAGGCCCATGTACCCAGTGAGATTTCTGTAAACCACCTGGAAACCATTGGCAGCAAGATTTTCGAGGTGAACAGGGTGACATTCTCAGATGATGACCTGCCGGTGGAAGGAACGGAGCACAATAAAGCTCTATACCTAGCTGTCAAATGTGAAGACTCGGTGGTAACTCGAGTATTGGTGGATAACGGCTCAAGCGCCAATATTTGTCCATTATCCACCCTGGACCAGTTAAAGATTGACCGTGGAAGAATCCGGGAGAATAGCATCTGTGTCCGGGGGTTTGACGGAAACGGAACAGCCACTGTGGGGGATGTTGTACTTGAACTGACCATTGGTCCGGTCCTGTTTACCATGGAATTCCAGGTATTGGACGCCACGGTATCTTACAACTTGCTGTTAGGGCGACCCTGGATTCATGCAGCTAAAGCGGTGCCTTCCACCCTACATCAGACAGTGAAGTTCGAGTGGGAAAGACAAGAGGTCATGTTGCACGGCGAGGATACAACATGCACCATGGGCGGAACCATTGTGCCTTTCATAGAGACCACTGATGACAAGGGTCCCTGGGTCTACCAGATTCTCGATACAGGGTCAGCCAACAAAATTTCTGAAGGAGAAATCATCCCGCACCCTAGGGTAGCTGCCGCAACAGTCATGATGGTATCAGAAATGCTGGGTAATGGATTTGTGCCGGGAAAAGGCCTGGGAGTTGAACTTCAAGGGATAGTCCAACCTGTCTCCCTTCCTAAGAATCTGGAAACCTTCGGGTTGGGGTTCAAACCAACCGCAGCAGACAGGAAGGAGGCGCGAAGAATGAAGAAGAGGGTCTGGTTTTTGCCTAAACCAGTGCCACGCCTCTCAAGGTCTTTTGTTAAAGCAAGTGCCAAGGGGTCAGCGATCCCAAAGATTCGAGGACCTTTGATCGGTATAAATGAAGACCTGAATCAGAGTTTTGAGAGGCTGTTCGCGGATGTCAGTATGGTGGAAGCTAGAGAAGGTTCCAGCAGAGCAGAGATACAATTTGTGGGGCCTGAGGCCAAGACCAACAATTGGACGGTTACTCCTCTTCCTGTCCGAGGGGAGTCTTGGTAGTAGGCTTTGATTAATGTTTTGTTTGTTTGTTTGTTCGGATTATTCAAGGGTGTAATCCAAATTTTACTTTCATTTTTGTAAAAGTGTGAACCCTTTTTATCCCGCAAATTTAATAAAGTTCTTTTCTTTTTGTCTCATTTTAATTTTTGTCTTGTTCTTTTTCTTTCTGAACAGTTCTCTTTTTACTGGTTCTAATGACATGGCATGCACAGCGGATCTTCGACCTAGTCTAATAAATCAATCTGAAACCGACTCAATGATGCAAAAGGTCGTTTGTGACGATGAATCTGAATGTGACGAAGGTGAAGCCTTCGAAGAAATAAACAGAGAACTGTGCCAGTTTGAAGAGAAACCCAAGCCTAACTTAAATGACACCGAGGCGGTGAATCTAGGAGACACTGATAACGTCCAAGAGACCAAAATTAGCATCCACATTGAGCCGAATGTCAGAGCAGAATTGATCAAAACTATCAGGGAATTCAAAGATGTTTTTGCCTGGTCATATGATGATATGCCTGGATTAAGCACCAATTTAGTGGTTCACAAATTACCCACTGACCCGGCATACCCTCCGGTCAAGCAAAAACTAAGGAAATTTAAAACAGAAATGAGTGTAAAGATCAAGGAAGAAGTGATTAAGCAGTTACAAGCGAAGGTTATTCGGGTCACTCGGTATCCCGAGTGGTTGGACAATGTGGTACCAGTCCCAAAGAAGGATGGAAAAATCAGGGTGTGCGTTGACTACCGCAACCTCAACAAAGCAAGTCCCAAAGACAATTTTCCGCTACCCAACATTCATATCTTGATCGACAATTGTGCAGGGCGCGAGATCGGATCCTTTGTGGATTGCTATGCAGGCTATCATCAGATCCTAATGGATGAGGAGGATGCTGAGAAGACAGCGTTTATTACGCCATGGGGAACCTACTGCTATCGGGTAATGTCGTTCGGGTTAAAGAACGCTGGGGCAACATACATGCGAGCAATGACTGCGGTGTTTCATGACATGATACACAAGGAAATTGAGGTGTACGTCGACGATGTGATTATCAAATCTTGGCGTCAGGAGGACCATGTAGCAGACCTAAGGAGATTTTTCCAAAGACTCCGGAGGTATGATATCAAGCTTAACCCGGCCAAATGCGCATTCGGGGTTCCATCAGGAAAGTTGCTAGGATTCATCGTCAGTCGACGGGGGATTGAGTTAGACCCATCCAAAATTGAATCCATCCGAGATTTGCCACCACCAAGGAACAAAACAGAGGTAATGAGTTTGTTGGGTAGACTCAATTACATCAGCAGGTTCATCGCTCAACTCACAGCAACTTGTGAGCCCATATTTCGGCTGCTGAGAAAGGATGCTGCAGTAGGTTGGACGGCAGAGTGTCAGGAGGCTTTCGACCAAATCAAAGGGTATCTGTCTAATCCACCCGTATTGGTCCCGCCTAAGCCTGGGAAACCCCTAATCCTTTACCTGACAGTCTTGGAAAATTCATTTGGTTGTGTACTGGGGCAACATGACGACACAGGGAGGAAGGAGCAAGCCATCTACTATCTTAGCAAGAAATTCACAGTGCATGAGGTCAAGTACACTCAACTCGAGAAAACATGCTGCGCCCTAACTTGGGTATCTCAGAAGTTGAAGCACTACCTGTCTTCATATACTACTTATCTCATATCCCGCTTGGACCCATTAAAGTACATCTTTCAGAAACCTATGCCCACGGGAAGGTTGGCAAAGTGGCAAATTCTGCTCACGGAGTTTGATATCATCTACGTAACGAGGACGGCCATGAAAGCCCAGGCACTGGCAGACCATTTGGCGGAGAATCCCGTTGATGAAAAATACGAGCCTTTAAGAACGTATTTTCCTGACGAAGAGGTGATGCATACGAATGAGTTGGAATTACCCGAGGAACCAGGTTGGAAGCTTTTCTTCGATGGAGCTGCAAACGCAAAAGGGGTTGGAATAGGAGCAGTACTCATTTCTGAAACAGGACGGCATTATCCTGTTACGGCTCAACTACGCTTCCATTGCACCAACAATATGGCCGAATATGAGGCTTGCATTCTGGGTCTGCGCTTGGCTGCTGACATGGATGTCCAAGACGTCTTGGTCTTGGGAGACTCGGACCTCTTGGTACATCAAATTCAGGGTGAATGGGAAACACGAGATCTAAAGCTCATACCATACCGACAATGCTTGCATGATCTGAGCAAGCAATTTCGATCGGTAAAGTTCAAACACATCCCGAGAGTTCACAATGAGGTTGCGGATGCCTTGGCCACCTTGGCATCAATGCTGCACCACCCTGACAAAATGTATGTTGATCCTCTACACATCCAGGTCCGTGATCAGCACGCCTACTGCAATGCCTTAGAAGAAGAAGCAGATGGCGAACCCTGGTTTCATGATATCAAGGAATACCTCAGAATGGGGATATATCCAGAACATGCCTCTGGAGACCAAAAAAGAGCCCTTCAGCGTTTGTCGAATGGTTTCTTCCTCAGTGGAGGAGTATTGTACAAAAGAACCCCGAATTTGGGATTGTTGAGATGCATAGATGCCAGTCAAGCAACGACGGTTATGGCAGAGGTACATGCTGGAGTTTGTGGGCCTCACATGAGCGGATATGTATTGACAAGAAAGATCCTTCGAACAGGGTGTTATTGGCTCACCATGGAACGCGACTGTATCACTTTTGTGAGGAAATGCCATCAGTGCCAGATACATGGAGATTTGATTCATTCTCCACCAACAGAGTTACATGCGATGTCAGCACCCTGGCCGTTTGTGGCATGGGGCATGGATGTCATTGGGCCCATCGAGCCAGCAGCGTCCAACGGTCATAGGTTCATTCTAGTGACCATTGATTACTTCACCAAATGGGTTGAGGCTAAAACCTTCAAATCAGTAACCAAGAAGGCAGTGGTGGACTTTGTTCACTCCCATATCATCTGCAGATTTGGGATCCCAAAAGTAATCATCACGGATAACGGTGCGAATCTTAATAGCAGCTTGATGAGAGAAGTATGCCAACAATTCAAGATTACACACCGCAATTCCACCCCATATCGTCCTAAGGCAAATGGAGCGGTCGAAGCAGCCAATAAGAATATCAAGAAGATACTGCGAAAAATGGTGGAAGGGTCCAGACAATGGCACGAGAAATTACCCTTTGCCTTGTTGGGTTACCGCACTACCGTTCGGACTTCTATAGGCACAACTCCTTATTTGTTGGTGTATGGAACTGAGGCCGTGATACCAGCGAAGGTCGAAATTCCGTCCCTCCGAATTGTCGCTGAAGCCGGAATTGATGATGATGAATGGGTCAAGGCTCGATTGGAACAGTTGAGCCTGATAGATGAGAAAAGATTGGCAGCAGTGTGCCATGGTCAGCTGTACCAGAAGAGAATGGCAAGAGCGTATAATAAGAAGGTGCGCCCCAGGAAGTTTGAAGTAGGGCAGCTGGTATTGAAGAAGATCCTCCCACATCAGGTCGAGGCAAAAGGCAAATTCGCCCCAAATTGGCAAGGGCCTTATATCGTGACCAGAATATTGCCCAACGGTGCTTTGTGTTTGACAGATGTCGAAGGTAGATGTGTCGACATGGCTATCAATTCAGATGCAGTCAAGAGATATTATGCGTAACTTCTTTAATTATGGCAATTTTGGTTTATTTGTTTGTATTTGGCATTTGTTGAATAATGAGATGACGGAGGCAATTCTTTCTTCTATCCAAACACTTTTAACCCTCGCTTCCCCTTTGAGCCTTAAGCAATTCTTTCATACCCCTCTTTTGGAATCAATAATAGGAAAGACATGAAAAAAGAAGAAGAGATAAAAAGAAAGAAAAATGAAAAGAAGGAAAAGAAAAAAAGAAGAAGATAAAATCACAAGAAATGCAAAACCGTGGGAACTACGTTTGACCTGATTCCTCAAAGATGATACGTAGGCGCCTCACGGCTCGGTCATAGTATGCATCATAGTGAATATAGGATGCATAATGTACATAGTGTGCACAATATAGCACAATGTGCGTAACGCACGTAGCTCAACATAAGCGTAAAAAAATAAATTCCCCAAGCAAGAAAACTGGGGCAGAGGTTATGTTTTAAGTTCCAACAAAGGTTTGATTCCAAAAGTTGTAGCACATCACCCTTCAAATTGTTTTCATTTTTATAGCCTTTCTTCAAACCCATACCAAAACCAACATCAACATCCAAAAGACCTCCCGATCAATGTTCGAGAGATGCCAAGTCCGGCGAATAAGACCGAGAATAATACACTGATCCCCAGCAAAGAAGAGGATCGTGAGACTGAGAATGAATTGATAGTCAAAGGAATCTCCAGAAGAGAGGGTCGTATCTACAACACCCCGATTCATCGAAAAAAATAAAATGAGAGAGTCTCATCGGTGAAAACCTTCGCAGGCACCAAGAGGCGATGTAAGATGAGGGATATGAAATGAGAGAGTCTTATTGGTGAAAATCCTCACAGGCACCATAAGGCGCCGGGAGATGAGAGAAAAGAGAGAGTCTCATTAGTGAAAACCCCTCGAAGGGCACTATGAGGCGACGAGACAGATCAGCGAAACTACCACATTCGAAACGAAAGGAACACTCCTTTATCATCCCCAGCAAGTCAAACCATCGGGCAAATCAATTGATACAAATAGACTGGGTCGGGAATCTATGGTGCACGCCATGATCACAGGGACCAGTTGTGTCCTCCAGATAAGTTCTTTTGATTGTCTCCTCCCACAAAAAATATTGGTTCAGAAAGATTTTCTCCTTTCCATATCTTTTATTTCTTTTCCTAAAATGTGTCTTGAAAGGATTTTTCAAAGCTTACTACCAGAAACCGAAGGGGAATTCATCCAATGCAGGATAATACAAACAGTCTTAAAGGCCGGTCCCGGGCAATGCAGTGATTGTGCCCGGAAATTTTGGAAGAAGTAGGCTCCAAAAGGGAGTGGTTTCGGGAGTTAGAAGCAGACTCCCACATCATGTGTTTAAAAAGAAAGCAGAAAAGGGGATAAATTGAAAACCAATCCCCAGCAGGCTAGAGACCCCCAACAGGCAACTTTGCCCGCCAACCAATTATGGGGACAAAGAGCCAGAAAAGAGGAAGAGAGAAAAATTGCTCGCCAGAAAGGCACCCTCTACCACCATGATTAAAACTGACCAAATCATTTTGTCTGTTGCAGGGGAACAGAGGATTGATGAGGGCAGCAAGATGCAACGCCATGGAAGTCACAAAAAACGGGGCAGAAAATTTTCTGCCGATTGTCGAAAATTTTCTCGGAAGAACGGGGAAACAATTTCAATACTTTTAAGTTCTAGGTCGCCCACCAGTATAATGCGGGAATACATTTAAGTTCTAGGTCGCCCACCAGTATAATGCGGGAATACTTTTAAGTTCTAGGTCGCCCACCAGTATAATGCGGGAATACTTTTAAGTTCTAGGTCGCCCACCAGTATAATGCGGGAATACTTTTAAGTTCTAGGTCACCCACCAGTATAATGCGGGAATACATTTAAGTTCTAGGTCGCCCACCAGTATAATGCGGGAATACTTTTAAGTTCTAGGTCGCCCACCAGTATAATGCGGGAATACATTTTAAGTTCTAGGTCGCCCACCAGTATAATGCGGGAATACTTTTAAGTTCTAGGTCGCCCACCAGTATAATGCGGGAATACATTTAAGTTCTAGGTCGCCCACCAGTATAATGCGGGAATACTTTTAAGTTCTAGGTCGCCCACCAGTATAATGCGGGAATACATTTTAAGTTCTAGGTCGCCCACCAGTATAATGCGGGAATACTTTTAAGTTCTAGGTCGCCCACCAGTATAATGCGGGAATACATTTTAAGTTCTAGGTCGCCCACCAGTATAATGCGGGAATACTTTTAAGTTCTAGGTCGCCCACCAGTATAATGCGGGAATACATTTAAGTTCTAGGTCGCCCACCAGTATAATGCGGGAATACTTTTAAGTTCTAGGTCGCCCACCAGTATAATGCGGGAATACATTTTAAGTTCTAGGTCGCCCACCAGTATAATGCGGGAATACATTTAAGTTCTAGGTCGCCCACCAGTATAATGCGGGAATACTTTTAAGTTCTAGGTCTCCCACCAGTATAATGCGGGAATACATTTAAGTTCTAGGTCGCCCACCAGTATAATGCGGGAATACTTTTAAGTTCTAGGTCGCCCACCAGTATAATGCGGGAATACATTTAAGTTCTAGGTCGCCCACCAGTATAATGCGGGAATACTTTTAAGTTCTAGGTCGCCCACCAGTATAATGCGGGAATACATTTTAAGTTCTAGGTCGCCCACCAGTATAATGCGGGAATACTTTTAAGTTCTAGGTCGCCCACCAGTATAATGCGGGAATACATTTTAAGTTCTAGGTCGCCCACCAGTATAATGCGGGAATACATTTTAAGTTCTAGGTCGCCCACCAGTATAATGCGGGAATACATTTAAGTTCTAGGTCGCCCACCAGTATAATGCGGGAATACTTTTAAGTTCTAGGTCTCCCACCAGTATAATGCGGGAATACATTTAAGTTCTAGGTCGCCCACCAGTATAATGCGGGAATACTTTTAAGTTCTAGGTCGCCCACCAGTATAATGCGGGAATACATTTAAGTTCTAGGTCGCCCACCAGTATAATGCGGGAATACATTTTAAGTTCTAGGTCGCCCACCAGTATAATGCGGGAATACTTTTAAGTTCTAGGTCGCCCACCAGTATAATGCGGGAATACATTTAAGTTCTAGGTCGCCCACCAGTATAATGCGGGAATACTTTTAAGTTCTAGGTCGCCCACCAGTATAATGCGGGAATACATTTTAAGTTCTAGGTCGCCCACCAGTATAATGCGGGAATACATTTTAAGTTCTAGGTCGCCCACCAGTATAATGCGGGAATACTTTTAAGTTCTAGGTCGCCCACCAGTATAATGCGGGAATACATTTTAAGTTCTAGGTCGCCCACCAGTATAATGCGGGAATACTTTTAAGTTCTAGGTCGCCCACCAGTATAATGCGGGAATACTTTTAAGTTCTAGGTCGCCCACCAGTATAATGCGGGAACACTTTTAGCTCTAGAGTTTGGAGTCAGTAGCCCCACCTGAAGACGGAAGGTTACAACAGAGAGCCCCAAGCAGGAAAAACAATAAAATCCCCAGCGCCAAGAAGCAGAAGTCTGCCAAAGCAAGCGCACATTCAAAAGGAAGGAAGAACGCGTCTCAGAAGAAGCAGTTCGGAAACATTATGGCATGCCCAACATAACAATTCTGATGAAAAACCATGCCGCTGAAGAAACCATTGAAAGATTTAAGGAAGAAAGCCATGTTCCCAGCAAATCAAGCAAAGTGATGAGAACTGACATTCAGAAAAGGTGAAGGACCATCATCATCTCCAAAATAAAGGCGTCAGAGGAAAGCGTCAGCCGACAAGAAAGCAAGACAACAAGAACAAGTTGAAGATATATGAGATCTCACACTCTAGCTTAGCTTCTTGTTTTTCCTTTTAGAGCAATGTAACAGGGAGATCGGTCGAGCAGTAGCATCCTACAGCAGCATACAACAGCGCACAACAACAGCAAACACTACAGTCACACGGTAGTCCCAGCTACCAAAAATTTCCCGAACTACATTGACCTGATTCCTGTTCAGCCCAGGATATGTAGGAAACCTCTAAAGAAAAGGTTCGGTCAAATCCTTTTCAAAAAATGCTTCACACGGAGTATTCGGACAGGCAAAAATCGCTCGCTTTATCTTTGCGCGAAAACCCTTAGTGTCTTCGTGCAAAGAGGGGCAGCTGTAAGCACGTGATTTTTGCTTCACGAGCAATCACTGCAAAAGGAAAACAAAAAAATAAAAATAGTGACGGATGATTTCGATGTACAATTTTTCGATTTTTTTTCGTGACATGTGTTATTAGTCATTTGTGGGTCTGTCCATTTTGCATCTAGTCATTATCAAACAAAAATACAAAAATATGTGTCAGTAAAAGAAAATTCAAAAATATATATATATATATATATGTGTGCATCGTTCGTTCTAGGCTTTTAGTTAACTTACTTGAATATTTGGTGATAATTGTGTTAAAATGTTCCATTGTTGTTTAGTTTTAATTTCATTATTTTATTGTCTATTATTTTATTTTATTTTTTATTTTTATTTTTGTTTTAAAAGAAAATGAAACTAGAAAAACAAAAAAGGAAGAAAATCGGTTGGGCCCAAAATAAATGGAACAAAAACAGGCCCAAACCAGCACTCAAACCCAGTCCAGACCAGGCCTGCCCAGGCACCTCCTGAAACGACGTCGTTTCAGGCAAATCAATCTGAGCCGTCCGTCCCAGCCGATCTAACGGTTCAGGACCTCTTTCAGCGACCCATGTTCAAACCCGACCCAAATAACCAGCCTGACCCAACCCCTCCCTTAAACCAAATGACCCCGTTTAACTACCAAACGACCCCGTCTCATGTCTCATCCTCAGATCCAAGCCGTTGAGATCATCTGATCTAACGGCTCAGATCCAATCAGACTCCCCATATATAAACTCAACCCTTCACCCCACGCCCCCTATCCGAACCCCACCCCTCACTCGTCTCCTTCCCCAAGCTGAAACCCCAAACCCTAGCAAGCCGCCCTAGCTTGCCCTCCACCAAAACCCGGCGGCACGAACGCCGGTGACCACCCCCTTCACACCCCTAAAGCATCCAACCACCCTGAACACGAATCCACTAACCACGAACCTCGAATCACCTCCTATCGTCTTGAATCTGGATTTGAAGATTCGAGACAAAACTCGATCTATGCCAAACCACCCCATCTTCATACCAGACACTCCCCTGACCTTCCTCGTGACCAAACCAAGCTTGGTTTGGTCCGAATCTACCCACAACTCCTAAAAATCTAGATCTGAAAATCCAGAACTTGAAACACATGCACCTGGGGAATCCGGCCGGTCTTGACAAGGGTTTGAGGTCTAATAGACCTTAATCAAGGTGTTCTCACGTGAGAACACCCTGATTAAAGTTTGTTCGGCCTCAAGAGTTCGAAGTTGAGTCAGATTTGGGTCATTTTTGATTTCAAACTCTTTTGGTAAGTTTTCCTTTCTTTTGTTTTAGTTCTAATTAAGTTATCAGCATATTTCGTTGTGTTTGTTTGTCATTTTGTTATTTTTCATTCGGATTTCTTCCATCTCTGTTAAAGGCCTTTTTATTTGGTCAATTGTCTTCTGTTTGTGTTCTGAATATACCCTGTGATATACGTGTTCATCAATTAGATTAGTCGTCAAACGAGTTTAAATAAGTTCCCAGTGTTTGAACAAATTTGTCTGAAGTCATTCGGGACTCTATACGTGTTGTTTATATGAACGATTGATTGTTATGTGTTACGATTAATATAGTCGAGTCGATATATGTCGTCAATTAGTTTCAATCGTTAATGGTAACAACTTGATTCGTATTGCTTATTTCTGCTGTGATCCTATTTGAGTCCCATTAGGAACTGAATTGTATTGCCTATTGATTTTGTTCAAATCGAATTAAAAAACATCCAGGGGAAAGGTTATAATGGCAGATTCAGACTTTGATTTTAAAACACGATGCCATTTGGTTTAGACCGTGGGCAGCATGTGTATGGTTAGCTTTAAGGAATTAAAATAATTGGACAGCATGTGCTATCAGATTATATTCCTACTGCCCATACTTTGGTTAAATAAACAAGTGATCAGTACATTTTAACAACAAAAGAGAGAGGGCTGTCAGGGATTTGATGGGAGTTTTGTTTATTTAAAAGAAGTGAGTGGAAAAACAACGAAGGGGGGCAATTTTGAGTTGTAAAACAGACTGTAAAGTGTTAAGGTTAGGCTATAAAAGAGGCAGACCTTCCATTAGAAAAGGGTTCATTATTTTTTTTGAGTCTTGAGAGATTCTGTGAGTAAGAAAACTGAAAAGGAAAAGCAGAAATAAATTTCAGAACATTGTGAATGAGTATTGTCTAGAAGAAACTGTGTAAGAGTCCAGTTTGATCAGGTTGTCTTTGTGGTTTTGCTTTTCTGTCGTTTGCCAAAGCTTTCTTGTGGTCATTGGATTTCTGTTGCTGTTACATTCAACATTCTGGGCTGTTATTTCCTACTCTATTTTTCTGGGATTGTTTATTTGTTGCTCGACTCCTTGCTGAGCTTCATCATTGTTGGCTGGTCGTTGTTGCTGTGTTGTTGCTGTGAATCTGTTGTGCTGTCGTTTGCTGTGTACTATTCAGCTGATCCTTTTCCTTCTTCTTTTGTTCCTCTATACCAGGTACACAACTAATACTGTCCATGTAATTTGAAAGTCGAGCATGAATACAAAAGGGAAGATTTGAAGACATTTATGTCCATATGTAGTTGCTATATAGATGATTATGTAGTGTGTAATGGTTTACAATCTTGTTTGGGTATTGGAGTTGGTCCTTTCATATAGTGAATACAAAAAATGTAGTATGGTTTAATATCATATGTTGGTTAGGTTAACAGACAAAAGGATTGGCAGTATACTAGGCTATGTCTTGGAAATTAGTTGTGTTTTGTAATTAGCATTCTCTTTTAATGCATGTCAAAGAATAAAACTATCCGCCTTAGTTAATTTTCATTCTCTTTTGATAAACTGCCTCGTTATAATTATCAAGCCACACCCTTATAACAATTAGCACAAGTCCGCGCCCCTCAACCTTATGAAGGTCGAGCCCAGGTCAAAACAGACCAAACAGACCCGCCTCGGATAAACAGTGGCCCAGGTCTGGCCCATCCCGCATGAGCTGGATTTGGGCCCATAATGTTCGATCAGCTATCCGTATGAATGGTCATGTTTCCTTATTCTGTAAAAGCATTTCGGATCCTGCTGTAAATAATCTGCAAGCATGTAAATAATTAAGAGATTTTCTTTTATTTTAGAGACGAACTTAATAGGAAATATAGTCATTATAGGTTTATCCTTTAAAATAAAAATGAGACGAGCCTCGACAAACAAAAATGTAGAAGCTGCGGGGCCCTCTAAATGTATATATTAAATACTTAGATTCCGGGACGGGCCGTTTAGCAAATTTCACGACCCTTCCTAAAATAATAACACGATAGTCTCTTTAGGTGCGTGATTAATAATCTACTTTCTTAAAACTTGGGGTGTGCATTTCATGCGACCCAGATCCAAAATCCCAAAACATCAAATAAAATATGTTCCAGATTGTGGGTACATTTCATGTGACGCAGTCCAAGGACATGTTTTAAGCGATGTTCACATCCTTTTGAAATAATAACAATAAAGCGGTAAAAAGTTAAAATTGGCACATTGGTTCATAATGGTATTTAAAATCAGATAAATAAGCCGAATATGACAGTTGAGCGACCGTGCTAGAACCACGGAACTCGGGAATGCCTAACACCTTCTCCCGGGTTAACAGAATTCCTTATCCAGATTTCTGGTGCGCAGACTGTAATATGGAGTCATTCTTTTCCTCGATTCGGGATTAAAATTGGTGACTTGGGACACCCTAAATCTCCCAAGTGGCGACTCTAAAATTAATAAACCAATCCCATTTCGATTGTCCTTTAATTGGAAAAACTCCCTTGCACCCTCTCTGGTGCGGAAAAAGGAGGTGTGACAACCACAATATGTATAACAACACCAATGACAATATTATAGGGTAAGAAGAGTAAATCAACTCAAGGACTGTAAATCACAAGGAAACGGTAAAACCAGCTCACAAAGAATAACCACATAAAAGAATGCTGACATAATAGGGACAGTTCAACAACAGAAAAACTAACATGTAGCAACGATCCCACAATATACAAGTCAATAACAAGGAAATCAACACGAGTCAAGTAGTCCCAAATAAGGGCAAGTCAACAAAGATATAGGTTATCTAAACTCCTTTTAAGGTTGGATAGTTTCGAGGATACTCAATAATTCATTTGAAGGAAAGATGATCTTAGCTTCACTTAAGACTACACAATTTCAGGAGGGAACATAATAACTCTCAAATAAAACAAGCAGCTATGAAAAGATAGCATGTCAATAGGAGAGGCAAAATTCTTCAATTAAATAAAATAGGAGTAAATTAAGCAATAAGAGTGAATCATGAAGCAATATATTCCGATTAAGCATGTAGAGGTGAAACTCGTAAAATAGGAAACTCAGTCATGTCAAGAACACATTCATACACAATGAAGATAAAGATCTAAGAACCCTAAAAGGCCAATTTTCCACAAATAAGTCTGAGCACGCATTCGTCACCTTGCGTACACGAATTACAATCAACATAGAAGACTCAAATCCTAAGGGGAAGTCCCCCACACAAGGTTAGGCAAGATATTTACCTCAAAGACAACAATCAATACTCTAAAATGTACTTATCGGGTAAAAAGACCTCTGAACGGCTCAAATCTAACCAAATTAACTTCAAAGCACAAATGAAACACATAAGAAACTATTCCGGATCATAAAGTCTCAATCTTTAAAAAAATCCAAAAATCGGTCCAATAGTCGACCCCCGGGCCTGCACCTCGGAACCCGACAAATTTTACAAAATCAGAATACCCATTCCAATATGAGTTCAACCATACAAAAATTATCAAATTCCGACACCATTTGGTCCATCAAATCATGATTTTTCATTTAAGGAATTTTCTTCAAAAATCAACATTCTTCCCAACCCAAAACACAAATTAAATGATGAAAATGAAAATGAAATCATGGAATATGTTAGATTCCAGGTGAAGAACACTTATCCAATCGAATTGCGTGAAAAACCCACAAAGAAGCTCCCAAAATCGAGGTCTAAAACTCAAAATATAGTGAAAATGGCCTAACCCTCGATTTGAGGATTTAGATTCTGCCCAGGCATTTAATGAATCGCGATCGCGGAACATTGCTTGCGATCGCGAAGAAGAAAAAGAAGGCTGCCCAAAATGACCCTATGTGAACACGAACAAGGTGATGCGAACGTAGATAATAGTGGACTGAGATTACGCGATTGCATACTCAGAGACGCGAACGCGAAGAACAAGTGGCGCTCCCAGCAAGACTAACACTACGCGAACGCACACATTTAGAAGCGAACGCATTGCAGAAGAAATTACATGTTCGCGATCGCGAACCTATCAATAGCAATGAAGGAAAATATGCCAGGTCAACAGGACACTACAAGATCGTGACTTGATCTATGCGATCGTGAAAGAGAACACAAGATACCAGAAATCAGCAATCCAAAAATAGAAGAGTTTGGCCCGTAGCCCATCCAAAACATACCCGAGGCCCCCGTGACCCCGTCTAAACACACAAACAAGTCATATAACCTAACACGGACTTGCTTGAGGTCTCAAATCATATCAAACAACATTGAAACGATGAATCACACCATGAATCGAACTTAGGAACTTTCAAATCTTCCAACTTCCAAAACTCGCTCCAAAACCGAGCAAATCAACCCGGAATGATGCCAAATTTTGCAGACAAGTCCATAATGACATTACAGAGCTGTTCTAACTCTCAGAATCATGTTTCGACCCCTATATCACAAAAAGTCAACTATGGGTCAAACCTCTCCATTTTCCAAACTTCAAGTTTTCCAACTTTCGCCAAAACACCTCAAATTACCCTACGGACCTCCAAATCTAAATCCGAAAGCGCGCCTAAGTCCAAAATGAGCATACAAAGCTGTTGAGATCACCCACAATCCATTCCGGGGTCGTTTACTCAAAATTATAATTTCGGTCAAATTCTTACCGCTTAACTTCCAAAAACTAGATTCCTTCTTCCAATTTAACTCTGAATCATCCGATAACTGAATTCAACTATGCACACAAGTCGATACATATATTATGAAACTGTTCAAGACCTTACGCTGCCGAACAGAGCTTAAATTCTCAAAACGACCGGCCAGATTATTACGTCCTCCCCCTATTAAAACTAACGTTCGTCCTCGAACGTTCCAAGATTCGCCTTGAAGGCCTCAGGTTGTTGAATGCACACTTCCAACATATACCCGCGGGTGACCCCACGTCACCCCAATCCACATAATCCTAATGACACCATCTCAACTGAAGTTTAGCCTTTCTAGCAATACCCAATAAGCCTTAGAGCCAGAATTCTAACCTTCCATCCATTTCAAAAAGACTCGATCCTAAATCCACATCTGATATCGGTCTCAACCAGCTGCATCAACTCATGCCAACACCCACAAAGTACAACCACACAACATGACTCATCACACCTAGGCCCACAGGAACACTTTTGATCATAATATCCGCCCAAAATCAAATCCGACACTGGCATAAGCCTCATATTCATTAGGGACCCACTTCAAACTTCCACAACACTGGCGATGATACAATAACCACGAAAGCCACATAACTAAACACCCGAATCACCAAATCACAGCTAATACCAACGGGTACACACCATACCAGCTAAATTCAAGAAGCATAAAACGAAAATGACTGAATATGGAAAGGGAAAACACATAAGGGAGCTATCAAACAAGCCCGACAAGCACAAATTTTTCTATCATTACTAATCTACAAAACAATCTAACAAGAAAGAATTAAAGCATATAAAAGAATCACAAGGATCTCACACTGATATAACTCCCACCACGGTACACAACCCTATCTCAACACATCAAATCATATGAAATCACAAGGGTCCCGCCCTCAACTCTGAATCACAAGTAGGTACACATCAAACCAGCCGGAAACTCTCACTAGATCAATTCCGTCAATAAAATTACAACACGTGCTGGCTCCCCTACCGGTGGAGCATCAAAATCACGGCTCGTAGCCAAAAATACTCATAAATCACATCAAGCCTACCGAAAAGGACATCGGGTATTTTCTACTAGTTTCATAACACTCAACAGGTCCTAGAAACAAACGATAGACACAGCTATCACTCATAGAACTTCCCAACAGGGTAACACATAAACAAAGTGCTAATCATGAAACGCACCCATAAGTGGAGCAACAGATAGGGGAACTTGATCACGCCCAACTATGCCTTATAAAAAGGGCAAGCGGTCGTTGCAAATATAATCCGGGTATTTAGCCCAGAGTCAAATCCACAGAGAATTAACCTATTAACTACTTTTGTCAAACTCACTAAATTCTCCGTAATCAACTTCCCAGATATTTTGAATAACACTTGGTGATATTTCTACTAACTATAACTGAATAAAATTAAGTAAACTAAAAGCTAACTATGACTGAGTTGTAAACAAATAAAAGAAGGATCTAAGGTTGTGATTTCCCCTGTTGATGGAATCCCTTCCTGTTATGTTTCGCATAGATTTGCATAATCGTCTCTATCGATCATGAGCACTCTTACTACCGTAACTCTCTCCCGAGCAATTACGATAATTTACTAGATGCACTCTCCCGAGTTACGCTAGTGGCTTTTATTACAACTCACTTAGATCACACCCAAGGTTTCGTTATCCCTAATCCCACCTTTAAACCCTCGGTTATTGATTTCTCATATACTTTGGGAGTGGTGTTGTTCAACAACTACCTAAATATGCACTCTCTCCCGAGTAATACATATTAAATAGGCACAGCTAATTGAGGATCCTATCAATTAACTACAACAAGAACATAGTTGAACAAATAGAGATTAAACTGGGCAAACTATATTAACACAACAAGAAGTTCATCCCTCAACAGGTTCCATCAAAACCCTAGACTAAATAATTAGCTACTCATAACCGTGTTCATAACAACAACAACAAAATTCATCATGAATGATAAATACAAAACGAAGAAAGGTAGAACTCGATGTCAAATTATCCTCCTTGCCTCTTCTTGCCTTGAACAAAACAATAAAAAAATTGATATCCTCTTTTTGGGCGAGCTGAACCTCTTATAGGTTAAGTGAAATTGCCCCAAACTTCTTTACCCCTAAAATTTCTGCATTCCGGAATGACTAGCGCGGCCATGCTCGAACCGCGCTAGAGGCCGCGTATATGGCCAAGTAACTATCCCATTTTTTTGCTCTAGCGCGGCCGCGCTTGGCCCGTACTAGAGTGGATCAACATTTTCTCTCTTCTTTTATTTGTTCTTTCACACGTACTCAACTCCGAGGGGCCTCCCTTGCTTTAATTTAGCTCCAAACACTGTCCTAAGTCCTCATAAGCACAACTTGCTCCTACAAAACATGAAATTCACAATTAGAGCTGTTTTATCGTCATTTAACCTTCCTAGAATGGTGAAGCATTGTCAAGTTGGGGCATAAATAGTCGGCAAACTACATGAATCTAGCCTATTATCAGAACTCACCCTAATAAGCAGAACTAAAATGAAATACAGATGGTGCTCCTCCATAACAAACCGAAAGCATACTTGAATGACATCATCTGGCATAGCGACCTTAAGCCTACTATGTGATACACATCAATAGGTCGGGCCTCCCCTTTCTGGGCACCCTCTACTCGCCTAAATACCTCGCTGTAACACAACGGTCCGAAGTCTGGGACAATCTCTCACCATATGGCTAGTATCTCCACACTCGAAGCAACCTCGCTGCTGACGTGGTTGTGGGAACTGTGCGGTACGGGTACTCCGAAACCCATGAACACCTGAATCGCCATGTGAAGCCTGTAGCACAAACTGGACTGGCCGACCCACAAAACTTCTACCATGTCGCACCCTATCTCCAAACTAAGGACCAATATATCTCTCCGGTCTATGGGTCCTCCTCGCCTCCACAAACTCTCTCTCCTGATCTCCTCTACCCTCTCTCTTATGGCCTCGCCTGTCCTCTCTCTCCTGGCCTCGCCTGACCTCTCTCTCCTCTCTCTCTCGAGCCAGCATGCCCTCCACCTTCCTAGAAATACTCACGGTCTGCTGATACAAAATATCTATCTCCAACTCCCGGGCCATGCTTGTCCTGATGCTAGGATAGAGTCTTTCAATGAACCGGCGGACCCTCTTTCGAACAGTAAAAACCAAGGTCGGTGCATGTTTGGCCAAATCACTAAATCTGACTGCATACTCTGATGACATAGTGCCCTGGCGCAACTGCTCAAACTCTGTGCCCCATGCATCCCGAAGAGACTGAGGTACGAACTCTCTCAGGAACATCTCTAAAAGCTGAAACCATATAAATAAAACTAACTCGGCCGGGCTACCCAACTCATATGCCCGCCACCACTGATAAGACACTTCCCCTAAACTGGAACGTAGTAAAAGCAACGCCACTCAACTCAATAATACCCATAGTGCGGAGAATGCAATGGCATTTCCCCAGAAAACCATGTGCACTCTCTGAAGCCAAACCACTAAATATAGGAGGGTCGTACTTCTTGTACCTCTCAAGCCTAAGCTGCTCTTCTTAAGATGCTATTGCCCTGACTACGGGCTGAGTTGGAACCACAGGCTGCGCTACCTTGACGTCTAGAACCTAACCAACATGAACTCGCTACTCTGAAGGTGCTCTAGCTGCAGCATGTACTTTTTGTCGGCCTCTGCCTCTGCCTCTAGCAGAACCTGCTCCGGGAGTAGCATCATCGATAACCGCAGCTCGTGTTCTCACCGTCCGAGAGAGAATGGAATGATAATAGTTCAGACACTGATATCAATAAGCTCGCATGATAGGAATGAAAGAAGTGAGATTGTCCTAATAGTTCTATAGCCTCTCGAAGATACGTACAAACGTCTCCATACCGATCCGCGAGACTTTACTAAACACGCTTATGACTCGTAGCACCTATGAACCTAGAGCTCTGATACCAACTTCTCATGATCCAATTTCCCCTCCGTTGGGTTTCGTAACGGCACCTAGTCTTAAGGACTAGGTAAGCCTAACATTTACGAAAGAACAACAATAATAAACAACATCTTCAAATTCTTTTGGAATGAATCCTTTATACAATGAACATATTCCCAAAACCCAGTAGTACAAGTCATAAGCTCTAATGAGTTTCACTATAATTTCTAAACACAATTGTATGAAAATAAGTACAACAGAGTGAATACAAAAATAGGAAGGTGACTCCGAAGCCTGCGAATGCAGCAACAGGTTTACTTTGAGTCTCCACCGCAACGGCCCGCATAGCTACTGACGAACAATACCTAGATCTACACAAAAATGTGCAGAAGTGTAGTATGAGCACACTATTGTGGTGCCCAGTAAGTATCAAGACTAACCTCGATGGATTAGTGACGAGGAACAGTCGAGATACCTACTGGTCTAATAAACTGAACAAGTATAAGTGTAGAACGGCAGAACATAATAGCTATAAAAGGAATACACGATATGGCTAACAACACAGTAATTGCAATAAGGAAAGGAAACAACAAGTAATAGTGGAACAACGTAATAAGAATACAGAAAAGTGAACAGAAATACAACCCAACTATGAAATCACAAATACATCAAAGATAAGTCATAACTCAGTAATTACGACAACTTTCACATTTTGTCTTAGCTAGCAATATTCAATCAATTAGTCAAATCGTTCAAGTGATAAAAATGTTTCAAAATATACTTTGTTCTAATAAATATTTTTTCCAAAAATAGTTCCTTCGAAATAAATATCTTTTGAATATGATTTTCTCGAATATATAACCTTTGAATATAAGTAACCCTATGACGCCTGATCTCAAAATCATAATACGGGTCTCAATACCTGAACCCTAACACTTTGCATCCTGTACCCTCATCCCAACACATAATCATACTGACAACTCACGTACCAAATAGAGTCATTCTCAAATGGAAGAAAATTAAACAATGGTATGCGTCTACACTCGACAATACCAAGAAGCCTCATATCCGATTAGGGTGCTTAACCACGTGTATACTTGTGCAAGTGTCCTAACATAGATCATACCGATTAGTAAGTATAAGTAGAACGAACAACACATATATTGTTTGCACAAGGATAGGATCAATGAAAACAACAACTCAGAACACAGAGATAGCAACAGGGGGATCTACTAGGATATCGTCCTGTAGTCCTAAACGTAAATGTGCAAGGGGATCTACCGGAATACCGATCCATAGTCCCAAAATAAATATGCAGGGAGATCTACCGGAATACCAATCCGTAGTCCCAAAGTAAATATCCAGTACAAAGGGATCTACAAGGTGTCGTCCCATAGCCCCAAATATAAATATGCAGGGGGATCTATCGGAATACCGATATGTAGTCCCAAAGTAAATATCCAGTACAAGGGGATATATTGGGTGTCGTCCCGTAGTCCCAAATATAAATGTGCAGGGGGATCTACCGGACTACCGATCCGTAATCCCAAAGTAAATACACTGCGCAACCAATAGAAACAACAGTTACAACACAACAGATAACTCGTACATCACCACAATATATATAACAACAACAATGACAATAATACAAGGTAAGACAAGTAAATCATCTCAAGGACTGTAAATTACAAGAAAACGGTAGAACCAACTCACAAAAAATAACCACAGAAAAGAATTCTGACATAAAGGGGACTGTTCTACAACTGGAAAAACTAACATGTAGCAACAATCCCACAATATACAAGTCAATAACAAGGAAATCAACACGAGTCAAGTAGTCCCAAATAGGGCCAAGTAAACAAAGATATAGGTTATCTAAACTCCTTTTAAGGTTTTACAGTTTCGAGGATACTCGATAATTCAATTTAAGGAAAGATAATCTTAGCTTCACTTAAGACTACACAATTTCAAGAGGGAAAATAATAACTCTCAAATAAGAAAAGCAGCTATGAAAAGATAGCATGAGAATAGGAGATGCGAAATTCTTCAATTAAATCAAATAGGAGTCAATTAGGCAATAAGAGTGAATCATAAAGCAATTAATTCCAATTAAGCATGTAGAGGTGAAACTAGTAAATAAGAAACTCAGTCATGTTAAGAATACATTCATACATAGTGACTATAAAGACCTAAGAACCCTAAAAGGCCAATATTCCACAAATAAGTCCGAGCACGCACTCGTCGCCTCGCGTACACGAACTACAATCAACATAGAAGACTCAAATCCTAAGGGGAAGTCCCCCACACAAGGTTAGGCAAGATACTTACCTCAAAGACGACAACCGATACTCTAAAATGCACTTATCGGGTGAAAAGACCTCCGGACGGCTCAAATCTAACCAAATTAACTTCAAAGCACAAATGAAACACATAAGAAACTATTCTGTATCATAAAGTCTCAATCTTTAATAAAATCCAAAAATCGGTCCAAAAGTCGACCCCCGGGCCTGCACCTCGGAACCCGACAAATTATACAAAATCCGAATACCCATTCTAATATGAGTTCAACCATACAAAAATTATCAAATTCCGACACCATTTGGTCCCTCAAATCATGATTTTTCATTTTAGGAATTTTCTTCAAAAATCAACATTCTTCCCAACCCAAAACACAAATTAAATGATGAAAATGAAGATGAAATCATGGAATATGTTAGATTCCAAGTGAAGAACACTTACCCAATTGAATTGCATGAAAAACCCACAAAGAAGCTCCCAAAACCGAGGTCTAAAACTCAAAATTTAGTGAAAATGGCCTAACCCTCGATTTGAAGATTTATATTCTACCCAGGCATTTATTGAATAGCGATCGCAGAACTTTGCTTGCGATTGCAAAAAAGAAAAAGAAGACTGCCCAAAACGACCCTACGCGAACGCGAACAAGGTGATGCGAAAGTGGACTGAGCTTACGCGATTTCATACTTAGAGACGCGAACGTGAAGAACAAGTTGGGCTCCCAGCAAGACTAACACTACGCGAACACGAACATTTAGAAGCAAACGCGTTGCAGAAGAAATTACATGTTCGCGATCGCGAACCTAACAATAGAAATGAAGGAAAATATGTCAGGTCAATAGGACACTACGCGATCGCGACTTGATCTTTGCGATCGCGAAAGAGTACACCAGATACTAGAAATCAGCAATCCAAAAATAGAAGAGTTTGGCCCGTAGCCCATCCGAAACACACACGAGGCCCCCGAGATCCCATCTAAACACACAAATAAGTCATATAACCTAACACAGACTCGCTCGTTGTATCAAATCATATCAAACAATGCCAAAACGACGAATCACACCGTGAATCGAACTTAGGAACTTTGAAATCTTCCAACTTCCAAAACTCGCGCCGAAACCGATCAAATCAACTCGGAATGACGCCAAATTTTGTAGACAAGTCCAAAATGACATAACGGAGCTGTTACAACTCTTGGAATCATGTTCTAACCCTGATTTTATAAAAGTCAACTATGGGTCAAACCTATCCATTTTCCTAACTTCAACTTTTCCATCTTTTGTCGAAATGCCTCAAATTACCCTACGAACCTCCAAATCTAAATACGGACGCGCGCCTAAGTCCAAAATCACCATGCAAAGTTGTTAAGATCATCCACAACCCATTCTAGAGCCGTTTACTCAAAAGTCAAATTTCGGTCAAATTCTTACCGCTTAACTTCCAAAAACTAGATTCCTTCTTCCAATTCAACTCTGAATCATCCGGTAACTAAATTCAACCATGCACACAAGTCGATACACATATTATGAAGATGTTCAAGACCTTACGTCGCCAAACAGAGCTTAAATTCTCAAAATGACCGGCCGGGTCGTTACAGTTCCATAACTCGCTTGACTTCAAAACGTAACATGCGACTATCATACGCCTAAAATAAGCCATAAAATAACATCCTTATCATGTTAAGTACCCTAGTCTCACCTCAAAATTACTATAATATTCCAAACTTGTTGACTTTCGACGAAACTTATTTTTTTCAATTCGTTTAACTTCTAAGCTTTTCAACCCTCTTATTACTTGTTATTCATGATCTTAAATTTTATGTACGTCGTATGACTTACGATGTACTATCACGTATGAAAATATGGGGTTTAACATATACATTGTTGTTGAGCCGTCATCGATGCATTGTTATGATATTGGTATTGTTGTTTTGGCAATGTTGAGGCATATGGCCACATGTGGTAAGAGTTGATTATTGTGTTGTTCTGAGATGCGCATGCGACAATATAAGGGTGGTGATATTAATGTGCATACAGCGAGATAAGGGGGATTTGTGCACGTGTTGTTAGTAAAGGAAATTACTTTATTTGAAGAACACGCGGCGAGATAAGGAGGCTGAAGCACATGAAGCTATTTTGGGAAAATGTTTTTAAAATAAATGCAAGGCTCACACGGTGATGTAAGTAAGGTTGTGATTGTGACGTGTGAAATGTGGATATGAAGTGTGGTACCTTGGGGTGCTTCTTGCTGTACATTCTATGTTGGAATGACTTGTTGATTTGAATGGCTATTGTCTTTCCTTAATTCATTTCACGTGAATTTTTTACTGCATTTTGATTAATTGTTGTTTTTATCATATGTTAACTATTTGTTGTCATTTAATACTTTTACTTGCTATTATTAGATCATATTAATATTCTGCACATGTTTCTATGTCTAGTAAGTGTCTTGACTTAGCCTTGTGACTACTCCACCGAAGTGAGTCTTGATACTTACTAGGTACCATTGTGGATTTCTCATACTATACTTCGGCATATTTTTGTGTAGATCCAAGTATCTCTACCTATGTCGGATGCTAGTGAGTTGATTCAGACATCGTGAAGACTTCAAGGTATACTTGCTTGATGCATGCATGCTTCAAAGACACCTTCTAGTGATCATATGCTACTGTTTCTTTTGTTATCGAACAATATTGTAATGGATATTTCTAGTGTATTTCAGTAGAGCTTATGACTGTGTACTACTAGTTTTGGGGTTATGTGACTATTGTTCGGTTTTAACTACGTTATTTTATTTATTAGTTTAATGTTTATTAGCTGAGTTGGTTACACCAGAACCTCTCTAAATTAATATTATCGGGACCATCAAATATTATTATTTTATAAAGGTATTATTTAATCCATAAATTAATATTTATTAACTTAAAGAGTATTTTCAAGATTCAATGAAGGTTAATTTTGATTACATCAAAATCATTGTATCTTACTAATTTTTGTATCATATTTATTGAATTAATATAAAAAATAAATTCATTATACATATAGTATAATGTATGAAATATGATTCATTTTAGTGTTTTTTTATATAAAATAATTTTTGTTGATGTTCATTGTTTATTTACTGTAATTAATAAATAAATTATTGTAATGTTTATTTTTTCTTAATAATCAAATATTATTCGTTGCATTTTTTCTAGAAACATTCAATGTATGATGGTAATAGAATAAACTATATAAGTAACATAGAAAAATTTCTTCAAACTGAACCGAACAATGCCTTCTCATCTAAAAAGTGTCACAAAATCAACAATAATAGATCAAATACGTAAAGCATTATGTGAGTACAAAAGAGATCATTCCATAATAACTCAAAAAGATTTGCAGTTGTGGCTTGATAAAAAATTTCATTTCAAAGTTAGTCAAGATACAATATCAAGCACACTCAAACGATCAGCTGAGTATCTTTTGGCTAACTTAGAAAAATAAAGGGATATCAAGCGGCATAAGCCAGCAAATTTTTCAGGCAAGGAGAAGGTTGTTTATGAGTGGTTTCTCCAATACCAAGACCGTGTGACTATAACTGGAGAGTTAGTTTTGGAGAAGGAGAGATATACAATGAAACTTTTATACCTTCAACAAGATTTTGAGCACAACCTTTCTTAAGGTTGGCTGGAGAAATCCAAGCTAAGATATGGTATCAAGTTATTTCGCCGTTTCAGATAGAGTAGTTCGGTTGATATTCAAGACATGGAGACGAGAACTTTTGGATGCAATAAGACAAGTTAGAGATGAGCTTCAACTAGATTTAAATTTTAAAAAAAGTATTAGAATCATATTTCACTAAATTATCTTAGATAATTTTGTAATTTGAATTATAATATTAATGGGACCATATATTTATATAGGGGTCTTCTAAAAATAAATTATGTTATTGAAGTCAGTGATTTTTTCCACTGACCAAGTCAAGATCGGAGAAAAATATTATCTTAGAGAGTTTATTAATTTACCGAGTATTAATTTTGAGAGGTTCTACTGTATTTCTGTTATTCCTCAGCATGTGCAAGGTTTAACTAGTCTTAGACTAGGTGCCATCATGGTTCCTATGTTACGGGTGAGGTATCGGGGGACGCCAAAGTGTGGGAAGGGGTGCGACACAACCAGCTAGTTCTACAGTTACTACATCGGCAGCACCTCCTCCAACTTGAGGCACTCCAACACCCGCAGGGCATGATGAAGCTAGGGTGGTGCACAGAGTTTGGGAGGACCCAACCGGTCTATTCTATGTGGGGTCTCCAGAGTTCAGAGACATCTCCATATATGCCTCCCGGTTCCACTTTGTCATATGTCTATGTTGCTATAGATTTCGGGATAGAACCGGAACAACTCCATGAGTCGTTCTTCTATCTACTCAGTTGTTGAGTCTATTATGGTCACGCGGGTTTATAGGGATGTGTTATCGTGGTGCGTGGTCGGGACACCATAGTTGATCTCATTGAATTAGGGATGGTTGATTTCGATATAATTATGGGGATGTACTGGCTTTATTCATGTTTTGCCAAGCTTGATTGCCGAACCAGAATCTTTAGGTTTGAATTTCAAAATGAGCCTGTTATTAAGTTGAAGGCGAATGATGTAGTGTCGAAGGGTAGGTTTATTTCTTACCTTAAGGCAACAAAGATGGTCAACAAGGGGTTTATTTATCATTTGGTCCGGGTTACGGACACCGATGCTAAGGTACCTACACTTGAGTCTGTGCTAGTTGTGAATGAATTCCAGAGGTCTTTCCTGATGAGCTCATTGGGATCCCACCAGACAGGGATATTACGCCCCGCAATATTACGTCAATATTACGTCCTGCAGTATTAAGTTACGACAGTGTTCTACTCAGTAGTATTACATTACGGTAATGTTACGCTTCACAGTAATAAGTTACGACAGTGTTGCACCCTGCAGTATTTTACGTTGAATTTGTCGTAAGGTAATTGACATTAGTCCAAGAAAAATATTATTTGGGGATTATAAAGATTATCCTATTTCACAAGTGATTAGTAAATTCATGAAGATGAAAGGGGAAGCAAGTCTGAAAAATGAATTTCGTTGAAATTTGGTATTTTGGGATAAAATACGCCTCAAGCTAAAATACTCGGAATTTATGGACTAGTACCATACAAGATACCACATGACCATAATAGTAAGGCGTATAAAGGTATGTGAAAAGTGAGTAATATTTCAAGTAAGTGGGAATAATTCTCAATTTTGTGGGTAATTAATTAATTATCGGGTAACAGGACATTACCCAGTTAACTAATAAGTGGATAATTTTTGGATAAGACTTATAAAATATTAACGTGGCAGCAAGGTAATTCTCAACCAAATGACTCTTGATCCATTTTGGTTAAGTGGCAACTTAATAGATTACCAAGATTTTCAATACAACAACTTTATTTCTTACAATCTGCTGGATCAAATCACAAGAAAGCAAAGTATTTACTTCAACAAGAAAGGGATATTAGCAACCTTATTACTCGTAAGGATTCAATGGCAACTGATATATTGCAATCATTCATCCATTCTCTTGTCATGGAAAAACTAAGTGATCAAGGTGGATCCATGTATCTGGAGAACCAATCATGGATGGATAAACACTATGAAGTCTTTCTTCCGAAGACATGATTTTTTTCAAAAATTCCTACAATTCCTACAAGAACAGTACAACATAATTTCTTCATCCAACGAAATTTCTTGGCACATTAGCAACATGAGATTATGTAATTCTAAGGGAGTACGGTGCAACCTTTTCCAAGAATATCATACGTATTTTTCCCTACTCCAGATGTGTTAAGGCTATCCCTTCTTTCTTTTGGCATGATCCATACGATACGAACGGAACGTGCAAATGCACAAATTCCATGAATGACTCTATTCATAGAAGTATTAGAGATATTTGTGTTCTTCAATTTTTGTGTGTTATAATATCTTATCATCTGTTCATGGGTCTCAGAAAAATACGAAAGTTGAAAAGAGTTTACTTTATGATATTACTTAGAGGCAAAATGATCTTATGACATTCCGAATGATTTTATTGACGTACTTTTTATGCATTGCATTCATGTGCATTGACCCATGACCAGATGGCGTTATATACGCGTATATATGTAAATATATGTATATGGGATATAGGAAAAGATTACGACGTTATATACGCATCCCCACCTGATCAGCTGGTATATGATGATGATGTTGCCCACAGTGGCTGAAATATGATTCAAACGGCGTTATATACATACATATATATATATATATATATATATGTATGTATATATGTTATATATGCATATATATGTAAATATAAGTATATGGGATATGGGAAAAGGTATGGCGTTATATACGCACCACCACCTGATTAGCTGGTATACGATGATGATTTTGCCCACAGTGGCCGGTATGATATAATAGAATGCCCTCAGAGGCTGATGATGCTATGAAACATGTACCTATGCACGACATGTCATTCATATGCACATGCATGACGCTAAAAGTAATTTATGATGTACAAAGTTATTCATACTTGCAAGTTGAGTCACGTACTCTATATTTCTTCCATGTCTCTGATGTACTTACTTATGTGCCTTACATACTCGGTACATTATTCGTACTGACGTCCCTTTTGCCTGGGTACGCTGTGTTTCATGCCCACAGGTCCCGATAGATAGGTCGAGAGCCCTCCAAGTAGGCTATCAGCTCAGCAAAAGATGTTGGTGCACTCCATTTGCTTCGGATTTACTCGTTTGGTTAGTATAATTTAGACATGTATTGTTTGGTATGGCAAGACTTTATCCCGACCTTTATTAAATTTATGTATTCTTAGAGGCTTGTAGATATATGTCTTGTACATGAAAGATTGCACGGCCTTGTCAGCCTATGTTTTGAGTTTATAAAGGATCATATTGGCCTATTAGGCCCATATGTCATATGTATATAATGATGTAATAAGAACGATACATTACGTTGGTACTCGGTTGAGTAAGGTACCGGTTGCCCGTCGCGGCCCATCGGTTTGGGTCGCGACAAAAGTGGTATCAGAGCAGTTCTATCCTAGGGAGTCTACAAGCCGTGTCTAGTAGAGTTTTGTTTATGGGTGTGTTGTGCACCACACTTATAAGCAGGAGGCTACAGGGCATTTAGCTGCCTCTCTTTCTTCCTACTCTAGATCGTGTGGTAGAGCTCATTTATAAGAATTCATGTCCCAAACTTCTATTCGTAATAAGACGATGCATACATTCAGAAAGATGATCGATAAGAGATATAGCTGTGGAATTGTTGAGTCAGAGGAACTTGACTTTACATTATGTTTATGATAAGTAAATGTGAGGTTTTCAGCAGATCATGTGCATACAAAAAGGTGTAAGACTTTTGGTAAGGATCTTGAGGCAAGAATACATATTCACCTTAATGGTTAAAGACAATGAGAGATTTAGAAGGTAAATACAAGTGTCAACAAGTAAAAGAGGTAAGATGAAGAAGGATACGAGGCACCCAGTTGATGAAGGTTAACAACGTTTATAATAAGGCATAGAAACATAAGCCTTTTGAGTTATATTCAATAGTAACAGAGGTATGTACAATTGGTCGTACCCATCTTAGTTATGCCCTATGGGGTCTAACAGGTGTAGTTTAAGAAAAGGACGGAACATCAGGACCTGGCTGGGGTTAGAGAAACCCAAATTGGTAAATGGATTACTTTTGTTTGTTGGCATTTCCGAAGAGTATTACAAATGTGCCAATAGATCTTCTTGTGAGATGCCTAGATGGTGCACTCTAAAATAGTGCAGCCAGATATGAGTGCTACAAAGACATGCACTATAAGCCTTGAAGGGATAAATATTATCTTAGTGTTGCTCGTGTCCCTAGTAAATCTAGAACGTTAAGCAACTTGAAGAGCCACTGGATGAAGCAAAGGAAAGCTAAAAGCGAAAGAATGTCATATTGAGTTTTCACAAGAAAAGGGATATGCAAAAATATTAGCAGAATAATGAGAAGAAGGATAAGAAAGCATTATGAATAAGGTGTGATACATGGAGGAAAACGGTAAAGTGTTACAGAACCTATAGTCAAATGAAGGAAGAGACGAAAGGTGATGGGCCTTAAGACAACGAAAGAGTATAGGCCATAAGGTTATATCCTCATTTTGGGGAATAAGTTCGTGATTCTAACGTGATTACCAAAGGGAGAATTAAACCCCAGAATAATAGAAATCAGTATGGACAAGTGAACAAGATAAAAATAAACATGAAATAGGGACTGAGCGATTCGATAACGGTCGGCATCATGAGAATTTTAGATCGCGTTCCGGTGATAATAAAATGGACAACAAAAGAAGATTCTTGGGAAATTCAGAGAATGGTCATTCAGGAAGACTTTTCCCTAAAGCAATCAAGGGGAGCAAAGTTAAGCTTAAGGGAATGTATGTGCTAGTTACACTAAGTGTCACCATTGTGAGTAAGGAATTTTGTATCCTTGGTATATAAGGATTACCGCAAGGCAAGTAAGGGCCATCGATGATGTAAAAGGATGCCGAAGATGAAAGGGTGAAACATTTATAGGCAGGTCATCGTAGCTCCAACTCTTAGTACTCCCCTAAAGGTGGGAATATGGAAGGATAAAGGAAGAATGCGATAAAAAGTGAGAAAGGGATGAGATTGCACTTATCCAAATGCTACAGATATGCTACGATTCCAGAACATTATGCAAACACGACGTCAAGGAGAAGAAGTGAGGCGTTCCTGCCCAGAATGTTATGGATAAATAAAGAGCTAGTACGAGACATAAGTTAAGACAAAGGAAATAACCCAAGAAAGATTATGTGGAATATTTATATGAGAATGGGCCAATGAGTAGTTAGTAATTGTTCAAGAAGACTTAGTTATGTATAAACAGGAGGTTACAGATGAGTCATCAGATCGTGTAAGATAAACATAGTAGAACCCAACATGGAGAATTCAACCTCGGAGAATATCATTATAATACTTGAGATATATTCAAAAAAGAGTCGGGGTAGTTAAAGGTGTCGTATGAGTGTTACGGGGATAAAAGAAAGTGCCACTTGGAAGGCAGTCAAAATATCAGTTCAGAAGCAACCCTACAAGCATAAGGGCATGGAGGTAAGCAACTACGAATAATTATAGGCAAGGAAGGACATCAAAAGGTCCATATTAAGCTCACAATTTTACAGGAATCAAGGGTTCTTCCTAAGCACCATAACGAAAGACTAGCTGAGGAAATAAGGAAGAAGGCTTCAACCTAATCACAACAACCTAAAGAGGAAAGGGTCGTGTAACAAGAGTCTCACAACAACATTGTAAGCACTCAAAAGGAAAGTGGCCCCTACCGTGGAGAATGAATGGGAAGAAAAAATTAAATGTAATATTCGAGATCATATGAGTTGTATAAAAACTCTGGCAAGTGTGGGCATTAAGATAAGCTAAGTATGGACGCAACAACGGGGCAGAAAGACCAGAAAAAGTAATAGGTTACGTTGAAAGAAAGCTAAGATGAAACTAAAAAATTATTTGATTAGTGATCCAGAGTTAGTACATTATGGATACACTCAAGATTTTGGAGCATTATCCAGGCAGCATATTTTTTGACAATCATACAGCCATAGAAGACTCCGGTATAAGTTAAAAGAAAGAATTAAGCCCAGGGCATAGACAAAGGATTGAATTGTTAGAAGATTGTATCATGGATATTTCATAACGCCCATGAAAGGCTAAGGTAATAACTGATACCATGAGCCACAGATCGGAAGATAGCATAAGCCTACATAAAGGCTGATTAGAAGGAAGAGGAAACTAAAGAATTACATCACCGAAGTAAATCATGAGTCTGATTATTGAACCTAGAAAAATTATAGAAGTTGTGCTGGAGAACATGACAGAATCACTCTTAATATCAGATGTTCAAGAGAAATATCTACCAGGTGCATTCCCGTAGTTCCATATAACTGTGCAGGGGGATCTATCGGGAATCTAACCTGCAGTCCCAAAGTAAATGTGCAGGGGAATCTATCGGGAATCTAACCAGCAGTCCCAAAGTAAACAGACAAGGGGAGCTACTGGAATCCCACATTCGTAGTCCCAATGTAAATATGCAGCAACAACAAGAAGATATTCAAACATGAAATTTCATATCAAGGAATCAAGTAATTCTAGCCTAACATGCTTCACATTGTGCAATCAAGGCAATTTAAGCAGATAAGCAATTTAAGTCAACTAAACATGCTTTACTTACTAACAACATGCTAATTTTGCAAGTATAATAAAGCAGGAAAGGAAACATGCTAATAAATACTTTAAGAAAAATCGAGTTTCCAATAATTTGCACAAGTACGCGCTCGTCACCTCACGCACAAGGCAATTCAGTTACCAAACATACCAATCCTAAGGGGAAGGTCCCCCACACAAGGTTAGACAAGCCACTTACCTCGAACCGGCTCAAAATCAACTCGATGTGTAATTCGTTCTATCCTGGGAGGAAATAATCCATAACCTTGGGTACTAGGAGGGAATTAAATTCCTTAAGGAAATACTGTGAATTCAATGGGCTCGAATTAATTTCTGTTTTATTTATATTTACGTTTATAAGCTAACGTTCTAATTACTAGAATCATTATTTACCAATACAGGCATAGGAACAATTATCTCATGGGATTCTAAAATACCATGCAGCTAGAATCCCATTAGATAAATATTATTATACATATATGCATAAATGTCGTTACTGGGACCGTTGGGGAATTCCCATAATATGACTACATAGTGTACGTTCATGGCGTTTGATTTTATACATAAAGATAAGATTTTTTCCATCTTAAATTGTTTAAAATGATCTGAAATTATTGTTTTTAATTTCACATTGTTTTGGAGATCAATTTAATAAACTTATTAAATTGTTACGCCTCGTACGTTTAACAACCTTGATACCGTTATATTATACATTTTGATATGATATTTATTTTGAGTGAAATATTTATTGGAAAAAAATGGTTTGAAAAATATGACTTCATATAGTTATTAATACTACTACTTTCGAATATGTTTTAAATTATATACCTAATATGAGAAAGTTTATGAGATTTTCTTTATCGTAAAGATATGAATTATTTCCTCACAAGAAAAGAAGATTATTTTTTTTTACCATTTTAGGAATTAAGCATACAAAAATTTGTACTCTTTATATGAGATTAGGGAAATTAGAAGTTGAGAAAATATGTGAATTTTTTTTACATGGATGTTTTAATAAAATAATAATGTATGTATTTATTATGTATGGTACCACATGACCATGATAGTAAAGTATATTATAGTATGATATATAAAGTGTGTTAAAAGTGAGTAATATTTTAAGTAAGTTGAAATAATATTTATTACGTGGGTAATTGGTTCATTACCGGGTAGCGAGGTATTACCTAATTAATTAATATATTGTTGGATAAGAATCATCCACCCAATAACATGGCAGCCCCTCCCTTACAGCTTGTTTGGATGATTGTTACGCATCGTTTCATAATGTATCGTATTGTACTGTATTGTATTGTATTATACTGTATCGTTTAATAAATATAATTTTTGGATAGATTGTGTCATTTGACATCGTTTCATGATATCACGCACCAGTATTATGAAGAATAAACTTACAATATTATAAAGAAAAATTATGATGCAAAGTAAAATTACTATTAAATAGATAGGGTAAATGATAAAATAAAATATTTTAATAATAATAAAGGGTGAGATTGAGAGAAAAAGACAAGCTAACGATGTGACCACACCAAATCAGTCGTTACATAAAGTGGCACATTTCGTCGTTATGTAACGACGAATTTAACGATACGATACAATAAAATTTAAGTAACAATCAAAACAAACATTATATTTAAAGTAACAATACAATACGATACAATGCGTAACAACCATCTAAACAAGCTATTAGTATTTTGGTGACTCATAAAGTCACACTATTAGGTGTCCTAATATAAGAATACTTATTTTGTACTATAAATTTATTTTATACCCAAAATTCTGATTCACTCAACTCCTTTAAAAAAAATCTCATTTATTTTTCCTAATGTATATTTATAGTAGAATGTTTCAATGATTCAAAACAAAACATCCTCATTCTCTGTACTAAGAATAATCAGTTTCTTAAAGGGGGGAAACAGACATGTTTATGATTCTGGGGCATTCTTGATATAAATCCAGCATCCAAATTAAAGTTTCCTTATTGCTTTTCCTCTGCGCTTGCTTAGAGAACTTGAAATATCTGTTGAGATTTAGGTTCTAGTCAAAATAAGGCACATTTGCTTTAAGAAAGTATAACACACAGGAAGCACTTGGGAAGACAACTCAATATTATATTTGGGGCGTTTCTCTATCCATAATTGGTATGTTAATCTGTCAAGAAACTTTGAGAGTGACCTATGATTAAGCGGTGATTTTTTTGACTAGTTGTTGTTTGAAATGTCGTGTGCATTCAATTCATGATTTTTGGAGTTATTTCTAAAAAAAAGCATCACTAAGTTGTTTATGATTGTGAATCTGTGAAACGAAATACCACCCTGCTATCTGGTGGAAAGGACATGTTTCTTTTGGCCCGGGGCTATTTAGGAAGTGGGGTAACTGTTCTGGCTATGAGCATCGAAAGAGAGTGACGAAAGCTACTTTTTCTCTAAAAGAGTTTGCCTCTTTCCTACTTTTTTTTAAATAGTTGTGAATACTGCTGTTTGTTCTACTGATTGATATAGTAACTAGGGTAACATGGCCTTTTCTTCTCAAGTTACAAAAAATCACCCAAGTATTGGTATTTTCTCGTATAAACTTCTCTGTGTTTCTACGAAAGAAACGAGCAAACACACAGTTTTCATAAATTACTCTATTCATAGAAATACTAGGGTGTCTATATTCTTGATTCCCCATATGAATTATTATTATCTTTTGTTCATGGGTCTCAGAAAATACGTAAGTTGATAAAGTTTGTTTCATGATATTAATCAGAGGTAAAGTGGCCTTATGACGTTCCGATAGATTTTATTAAAGTACTTCTCATGCATTGCATTCGTTTACATGTGTTTTTACCCATGACTCAGACGACGTTATATATGCGTATATATGTATATATATGTATATGGGATATGGAAAAAGGTTATGGTGTTATATACGCACCACCACCTGATCAGCTGGTATATGATGATGGAGTTGCCCACAGTGGCTGAAATATGACTCAGACGGCGTTATATACGTGTATATATGTATATATATGTATATGAGATATGGAAAAAAGTTATGGCGTTATATATGCACCACCACTTGATCTGCTGGTATACGTTGATGATTTACCCATAGTGGCCGAGATGATACGATGGGATGCCCTTAGAGGCTTGATGATGGTATGTACGTACAGAACTATGCATTACATGACATTTATACGCATATGCATGACATTATAAACATTTCATGGTTTACAGAGCTATCCAGGCTTAAAGGTTGAGTCTTTTACTCTATATTTCTTCTATGCCTTTAGTTAATGTTGACTTATTGTTATGTTTTAGCTTTGTCTTACATACTCAGTACATTGTTTGTACTAACGTCCTTTTGTTGGGGACGTTGCATTCATGCTTGCAGGTATAGACAATCAGTTTGACGAGCCCTCATAGTAGAAGAGATCAACATTCAGCAAGGGATCAGTAAGACTCCACCTCATTCGCAGTGCAGCCGAGTCTATAAGTCATCGTGTCAGAGTTTGCTACAGACTTATGGGTAGGTCAGTACCCTGTCTCATTTGATGTCAAATAATCTTAGAGGTTTTGTAGACAGAGGTTTATTTTGTACAGTATGTGAGAGGCCTTGACGGCCCATATGTATTCATGTTTTTAAGAACGATAGTTTATTGATATAGTATTGCCCACTTATAGTTATATATCACAAGTTGTGGCCATGTTGGTCACATGATAGTTACAAAAGGATGAATAAGTTACAGAGTGGTTCTCTCGGGCCACTACGGCACCGGGTGCCAGCCACGGCTCCCTAGGTTTGGGGCGTGACAGTAATACCAACTTATACATAAAACATATGGGCCTCTAAGACCAAAATAACCACTCGTTTACTGAACATAGGACGACAAGGCCATACAATTTTTTTTACGTACATGACATCTGTCTACAAGCCTCTAAGGATACATACTTATCATAAAGGTCGGGACAGAGCTCTGCCATATCAAACAATATACATCTAAATCATACTGAACAAACAAGCAACTCCGAGGCAAATGGAGTGCCCAACATCTTCCTCTGAGCTGAACGCATACTTGGAGGACCCTCGACCTGTCTAACGAGACATGCGGGCATGAACACAACGTCCCAGGCAAAAGGACGTCAGTACGAAGAATGTACCGAGTATGTAAGTCACATAAATAAGTACGTAAAAGACATGTAAGAATTATAGAGTAAATGACTCAACCTGTAAGTCTGGATAACTCTATAAATCATGAAATACCTATAGTGTCATGCATATACGTATGAATGCCATGTCGTGCATAGGTACATGTGTTTATAACATGATCAAGCCTCTGAGGGCATCCCATCATATCATTTCGGCCATTGTGGGCAAAATCATCAACGTATACCATCTGATCAAGTGGTGGTGCGTATATAACGCCGTAAGCTTTTTCGATATCCCATATATATATATAATATACATATATAAGCGTATATAACGCCAGCTGGTCATGGTTCAATGTACATGAATGCAATGCATGAGAAGTACGTTAATAAAATCTTTCGGAATGTCATAAGACCATTATATCTTTGAGAAATATCATGAAGTAAACTTTTTTAACTTACGTATTTTTCTGAGACCCATGAACAGAGGATAAAATAATAGGACACATGGGGATTCAAGAACGTAGGTATTTCTAATACTTCTATGAATAGAGTCATTTGTGGAAGTTATGCATTTGCTTCTTTCGTTTGTGTCGTATGGATCATGCCAAAAGAAAGAAGGGATAGCCTTAACATACCTGAGCCAATTCTCTTTACAATCCCTCTAACATACGTCAATTGCGACAAATTATGTAACGGCGAATCGAAGTAAGGAAAATCCGTATGATATTCTTGAGAAAGATTTTAGCGTACTCCCTTAGAATCACAAATATCACGCTTTATCGTATTATAAAGTTTCAAACGAGCTATTTGAGCTTCATCGTTAGCAAGTTTAGCATCAACATTGCTGGTCTAATTCACATCCATAATGATGCAAAGTGATAAACATATCCAACTCCTAGGAGATTAAAGCTTCTCCATGTAAAATAAAAATATGTCTTTCCCACTTGCCAAAATATGTATCAATTTGTTTAGGCTTAAAGGCAATCATTCAATTATATTAGAATGGGAGTGAAATGTAGCAGAAACCATCTACTTTAGCCTTGTGTAAATTAACATACATATGAAACTATACCAAATAAGAAACCAATCCAAGGTAATTCCAAGAATCCTTACGTGTAACAAGGCATCATATGTCTTGTGACTCATTATGCACATTGTTTCCACTTTAGCTTAGTTTAGTGCCATGTGGAAGCCCCAAAATGATCCTTATCCACTTAATTATTATAACTAATACCATATTAAGAATTATCTTAATTAGGGTAGTAATTAATACTATAATTATCCCCACAATTAATCAATTATCCACATAATTAAGAATTGTCTCAAATTACTTAAAATTCTACTTATTTTTAATACCTTTTTATATATCATACTATCATGGTCATATGGTACTTTTTATGGTGTTAGTCCATAAATATCGGGTTATAACGCTCGGCCCATATTTTATCCCAACATGACAAACTTGGACGAAAATTCATTTTCTTTGACTTGCTTCCCCTTGCACCTTTACGAATTTACTCATCACTTGTTTGAAATAGCATAATCCTTATAATCTCCAGATAATTCGTTCATTGGACTGGTGCCAATTACCTTACAACAAATTCAACGTACAATACTACAAGGTGCAACATCGTCGTAATTTAATACTGAGAAGCATAACATCATCGTAATGTAGTACTGCAAGGCGTAATATAATACTGTGGGATAAAATATCGACGTAATATTGCAGGGCGTAACATCATTCCCCCCTTTGGAACATCCGTCCTCGAATGTTGACTGATGCACTTATCATTTTCATAACCTATGTCTTTCGAATACTTTAGTACTCTTCTTGCCATCCCGGCAATTGTTCTGTAAATAAATCCAATAGCCAGGGCATTCCCCCATTAAGCCTTTTTCTCACATCATGACTTGTGGTCTGAATCCTTCCAATCTCGTAACTATTGCTACCTTCTATCATGCAGCTTGTACGACTCTGACCTTGTAAGTGCGCTTATGCGTCTCTTTTTTCCTTTTTCCCCCCGATTTTTAGCCATTACTGAAGTTCTTCGCTCGGTATTTTGTCAAACTTACGAATATTGCTATATCTTATTTCATAGACCCGGTTATCTATCCATGTGACTTTACTGTATCTAAGTAGGTCATACTATACCACAACTCTTACCTCGATTTCTTGTTACTGAGGTCTGCTACCAAATTTCAGGTTACTTTCATTGCTTATCTAATATGTATAAATCTATGTCCTTTAATGCTTCCACATTACTGTTCATCTTACAAATGATGGCCTAATCTCATCTCATACTTTATAACTTTTATCCATCCATTGTTGATTCACCTCAATATTGATCTATAATCTACCCTTGACAACTTAACCTTTTTTGTAACATTGCCGCTAGGGTTCACGTTTCATCGGGGAACATCTAAAATGATTAGACTGATCCACTTGGGGCGATACCATGCTTTCATAATTGTATCTCACAGCATCCCAATGTGATTCACCTTATGTGGGTATTTTAGTCCTGTCTAATTCATGAGATCTCTTTCTCTTCTTCGTCAGCTCATTACTCAATCGAAGGCTCAAACGTCTTCGTTTATCTAATACAATTACACCTCATTCTATTAATAGGGCAGCATTCCATCTCTTTTAAATGCTATTAGTCTTAGACTCCTTTGAGTTCATTCAGGCTATAGTGAGCTTTGTATAACTTAGAGGAACCATCTGCTCTTCTTGTTATCATCGGCTTAATCCTGAGGACTTATCCATTTTCCTTACCTTCTCACTCGCCCGTTCTTATCCTTACTCCTGTTTTCTAAAACCTTGTCGCTTCACTATAAAATATCTTACGACCTACACATATCTATTTATAATACTTGCAACCTTTCAACTTGCTTAATCATATATTTCCTTATTTTATTTTGGAACATCAAGCGAGACACCATATCATCTCTAACTCTTCTTTACTCTTATAGTAAGGGTTTTCGGTACCTTGACCATAGGCTAGAAGATATGCTACTGACAATGCTGCTATCATTCTTGGATATTGAATCCCCGCGCTTCTAGCCTTCTATCTGAAGTATGGACTATTCACAACCTTCTACCTTTGAGTATCTCATACGTTGTTCACCTTTATCTTACTTACCTTAAAATCTAGCATCATATCTTATATCTCTTTCATGACCTCCCTTCCACCTAGGTGTAATTCACGTCCATAACTTGAAGCTCTATTATAATACTTGCACCTCTGGTGCATACACAATCCGGTGGGAGCTTCATACTGACTTCTTATGAGGCTGGTAATCTTCAGTTGGCTTCATCGTAGAGCCGTTATAAAATATGGCTACTGTACTATCTCTCTTATACCTCTGCTATTGAAGAGTGATCGTGAGGTCTATAATTCTCATGGTCCACTCCTGTTTTACTTAGTTGATGTAACTCTTTAGTTTCCTCTTATTTCTGATCAGCCTTTAAGTAAGCTTAAGCTATCTTCCGATATGCGGCTTCTGGAATTAGTTATTACTTTAGCCTTTCATAGGTGCTGAGGGATATTCATGATAAAATTCTTTAACAATTCAATCCTTCGTCTACGACCTGGGCTCAATTCTTTCCTTTAACGTATACCAGAATCTTCTACGGCTGTATATGCTGCAGGTATAAAATTCCAAATTTTGAAGTACGTTCATAACGTCACCAACTTAGGATCATTGATCGAATAATTCCTCTCGTTCCATCTTAGCTTTTTTTAACGTAAGCTATTACTTTCCTTGGTCGTTTGACCCTTGTTGCGTGCATACTTAGCTTATCTTAGTTCTCACGCATGCCAGAGTTTTCGTGCAACTCATATGATCTTGAATATTAATTTTAATTTTACTTCCCGTTTATTAGCCATGGTAGGTGCCACTTTCCTTCGGAGTGCCTACAATGTTGTTGTGAAATTGTTGTTATACGACCATTTCCTCTTTAGGTCGTTGTCCTTAGGTTGAAACCTTCTTCCTTATTTCCTCAGCTAGTCTTTCGTTTGTAATACTTAGGGAGAACCCTTAACTCTCATAAAGTTGTGAGCTTATTACAGACCTTTTGATGTCCTTCCTTGCCTATAATCATCTGTAGTTGCTTACCTTCATTCCCTTGTGCTTGTAGGGTTGCTTCTGAACTGATATTTTGATTGTCTTCCCAGTGACACTTTCTTTTATTCCCATAACACTTATATGGTACCTTTAACTACCCCGACTCTAATTTGAATATATCTCAAGTATTATAATGACATTACTGCAAAGCTGAATTCTCCATGTTGGGGTTTACTACATTTAGCTTGCATGATCTACTGATTTGTCTGTAACCTCTTGTCTAGTCATGAATATGCTCTTCCTAAATTAACTACTAATTACTCGTTTTCCCATTCTCATAGCCATATTCCGCGTAATCTTTCTTGGGTTATTTCCTTTGTCTTAACTCACCTCTCGCACTAGCTCCTCATTTATCAAAAACAACCCGGGTAGGAACCCTTACTTCCTTTTCTTGGCGTCGTGCTTACATAATATTCTACAATCATAGCATATCTGTAACGTTTGGATGTATGCAATCTCATCCCTTTCTCATTTTTATCGCATTCTTCCTTTATCATTCCATATTCCCTCCTTTAGGGAAGTACTAAGACTTGGAGCTATGATGACCTGCCTATAGATGTTTTTCCTCTTCATCTTTGGCGTCCTTTCACATCGTCAATGACCCTTACTCACCTTGCGGTAATCCTTCTGTCCTAAGGATGACAAAATTCCTTAATCCCGAGAGTGGCACTTAGTATAACGGGCATATACAATCCCTTAAGCTGAACTTTGCTCATATTGCTTGCTTTAGGGAAGTGTTTTCCTGAATGACCATTCTCTGAATTTCTCATGAATCTTCTTCTGTTGTCCATTCTATTATCGCCGGAACAAAATCTAAAATTCTCATGATGCCGACTATTATCAATCACTCAGCCTTTAATCATGTTTAGTTTATCTTGCTCACCAATCCATACTGGTTCTATTACTCTGGGGTTTAACTTTTCCTTTTGGTAATCGTGTTAGAGTTGCGAACTTATTTCTCGAAATGAGGACATGACTGTATGGCCTATACTCTTTTGTTGTCCTAAAGCTTGTCACCTCTTGTCTATTCCTTCATTTTACTATAGATTCTGTAATATTGTCATCTTTTGATCTACCGCTGTCATCCATGTATCATATCTTGCTCATTTTTCTTATTTCCTTCTAACATTTATGCCTATCATTTTATTCTAAAAACTCGAAAAAGACATCATTTTGCTTTAGCTCCCCTTTACTCCATCCAATGGTTCTTCGGGTTGCTTAATGTTCAATTTCTACTAGGGATACGAGCCACACTAAGGTAGTATTTATCCCTTCAAGGCTTCCACTGTCTATTTTGATAGTACTCATATCTAGTTGTACTATTTTAGAGTGCGCCATCTGGGTGTCTCATAAGGAGATCTATTAGCACATTTGCAATATCCTTCGAAAATGTCAACTAACGCAAACAATCAATTCACCATTTTGAGTTACTCTAACCCCAGCCAGACCCTGATATCCCGTCCTTTTCTTAACCTACACCTGTTAGCCCCCAATAGGGTATAACTAAGATGGGTGTGGCCAATTATACATACCTCTGTTACTGTTGAGGGTAACTCACAATGCTTATATTTTTCTATCGGAACTGTAATACTGATAATCTTCATTAACTGGGTGCCTCGTATCCTTCTTCACCTTGCTTTTT